>NC_065523.1:19371412-19416490 GCF_006386435.1 Epinephelus moara | reverse complement strand
GTAGGATTTTAAATTCAATTCTGGATTTTACAGGGAGCCAGTGCAGAGAAGCTAAAACAGGAGAAATATGATCTTGTTTCTTAGTTCCTGTTAGTACACGTGCTGCTGCATTCTGAATTAGCTGGAGAGTTTTTAAGGACTTACTAGAGCTACCTGATAATAGCGAGTTACAGTAATCCAGCCTGGATGGAGAGGTAAACACAATCACACCTCGTTGCAGACAGCCCTACGGCATTTCACTTTTCCTTGCGGACCTAAACCATACAGTACCTCATTTTCAGTACTTCATTCCTGAAATGATGAAACATTATTACTGATTTGCTGACATGTCTATGGCATACAATGTTTCTAATTTTATTCAATGGATAGTTCATATGGAATGTTATATCAATGCTACAATGATTTCTTCTTGTGGGGGAATGTTATTGTCAGGAGTTGATTCGACGATGGAAGTCACTCCTTCATCATATCCGTGGAGTCCATCGCTGGGAGGAAAATGGAGAAGAGCACAAATGCTACCACCCTGATTTGTCAGCAGATGAGCAAAGGAAGAAGAGATGGTTGTTGGAAGACTCCGCTGCGTTTAAAGCCTTATATGAGGTGGTGATGAACAGACGTCTACTTCAAGATTTGGAGCAAATGACGCTGTTCAAGCACACGGGTATGTATATAAACGTGTTGGAAGATAGTGAAAAGGCCCAATAAAATGCAATAAGAGGTAACTGTGTGTTCAGGAAATCTTTCTGTGAAAATGATTTACAGTAAATGGGGTGGTTATGTAGCACCACAGACAAGAGGAGCATTGGTATGCATACTATTCTACGTTTTTAGTTTCTTCAACAGGTCATGCACACACACTGTGATAAATATTGCATAAAGTATGTGGTTTATAGTTTATAGTTTGTAATGTCAATTATGTTTTTTGTGTTTTCAGGAAACCTTGAGGTTTTCCATAATGCCCTCCTGAAATACTGTGCTGCATTTTGACTATCCTTCGATGCAGGTGCGCACAAGGTTGGCTGTCATGGATCACAATGAGAACCACAACACAAAGCGTGAACAGGCTTCGACTGCAACAGGTAAATTCTAAGAATATGAGCAGTGGCAAGTTTACACAAAATACCTAAAAAGATAATTTTAGATTTTGAGAATTTTCATTGCACGAGTTGTCTACCGTAATCACTGTAAAGTAGAGCTATATAGGACTTATTTCATTCTGCTCAAAGCAGTAAATAAAACGTTATGGAACAGCATCTGTCAAGAAGTCATTGAATGTTTTGAAACATCTCAATTCATGCTTGTATGTCATTTCAGGCCTCTAAAGACACAGCGTTGTCTTTCAGAAGCAGTCCAAGCAGTGGGTTTCCCGGCCAGTTTACAAGGAGACAGCTCAAAGATTCAGAGATGACCTGACGGAGCAAGTACTGAACAGATGGCTGGATCCCTCAGTCATATTCAGAGACTCCTCATCAAAAGTGAAAGTCCCTCGTCTGGCTACCAACATCGCCCCATTTCCTAAACCCAACAAGGAGGATGTCATAAAAGCACACAAATCTAGGTTCACAGGCTCATCGGAGGAATAATATTCAACCTGTAAAAACCTGTACCATCTTCCATTGTAAACAACAGGGCTAACCACTGTGACACCCAAGTGCCTTCCACACTATCCCAAAAGCAGTCATAAGTGTGCCTTATATTTATTTGTTGATTTTGGTGTGATACATTGTAAAATAGGATGTGTACAGTGTGATATGTTTTTTGGGACAATGTAATATAGTGTGATGTAGTGGGACATAATGTTATAGTTTTATAGTGTGACATACAGTAATATAGTGATATAGTGCTACTTTTTCTGTCCCAAACCAGTCTGTCGACTGAACAAATAACTTGATTACAAAAGACTGCAGGTTCATCCATACCTGTCCAAAGTATTCATTCTTACCTCATACATGTACATATTGTAAAGTAAATAACACAGTTTATCATTTTGTGAGTTGTCATTTTACTTTTGCAAATCTGATCATGTTATTTACAAGTTGAACATTGAAATGTTTGATAAAAATAGCTTACAGATGTTATTACACAGCAATCTCAAACCCTGCCCTCTTTTCCTGATCCTCCCATCACAACTGTTGATGTCCTCAAACAAACAAGGAAAACAACAGTTATGATGGAAGGATTGAGAGAAGAGGGCAGTGTTGGAGATAGATCAACTTGTCACACAACAATAGAGAAACTATTTTGAAATTACTTAGCTGTCAGAAGGTTGAGTATTGAACTAATATATGGTGTGTAATCTATTTACAATTTCAGGAGTCACCTGTCTGTTCACAGATTGTTACTACGCTGCATGTAATAATAACAACATAATGCTGTATTGAAACTTTTATTAGGGTAAACAGAGAGTATTATAGGAAGGTAGTGAACACAATTATTAGCCAGCAGATATGTCACAAGGATATGAATAGTGAATGTATCAACAAATTGTGTGTGATCAAGACAAGTCTTTATATAGTGTTTTGATAACTGGAATGGCTTGTAAGTCTACAACATATCCATAGCATCCTGTGCCTCTTGGAATCCTTGATATGTCCCCGTTGGTAAGGGATATCTTCTACGAATAGCACTGACGACACACGATGGCAAAGGTTTACGATTGCCTTTCCCCAGCGTTTCTCCCTTCAGGGCCCACTCCAAAACAATGCGGTAGGACACCAACCTGTACTGACTGAGAAACAAGAAATTTTTTTATCAATAACCACAACAACATAAGCGACTGTGTAATTCTTGGCCTATGATTTAACTATTTTCTCTATACATGTAGAGACTAACTGTGTATACAGCTTGCTATATACAACAATATATGCCTCATGCATCTTTATTATAATTATAATTATTGTATTATAATTTATAATAAAATTATAATAGTCACTTACTCTACGGACAACTGTCCGTTAGGTCCAGACGGCCTGGGGCGTGTTTTCCAGTTTATTTTGGGTAGATGGAAAAAAGTTTCAACAACTGCAGGATTTACTATACCTGGAAAAGCATCATTCATTGTGACACAATCTCTTTGTGTACTGTCCTCTTCACCAGATATATCAAGCCTCCCCATCGATGGCAGCACCAACTCCCACTCAGTACAGCAGAAGCACTCATTTTCTGTCGGCATAGGTTTGCAAGCCCCACATCTACACCACCAGTCCATGCTGGTTCTGACTCTCCCCTCGGCCCCAGGCTGTTCGACTGTCTCAGCTTCTCTTCTTGCACGCTCAGCTTCCAAAACATGTAGTTCCTCCTCTGTATATTCTGGTTCAAATAGGTAAGGTTGTGGATCTTCGTCAGTCCCGAAGAAATCATCCTCGTCCTCTCTTACAAAGTCGGCCATAATCTGTAGTAGCAATCTTCTTCTTCTCCTAAACAGAGGCTTTGTTTTGTTGACCTACTTACAAGCACGTCTGCGTTGGTTTGCGCATGCGCAAAAACTGTGGTTTAGTTTCGTATGTATTTCTTTCAAAACTTACATAAAGTGCTAATCTTAGTCTAAAAATAGATAACGTAACATAACGCGGTAAAAAACGAGTCACAACAAGCACACAGGACCATTTAGAGTTGCTCAAGAGTTTATCTGATGACTGCAGGCAGAGGCAGGCTAATGCTTCCCATTGACTCCCAGCATTTGAGCTAAGCTAATTAGCGGTGGGCGAGCTCTGCCCGGCTCTCCCTTGTTACTGCACGTATAGCCGAAAGAATGGCATCTATCTGCTTGTCATGGACTCAGGAGTGAGGCAAGACACGCAAACAAAAAAAAATGTTGGCGTATCCCTTTAAAGGTCAACTTCACTGTGACATCATAATATTCTGCAAAAACACTTCTATGGCCATTGTTAAATGTCATATCTCAGAAACCGAGGGGGACACATTTTGGTCAGATACTGAATTGGTGACATCAATCTTGGGTGTCCACCATGAAACTGTGCTGATTTCGTAGATCTTCTGTGCTAACAGGGAGAAGATGTGTGTGAAGCATTTAAGTTTTCACAGACATGGATGTAAACTGTAAGTGCAACTCGACTGGTTCACGGAGGCATACTACTGCAAGGCAATAATATAAGTTTCCCCACTGAAGCTGAGTGTATTCTCTGTCTCCTCTCCTTCAGTCTGACGGACAGTGAAGTTGGTTTACCCTATGACAAGGAGTCTATGGCTATCATCCACCTGAACAACACTACAGTCATGTACCTGAAGGAGGTCACCAAGTTCCTCGCAATGGTCTGCTTTGTCCGCAAGGAAAGCTTTGAAAGAAAAGGTCAGTCTGTTTACAGTATGTTTATCCAATCAATCACTAATACCTCCTTTGCATGAGCTCAGCATTGATACAGAGTTGCAAACCAGGAGGGGCTATTTAGGGCATCCCTGATTTTAGAATGATTTTGTCTTTTTTTTTCATACACAATGAATCAGCATAAAAACTATGCTATTGAATATTGAGAGCCTTGTTTGAAAATGTCTAGTTCTTTAATAAAAAGTTGCAAGGTACAAGCTTATGTATATAAAAACGTAATGACAGACGCTGATTATGACTTCAAGGTGCATTTCAAAAAGACACATCCAAAGCTTAAAACCGTGTTATGTGTGCAATTAATGGCAGGTGGAAGCTAAAGATAACAATGTTGAGAAAGCTTAAAATACAGTCTGAGCTTAAATCAATTCACTTGGGTCAAAGTGCCATTCAAATTGTTATTGAATTTAGCAACATGGTGCCATGTTTTGTTCTCAGCTACAACAACAAAGCTGTTATATATCAGCTAACACTCTGATTCTCCATGGCAACAGCAACCCAGACTCATATATTTTGACCCATTTGCCATGCCAAAATGTAAATGATATAGAAACAAAGATTTCTCACAGCCAAGTTGAGTGATTGAAAGTGGTGGATCAAGTGGTGGTCGTTGTATTATCCATAGAGTTCTGTGTGTCTTTGTCAGTAGCAATGAGCATATTGTTTAAAGAAAAAATTGAAATGGGAAAAATAACTGTAAGGGGCCTTACACATGCAGCACCTTTAACAGCCTGGAAAACATGAGGTCAGGCATTGGGCGCTACTCTTTTGTCCACTCTGTGCCAACTTTTAAAGGCGCAGAGGCAGGTTGCATCTGAGGTTGCTATGCTATCAGCACCGTATCATAGCCTACTTACTGGAAATCCTGAGTGCAGACCCGCTTTTTTTCCAGGCGTTGTTTTATAATTGTGTATAAGGCCCAAAATATTATCCGGGGGACAGATGTGAAGTTCTGAGTAGCACTAAAAAAATTAACTTCGTCTCCATATGTACCACACACTGATATTTACGGAAGAAGGGAAAGATATCTGTTGGCTGTGATTGGTTGTTCCTCATCACATACATTACGCGCTGCTGTTTTCCAAAAGTTGAACTCAATTTATCACAAGGTGCAGTAGTTGTGCCCTAAGACACAGGCGCTTGGGAACATGTGCACGCTGCTCTGGCGTTTGAGCATGCCTGCTGTGCGTCTACATTGGAAACAATAAATATGAGGGCGCAAAAAATGCGGCATGTATACGATCCCCAAAACCCGAGACTCCACCCACTTCCAAAACTCACAGCCACAAATCTATTGTCTAAGTGGTAGTATTATTGTTCTATTGGCTGTCATGCTAGTAGCCAATTAACGATCAAGGCAGGGTCCAAGAGACTGACATTTGCAGGCAGGGCAGGAATGAGGGATGGTCACCAGCTGGAGGTGATCCTATGGCACATGAACCTCGTAGGACGATATATGGAGCTGCAAGTCTAGCTCACTGTTGCACACCAACCCATCCTTATTCCCAAATACTGTCAATTCACCCTTCGCTAAGGCCTGCCCCCCTTAGTTACTGTTGCTAAGTCCGACAAACTTTCGGTTTCGGAGCAAGACTGGCATGGCGCTTTCACTGTCGCTAACTGCACTCCCTGGAGAAATACTCTTAAATTTTTGGAAAAACAAAAAAGCGTTTTCAGGCAGAAGCAGACAGAAGGGTTTACAATATGCATTTGAAGGATATATTCAGGATGTCAGACTGACACAGCAACGAAATCAAGGTAACAAAATAAAGATTGAAGCTACAGTAAAGCCTACAGATCACAGTGTAAAAGTGAACCATCACATCACTGCTGATCGCCACAGAAGACAATGAATTTAAAGGGAAACTTTGCTGATATTGAACCAGCTGTGTGGCATCGCTGCGTGTGCACATGAACAGTGTTTAGCTTCACCCCTGTGCTGCTCCCAGCACCCAGACTGGCAGCTGGACTGTCGAGAGGCTGCGGAAGAAGTCAGACAAGTTAATCTGCGCACAATGTGTTGACAGACAGCTGGTTGAATATCAGCAAAGTTTCCCTGCTTCCCTTCACTGGTTCCTGTACAGCAGGGTCGGCCTTTTTTTCACTGTTATAACCATTAAAAAGCAAAAGCAGCATGTGTATACATTCAGTAGGCTATATCTTCAGTAGCTAGCTAGCTAACCCTGAACTTTTCAGGGTTTGATTTTGGTTTTGGAACAGGGAAGAAACGTGTATCTTTTTCCAACCTCTCCAGGTAACGAGTATCATTAATACACGACGTGCCCCAGGCACAACATTTAGCTCCAAATCCACAAAACCAGCCTGAAAATGAAGGAAATCGGAAATTATTGCATTAAGTCAATGGAGCACAGCTGTGTTGTTGTCAGATCCCAGGTCTGAACCAGCCTAATGCTACGTTATGATTGGCCAGTCTGCGTCTGGGGACTTAGCGAGGGGTCAATTTCCCAGTTAATGACAACTGTATGGGGTTGAATGTTTATATAACTCGCAGGTTTACATTATATTAAGTGAGTGACAGGCGTTCAACAATAGTGTCCTCAGCTCTACAGTCAGATCCACCCCTTGCTCCAGCACAGTACCAGGGTCTGACGCAAATATGGTCACATTTTGCTCCAAAATGCCAAATTTGAGGCTTCAAAACAGGAGCTCACAAACCAGTGTGTGACGTCCATTATTTTTATACAGTCTAATGACAAGTGACAATTTACCCTCCTTCTGTCTCTTTGACTTTGGGAAGTAAACATCCTCTTGTCACCCACCAACCAATCAACAATCTGTGCATACGACAGCAACAATTCATTGCGTCATTTTTAAGTGGTGTCCGTATAAAACTGCTTTTAACTCTGAGCTGCTGATTTCCATACGTTCAATCCAAATTTGCAAATCCTTGCTCTGCTCGTAAAACCGACAGTCACAAGTTTGTCGTCACACTGCTTTTATCACAAATGGCCCTAAAACTACGTCTGTTTACGTCGTTGCACTTCTGAGGTTTGGCTGATGGATTTAAACATCATGAGAAGTGTTTCCATCCCATTAATATCTGATGTCATTATGTTGGCATTTCTCCTCTCCAGAATTGGACCTACCATAAATAATACCTCATTATGTCTAATGGGTTGTTTACTGGTTTTGGCTTGGTGCAGAGGTTGATGTATGGCTCTTTAAACTGTGTACACTACACCGTAATTCAGCCACTGCACCGCATGGGCAGAGATTTATGACACTGATTATTTTATAAATAGACGGTGATGCAAATACGGCCCAAAAAAGGTAGTGTAGTTTTGCAAATGGTTGTCTTTCCATACTGTAGTTATTGTCATTTAAGTCCCATTTATTAAATCCACTGATATTCAACTGTTTAATGCTTTTTGGGCGTCTGTTTGCAAATATATAGACAGGACATTTATAGAGAAGTTAAAACCTGAGCTAGACTGAGACGTTTATTCTGCCTACAGACATCTGCTCCTGCTAAGAACACATATAAATGATTGAGGGGAGGTTTGGGATAGATAGATAAAGATGGAGAGATGAACAGACAGACAGAAAGCATTGTTTTACAGCAGGGGGTCCTCCCAAAATGAACCCATCGTTCCTCACTTCAAAGACAGCAGCGCTATCTGGGGCAAACCTCAGGATTTTTGCTGTTGTGTAACAACCAAGGGGTGTTTCTAGGATTTGAGAGAAAGGACGGCTGTGTGTGTGTGTGTGTGTGTGTGTGTGTTTGGCTGGGTGAATGCACTCGGTCTGATAAAGTACAGTCCGTTTGCTCATGCACTGATTATCTGTGTGGTATTTTCCATAGAAGGTGATATGCATGCAAACCGAGATTGGTTAACCTCATTCTACGTTATTTTGTGTGTTAACATTGGAGCAAAGTGGAGCAACAGGATGGATCTTTAACCTTGAGTTGAAGTGGAATCTAAAAGTTGTGAAAGTTTACCTTTAAGATAATCCAATCTTAAGACTTCCTCTCCAGACACAAGAGTATATTCAGGCTTTTACCGACTATCATGTTCTAAGATAATAGCATTCACAAATTAGCCTTTTAGACCACGAGCCAGATTTCTCTTAGTTCTCTCTTTCTGGATCCCATGCTGCTGTTTTGTCAGATTTTGGAGTCAGATTATTTCAGTCAAGACATATACATTTGCTCTTCTGCCGTGAGGGGACTCCGCCATTGTGTTGGTAGAAGCTAGTGAGGAGTATAAGATGAGACAGTTCTGGTGTTGCCAAATAGCAGGCATCTGGATGGAGTTTACCCCTTTGGGGGTGCAGATGGTGCTCGCCAAACAAGCAACACAACTGTGATTAGAACCAGAGGGGTAGTCCCTGCATTTACGTGCGCTCATTTCATGCGTGCTTGTCAAAAGGCCAGTTTTAATAACATGTACTTCAGGGAGACGAGTGCTTCCACACTGTATTGTGGTGAGGGCAGGGAAAGCTTCATTTACTGTACAAGCGAGTGCTGATTGATCAACATGTGTTCCTTTCTGTTTCTGTAAACTTCAAGGACAACCTCCGAGTCTGAATATGTAATTTAGGTTTTAATTCGTTTCATTGTGGGCAGCGTTTTTTTTTGTTGCTCAGAACAGAGGCATCCAATTTGTTTGCATGTTAGCAAAAGGAATTTGGGACAGATGGTGTTGTGTAAACAGTTCAATTGAACCAGCTCTGCAGTAAAACGTCTTCATCAAGCTCGCCAGAGAGAACAAACAACTACAAGGCGACACAAGAGTGAGATGTCACCTCGCTGCAAGCTGGCACACAGCCTCGCAATATTCCCTCCTTTTCATCTAGACCGAGTGTACTCTCGAATTACCGAGCATTAGCTCCTGGATCCTTTGCAAAGGGAGGCGGGGGCGCGCTGAGCTACTGTTCTGCTGGAATACAGGATGGCAGGTTCTTTTGAAAAGCTCACCACATGATGTCCACATGATACAAAAACGCACTGCAGCGCTAACCCACAATGGCCGCAGAGTTTACTCGCTGTGTGGGAGCTGATGGGAGCAGACTGTGAGTGTTGGCAGCTGCCATGGTGGTCCCAGCAACTCAACGATGACATCCATCAGGCTTTGAGCAGACTAAAGAGGCTGAATGTGGGATTTTGGCTAAAGCCTGGCTACGTGTAGAGGATTGTGGCATGTTGAGGGTCGTATGGTTTGCTACGCAGTAAACTGTCACCTTCAATTTGTTTGCTCCTCCCTGCAATGGCATCTTTGTTATTCTGACACACTCACCCACAACAGTGTTAAAGACAAGACGGCAAAGAAGGGAGTTGACTTTTTTTTTATTTTTAAGTTGCTGCTATTGTATATTCAAGAGACTAAGTGGTCATTTATGTTTAGATGGGGACGTCTATTTAGGAAGAAGGAATGTGCTGGAAACAACAGACTATTTAGAGAAACAGTGTGTAGGATTTCTGCCAACTCCTGGTTTTCTACACTGTTCATTGCCCAGGAGGTTTTTACCAGGAGTTGAATTGTCTGCAAAGTTCTCTTTCTCTCCACAACAAATGGGTGATTTGAATAGGTAAAAACACTAAATAAAGCAGATTCCCATTACAAATCAGTGTTTTGTCCATGCTTTTTGGCTGGTGTAGGACAAACAGCATAGGAGAGCTCCCATTTTTTCTGTGATAACTTAAAATCCAGATCTTCAGGAGGTTTTTACCACCGGCCGAATTATCAACAGTGGTCTCTTCCTCTATAAAACAAATGGACCCGGTAATTTAAATCACTAAAAATACTTAATAAAACAGTTTCATGTTATAAATCAGTTTTTTGTCTATGCTGTTTGGCTGGTGGCAGACAAACAGCATGAGACTGCTCACCTTTTTTCTCTGATAAGTTCAAATCCAGGCATTCAGGAGGTTTTGACCACAAGCCGAATTCTCCACAGAAGTTTCTTCCTCTATAAAACAAATGGACCCGGTGATTTAAATAGCTAAAAAGACTAAATAAAGCTGTTTCATGTTTAAAATCAGTGTTTTGTCTATGCTGTTTGGCTGGTGGCAGACAAACAGCTTAGGAGTGCTCACCTTTTTTCTCTGATACCTTAAAATCCCAATGTTCCGGAGGTTTTTACCACAAGCCAAATTCTTCCACAGATGTTTCTTCCTCTATAAAACGAATGGACCTGGTGATTTAAATCACTAAAAATACTAAATAAAACAGTTTCATGTTATAAATCAGTGTTTTGTCAATGCTGTTTGGTTGGTGGTGGACAAGCAGCATAGAATGCTCACCTTTTTTCTCTGATAACTTAAAATCCAGACGTACCAGGATCTGAATTATCCACAAAAGTCTCTTCCTCTCTAAAATAAATGAACCTGGTGATTTAGATTGGTACAAAGACTAAACAAAGCAGTTTCACATTAAAAAATCTGTGTTTTTCCAATGCTCCTTTAGTACAAGGCTGCTAACTACGGTGGCAGGCACAGAAAAGCTCCCTGTGTAGATATAAATGGCTCATTCTAAGGTAACAAAAACATGACGATTCTTATTTTCAGGTGACAATACACTAAAGAAAACATTCTTATTATATTTTATTTAATTTCTGCTATAAATCTTACAGAATTGGCCATTAAAGGACTATTTTTGATGGTCCTTAATTTGCTTTTGGCTCACGTGGACCAATTTGTATGTTTCAAAACAAGTAAGAAATGTTAGTGGCCATTATGATGCAAAATGAACAAGAAAAATGTAATCAGCAAACAGAAAAATGTGGGTGGTCTATGCTAGATTATGTTTATATAAAATCGTCTGTCACAGCCTTTTTGTATCCCACTCCCAGCGATATCTAAACAGATTGTCGGGGGTAGGAAGTTTGTATGCAGAGACTCAGTTATCACCCGCTCTGATAATGTGTCACATTAATTTCTAAAAGTGTAAATGGGCTCTCAAAGTTAAAGTCAATGTCACAGGTGAGAGTGAAACAAAACATGGGACAGCTGAGCCAGTTGTGAAACATCGTGTGCTTGGACAGAATGGTAGGATAACATTTTAACAGCTGCTCCTGGCTGTCCTGAAAAAACACAACTTGAAAGTGCCAACACCCCATCCCTGACCCCCTGTACTTCCAGTGTGCGCTGTGCAAAACACTGCTGATGTACTGTTAGAGAGGGGGGAGGGGTGGCGTTTTGGCTGGACAGTGGTTTTGTCAGGGAAAGCTGATGTGACTTATGCAAGGGTCTCGGGGCATGAGAGTGAGGCCGACATTATACACTGTTCCTCGGACTCACACACTGTACCCACAGGCCCCGTGACCACAGAGGCTCTCTTTAGATTTGTGTTTCTCACCCTTATTCCCTTTTGGGAGGATTCCTTCATTCCTTTCCCACAGCCTCCATGTGAGGGTCTAGTTAGGAGCAAGACAGAGAGTGCTACATACAGCTGTACCTCCCACCATGTGAACTTTGACTGTGGAGGCTTTTAATGAACCGCAGCAAAAAAATGACTTACATTTACATCCTTTCTAAAATGTCTCACATCCAATTAATACATGGAATAAAAGGTGGCAGGAAATCTTTCAGGAGAGTGGAAATCTTCCACCTAAACTGAATAGTTGGCAGTGAAATACGCTGTACACATTTTGTGAAACATTTGCAGCCAACACAAAAGCATGGAAAGAGCAAGAGAGGAAGCACATTGTGTCTAAGTTTGCTTCAGAGGCCCAGGTTTCCTGTATTAATCATAACATCGGTTACCAAAGGTGCTGCGGCGGTTTGGCGCAGAATGTGTTTCTTGTCCAACAAAGTTTGGGAAGTGTGAAAAGTCTGCTGACCTTGAAATGAACTGGCAGATTTTATCTGTGGCAACTGGTCACATTCTCCCCCTTTCACCGCTGGTGGCCATGGATACAGTCGTCTTTGTTAGTTAGTGACCATCAAAGACTTCAAAGACAGAGCTGTGGACACTTTGGCTCTGCGACTGACCACTTGACCCTCGGACGCCTCGCTTGTGGAGAGCTGCAATAGGAAATGAACTAAAGATTACTCCGACCACAGTCAGTCAGGGGATAAGAAAGGGCTTTGCACCGGAGGATATTAGCCTTTGCAGCATGGAGAGGGAAGAATACACAGGCCATTCAGAGATAAATACTAGGGTGGTGGTCCTTCAGATTCAATTAATACTGACTTTGGGTGGCATGGCTGCAACTTTGAAGAGTTCAGACTTTGGCTCTGTTATTTCGTGCCTTTGAAAAGGCCAACAGTGACAAGGAATAAATGACAATAGGACTAAACAGCTCTGGTCAAAATGTCATCTTTAATGTCACCCCGGTCATTGACGCGGTTGTGAGCATGCTTAGATTAGCAGTGGATTCGAGTCTTCTCCCTCTGCTACAATCTTCACCTTCTGTGACCTTCACACCCTCTGTGTGTGTAATTAGAGAGGATACGGTTTGTGTATTTCTTTTAGGGAGAGAAGAAAGTTGTATTACATCCATCACTGCACTTTGCCCAAAAACAGAGGAGGTTTACGTTTGCTTGTGCATTGGTGGTAAAAGTAAAACTGTGTCACACTGTATGACTAATGTGATGAATAATACACGCAGTGCCGAAGGAAAATTACTCTGTTTGAACTGTTTTATCAAGGCCAGATTACTGGCATGATCCCTAAATACAGTTTTCCTCAAAGTCTGCCATTTTGCTCCTGCAGTGCCAAAGCAAACACGATGCATAAAGGCACAGCAGATTTAGTAATACTCAAATTTTACGGCCTTGAAATTGCTCTCCGGTTATTTATTTTTAAAAATAAAATACAGGGACTAGGTTCAAGAAAGTCCTTATGAAGAGATAAATCATTTCGTGTATTTACAATCTGATTTATCTTAATTTATCTTAATATCACACACATTTGGATGAAATGACCAGCTACATTGAGATTAGCAGCACACTGTAGTTTAGGCACATTTTCACACTAACATCTTTATTAATCTCAAACATTCACAGACAGTTATTAATTTTACATCTTCCATTTGGACCAAATGTTGCCTACTGCACATAACATTTCACTGACAACTTCCTGTTTGCCTGAGGAAATTTTAGATGTAAACAGTGTTGGGCTCATTGTTAAAAAATGGAATTCATCACTCATTACTTGTTACACTTTTGAAAAGTAGTATTATTACTTTACTTACTACTCCCTGCCAACAGTAATTCGTTACACTACTTGTTACATTACACCCAGCTAGCATGTGAGGCGGGCGGCAGGGTGGTGGCTAGCACTGTCACCTCACAGCAAGAGGGTTGCTGGTTCGATCCCGGGTGTGGGAGCCCTCCTGTGCGGAGTTTGCATGTTCTCCCCGTGTCAGCGTGGGTTCTCTCTGGGTACTCCGGCTTCCTCCCACAGTCCAAGACATGCTAATTGGGGATAAGTTAATTGGTGACTCTAAATTGTGAATGTGAGTGTGAATGGTTGTCTGTCTGTCTCTACATGTCAGCCCTGCGATAGTCCTGTCCAGGCGTCCATGGCAACCTGTCCAGGGTGTAGCCTGCCTCTCGCCCAATGTCAGCTGGGATAGGCTCCAGCCCCCCCGCGACCCTCAAGAGGATAAGCGGTTAGAAAATGGATGGATGGATAGCATGTGAGGCTCTATGATAATGTCAGGGTAATCTCTGGCGAGCGTAGCTGAAGCTAGGTAGCTTTTTTATCTCAAGGTCTTCTGTGGTATTTTCCCAAAGATCTAACTGAAAGACGGAGAGTCAGTCGTGGAGATAGGAAACATTTCATCCACCAAATATGCAGCCCAAAGCTTTATTAGTTCTTTGACTGTAGCATTCAGCTGTCCACAAATAAAATCCAGTTTGGTAGGGCTACAGCCAGCCTCCGTGGTCGCAGAGCTCACCTTTGGTAGGGTATATTTCCTGGAGCTTCACGTTGTTGTGCTGTTTGTGGTAATGGATCTTTGAGATTGAGTCTTAGTACCCTGGAACAATGAAGTTCTTGTCAACTTGTTCTTGTAACAAAGTCATAATAAGTCATTACAGTACTCAAGTCTTTTGGGAGTGTCTCCAATTTGTTTCCTCGAGGCATCGTCATTATTACTACAAAATAAAGACGGAGGGAAGAAGGGATGGACGGATGGAATACTGAAGGAATGGGAGGGAAGAAAAAAATTGATTTTGTTCTTGTGACTTGTGGAAAAAGATCTTGTTTTTCTTCAAGTGTGACATACGGTACATTTTTAAGGTGGTGTATTGTACGGAGAAATAAACTTAATAGTTATCAAAATTTGGACTTCTTTATTAACAGCATTTACTTGTAGGCTACTTTTACTTTAAATACTTAACTATGTTTAATATTATTAAATTATTTTAAATACCTTAATACAGTAAATATCAGATGCTTTAAAAGTTTAAGTCTAGTGATATTCTGATAGGTGACTTTTAGAAATCTATATTTTACTTAAGTGTGGCCTTCAGGTACTTTATCCACCACTGAACGTCATACTCTCTGCTCCAGTCGCTGCAGCATCACTGTCAATCACCGGCACACACGGGGCAGCCTAGTGCACCATACAGTGCCTTTAAGGGAAGTTTAAGGAGGTTTATAGTGCACATTGGAAAACAGGCCAATATGAATGGCCATTGGGGGGCCCTTTTTCTTTTTCCCCAAACATTTGCCGATATTTCCTCTCCTGACAGTGCGCATCTGGTAATGTGTTACCTCCCAACACTGCACGGAAACGAGGCTCTCACCATGTGCCAACAAATGTGTGGGCCCAATGTTTCTAAGGCAAAAGTCCATTTTAACACTGCCAGCCAAGTTAGGAACACTTAGTCTCCCCTTACACATATAAAACAAACTGCCAAGAGAAAATGAAGTCTGAACGTGCTTTCACACTTTCCACGGACAAAAGGAAAATACCAGGAGAGCTGCTGAATGACGTCTAATGCTATCTTACAATCTTGTAATCACTGAAAAACATGCACACAAAGATAATTGCCAATGCTGGTACCCTGGTGTAAAGCAAACACAAACTTCAGCCAACATTCTGCTCTGCAAATTTTTCCGCCACTGCGATTTGTTTGTGAGCTTTGTGGGAAGGCACACTGCTAAGGAAGTGTATAAGTCTTTTTTGCTGTTGCAGAAATAGCCATGTGCGTGTTTGGGACCAACCGAGGGAACCACAGTTAGTGTGCTTGCCGAACTGAGTGGATAAACAGAGGATTCATGAGGACAGGCCCTGCCGCAATAATGACTTCTACACAGAGCCATTGGTGAAGAAAAAGGGGAAAAAAAACAGTTCTGTTTTCATTTAAGTCCCAAAATGAACATCCTTCTCAGACATCAAACTATGGTGTTGGCCAGCTTCCACCGAATGCTCTTCTCTCTAGTTTTCACGCTCTGTTTTGGTGGAACCTCCCTCTCTGTGATGACTCAGCCATTCATCATCTACCAGCAAAAGAGTCAATTCACAAACAGGATGTCCAGTTGTCTTCAGGGGAAACAAAAACCTCCTCTGGGTGTACATATCAAAGACATAAGGAAATCAGATGCTGTTCATGTGATGACCCTTTTGGTGATACCTCTCTAAAGCACATACTGTTCTTTATGTACTGAGGCATTGCATTTGTTTGCTGAACATAGTCTACTTTGGACAACTGTCACAACCAATTATACAGCAGTGTTCACAGCTTACAGCACAATTTAACTGTGTCGACGAAGGAGAGCATGCAAAGAGAGTTGGAGTTAAGGCTGGGAGCCAAACTTTGCAGGTGCACCAGCAGGGGAGGAGCTAAACAGTGGGGCGCCTCAGAATTAGTTTGTTCATGAAACAAGTCTCCCCAGGGAAGAATGGGGAAGAAGTTCATTATTACAGTTTCCAGGGGCTATTTTACATGATGCAACTGTAAATGAAGACTGAAAAAACAAAAGAACAAAAAGAAAAGAACTATGTTTGATGGTGGGTACATACTGTTAAAGGGACAGTTCACCACAAAAATCAAAAATACATATTTTCCTTCTTACCAGTAGAGCTGTTTAATAATGTGGATCGTTTTGATGTGAGCCCAGAGTGTTGAAGTGGCCTTCTGTTGAATATAATGAAACCAGATGATGCTTTACTAAAAAAACGCAAAACTTTTGAAAAACTCAACAGGGATGCCTCTTTCCAGAAATCAGGACCATGTTACTCAAGATAATCCACAGACCTTGTTGTGAGCAGTTTCATGTAGGAACTATTTTCTTTCTACCAAGCTATTTCCGCCAATCATATCACTGCGCAGAAGCAAGAGTGCATCTACTCATGGACAAGAGGCTAGCACTCCTTATATTGCAAAATGTAAACATTAACTCCGAAACTCACTCCGAAGTCATCGAAATCTGGCGCTTGGGTAGTGAATTGCGACGTTAGACACTGATGAAAAAAAGGCATCCTTTAACATCAGCATGATATGTGGCAGGTTGCCGTTATTGTTTAATAGCGCTTGGCGGTACCTGGGGACACACGGCGGGACAAAAACGAAAGTTAAGACGGTGAAAATCCAAGTAGGGTTTATGGGAGGGGTGGTGGATGGGTCCAACAAACAACGACTTTCACCCAGGAGAGCAGTGTTTGCGTCCCGTAAGATTCTAAAGCCAAACCCTGTTCTTTTTTTCCGAAACCTAACTACATGTTTTTGTTGCCTTAATCCAACCACGTCAATTTGCAGTGCTGTACCAATGTAGTGCGTTTATTTTGAAAGAGACTGTATGTAAATGGCAAATTTCTTGTGAACACGGAAGTGTATTTTAAAGGAAGACAATGCATGTAACAGGCAGGACTTGACACGGCATCCCAGAACGTCAACAACCAAAGCACCCAGGGTACCTTGCATATTGTATCTGGACATGGAAAGTCCATGACCAAATGTCGATATGTGAAGAGGTCGAAGTGAGAATGTGTTGAAAATCAGCTAGCTCAGTGGTGCTGGGCGAGCTAGCAGTGGAGTCATGCTTCCTTCTGCACGGTGATTCGGTTGCTGAGTGTAGTTTGGTAGAAAGAAAATAGTTACGATATATATAAATCTGCTCACAGCGAAGTCTGTGGATTATCTTTAGTGTCCGGGTCATGATTTATGGAAAGAGGCACTGCTGGTGAGTTTGCCAAATCTTTTTAATTTTTTATTTTTTATTTTTTTGGTGCTTTGAGTGCCACATCCAGAACACCATCAGGTTCCATTATATTCAAGAGAACAGCCAATACCTCCAATACTTGGCAACTCACACCAAAACAATGTAGACTACGGATGAGGCAACAAGCAAATTAAAGGATGTTAAAACATTCTCTGTGGGTCACAGTGAAAAATGGAAAAAATGTTAATTAGACTAGCTTTAACACTCTTGGTTTTCTTGGCGCTAGCATCCAATGGACCTTAGATGAACTGCATGAGCAGGCTACAGCACACATTTTTTTGTATTGGATAATCACTTTTCAGCCTTTGCCCTGAGCACTGAACCCTCATAGACTATAATTGACAGCTCCAAATTTCTGTGGTCTCTAAAGTAAAGCTAATATTTTACATGTAGTTGAATGTTTCTAATTCAGTCTAAGTACATTAGCAAAATTATATTGCTGTTGGCTTAAATCAATTCAACTTAATTCAATCATTTATTTGTCACATAGAATTACACAAAGTACAGCTCCAGTGAAATGTGATCCCATCTGCTCATTTAACTTGTGCACTGTACTTTAGTCCTTTTTTTGCATCTTCTTACACTGTTGGCTGCTGCTTTATAGGAAAACATTTGAAAATTGTTATTATTGGAAGAACAAGGTTCAAGGTAATGATCAAGGCACAGCTACACACAGTGATTGCTCCTGAGCTATGTAGGTCTGAACTTGTTCTTGAACTCTTTTCAATGGGTCCGGATTTCCCCTGTCATTCCCTCTTCTTAATATAACTATGAATTGTGGGTAATTCTGTTAACCAAGGCCTGCTGAATTGTAGGAAAGAGCCCTCAAGCACTTACTGGTTTTACAGTGGGGTAAGCCTAATCAGAGCGAGGCAAAGCCTGCGTGTTGGAGTGGGACGGGACCAGTCACTCGCTGTACTGACATCAGTTGAAGCCGAAGGGATGATTCTGTGATGGGTTCTGTTAAAAGGCTCAGTGGAGTCTCTGGCGTTGGCCCAAGCACTGTCCCAATTGCATTCCTCAGGGGCAAGCTGTCCAATATTATCTCAGCTCACACCAACAGAGGCCCCTGAAGCTACAAAGGACTTGCTGTGTCGGCCTCTCCTCACCCTGGCCTCATCACATTTTCTTTAGAGGAGAGGCCGACTTCAGAGGTGCCTAATTATGCTGACGCCCCAGCAAAGGATGCACCTGCAGACAACAGGTGTTTATGTCCTTAGTCTGCGAGAAACCTTTTTTATTCTAAAGGAAGCCTCTTAGCAGGCCTTATTTATGTGGTATGGCTGATGTCATCAAATTCCAAAGGAGGAAATTTCTGTTGAAGTGCATCAGAAGTATTCATTCCTTCCATTCTTTGACCTTACTCTGAAGACACTTAAAATAACTTCATGCATGCAAGCAAAGACACGCAGGTACACACGCATGCTGTTCACACGATAGCTTGGTTAGCTTGGATTAATGATCTCCTGTGGCAGATATAAATGCATCAGGAGGAGGGCTATGACTAAACCTGTAGCCTCAGTCTTCAAAGGAAAGCCACGCAGCGCCACGTCAGGGAATCTGCAGGTGTGTAATCTAGAATCTCAGATAGAAAAAAAAAAAAGTGGAAGGAGTGTCTGTGTGGGGGCTCCAGGTTGAGCTGCTCCAGCGGGAGGGGACGGGCTCTGCAGTGTAACATTTCTGCGGGGAGGATTAGGGTTGTTTGAGGGGAGATAAGACACCGCGGGATCACAGCGCTGTTAAATGTATCTGCCAGAGCCAGCAGAGGAGCAGCGGCAACGCAGAGGCTCTGCCAACATTCCTGGGGATCAACACCAGCTGAAAGCTCCCACCTCTCTCCCCTGCTGCCAAAACTTAGAGAACACCTGATAAGAGAAGCTCACTGCAGCCTCTCACACCACAAAAGCATGGAGAAATTCAGTGCCTTTTACTCTTGATGGTTTCAGTTTTCAATTGAGGCCTTCATAAGAGTAGGAATTAATCAATCAGAAATGGACAGAACCACAAAATTAAAGTGCATTAATTCAGTTTCTCTATGTATATGACAACAGCAGGCATAGTTGTCCCTCCATTTCAGCTATAATACAGTGCCACAATATGTTGGGTAATAGTTGTATGGTTTGCTGATTTATGCTGATGTTGCTGAAAGAGAAGCATCAAAAATGTACTTAAAATACCAAAAGTAAAAATACTCATTATGCAGAATTGCACATTGCATTATGGAGTCATAATTTTTGATGCATTTATGTGTTTGTCACTTTAATGTTGCAAAAAAGGTGGAGCTAATTTTGATTACTTTATGCTGGGTAGCTTGTGAATTTATTTAACTCTAACCCTGAGATCTGAGAAATACCTAATGGCTTCAATTACAATACTTAAACTGATTTAAATACACTGACGCATAACTTTCTTTGAACTTAAATACCTCTTGTGTGTAAATAGGTTGTTTTAAATAAAGTTTTTACACCTTTTAAACACTTACCTTTGTGTGTTTCTGTTGTGTATACATTTTCAAACACTTGCCCTCTGATTTTTAACCTATTTGAACCCCATCATGAGCGATAAAGGCGCAGTCAGTGATTCTAATCCAATACCCTTTTTTATCAAATTCAGTGACGCTAGGTATCCGTTAGTGGTCGGTTTTGCATGTGTGCTAATTACTAAAGAATATTAGTGTTCGTACCCAGCCCCTGCTTATTAAGAGCTTGTTTATGCTCCTTTTATGTACAAAAATATAAGTTCATTTCAGTTGTAACGATCATTACCCACATACGTTAAGCGCATCCTTTGTGTTGGCATAAATACATCCACTAGATGGAAGCAGAGGGCAGAGTCAAAAGTTTCTGACAACTGCAAACAGGTCGTGATGATAACCCTTTCAGTGGAGGTAGTTTTGTAGACAGTGGTAGTCTATGAGGCCATTAGATACATTGTGACATTTAGACATGCCACTATATGATCTATTGATTCTGTTCCACCTTCTTTTAAATGCCTCTGTTGCGTCTTGCTCAAACTCCATTTCGACCACAAAACACAGATGACATGAACGCAGAGTATGGACAGAAGGCTCTGCCTGTGTCCATGCACTTATCTAACAGTGGGGCCTTAATGAGCCTTGAATGGGAAACAAACAAAGTGGCTTGGAAGCATTGATGAGAGGGGTGTGTTTGTTTGGGTGTTGGCTTCAAATATAAACAATCTTTTACCAAAATTGCTGACTCCACCTTTAAGTGGCCATCTGGGGACAGAGTTTTGATTCGCTGCTCTGTGCTGCCATGGCTGAGTAGCAATGCTGTCATGAATCAGGACTACTTTTATAGAACTAAAAACGTGACTCAAGCTCATAGAAGGATTTGTAAAATTACGAGGACATCTAGTGGTGAAAATCAGAAGTCTCAAATGAAAATGTCTGTCTTCTGATTTCTCACACACACATGCAAGTTATCTGACACGCACTGAGTGCAGCTTGTATTTTACGATCCAGGATAGATGAGAGGGACCCAGAAAGAGTATTATGAACTTATATGAGGCTCCCAGCTGCTCAGAGACATTAGAGCAGCAGAGCACTGCAGTGTGAGGGTGTAGTGTGTGCAGTCGCTGACTAGAGGGCATGATGTCTGCATTAGATGACAAGGTCCTCTCCACACCTGAGCCTGCACACAATGCAATACCCTTTTAAATTAAAACGTATCGACTAGCATTCAGTAGAGTACAAGCGCTCACAGACGCTTGTATCCTCCAGCTATGAGAAATCCTTGTCTAATCCACCATCGCAGCAGCTCTTTGAGAAATGGGGACAGTGAAATGATTGTGTCACGGTGAGTCCTCTGGTCCCCTCTGATCCCTGGACATAATAAAGATTACTGTTTCTCACCATTTTTCTAGAGGGTTGCCTTGGCGTTACAGGATGTGTTTGATCTCCAGGTAGCTGCTGCAGAGGGGAGGTAATATTAAAAGTCGAGGAGAGACGGAGAGACAGTACAGAGGGTGGGATTGGGCAGATGATGACATTGTAGGAAAGATGAAGGGAGGAGACAGGTCAGTGTCAGACAGGGGCATGTCTAAACACTAAATAAACAACAGGTGCATGAATCATATATCCAAACTACATATTCAAATGCTGCACGCTCATGTCAGTGAAGGCACCAAGTTCAAATTTAAATACAATCTTTATTCAAGGTCATAGACATCTCCCAAAGGTATAATCCAGTAAACAGCAACACAGGCATTTACAATTCAAGGACAAATAATTCACTTTTACGATAACAAATTGAAAGTGTTTTGCTTCTCGCAGATACGTTTCACCAGCTGCTGCCTTTAAATTTGGACGGCAGACGACAAACCAAATACTCAGTTCAATAAATGTTTCTATATTAGTACCTTAAATAAAATATGTCCATCTCAGCACTGACGGAAACTAAATTGCGATGGTATTCTGTTAATTCACAGTCTGATATCCTTTGCTTTTTTTTTTAATTATGGCCAGCAAAACTAGAGTTTTTTATGAAATGCACTTTGTAGGAAACAAATGGCCAGCAAAACTAGAGTTTTTTATGAAATGCACTTTGTAGGAAACAAATACGATGATAATACAAGTGACTTCACTGAACATTTTAAGACTGTAATACTTTTTAATTTGAAAATCACCAGAATAAATCAGTTTACTCAACAAATACTGACCAGATGGCCTTTCTAAGGGCAACATAGGGACGTCCACAATACTGTGACTGAACATAGATCATTGTACTGAGTAGAAAAAGACTTCGCTCACAAAGAATTTGGAAAAAATCAATCAATTGTAAACTGTCCCTGTTAAATTCCACTGAATTTCTAACACTGTTAGAAAGAGGTAAATTACCTCTTAAAGTTTTATTGGGACCCTTGAATCCTTTTTATTGTATAATATCAGCTTTAGTTGACTATATAATGGTTATTCAGACCCAAAGTGAGGTTAACTGAGTCATTAACTTTTGATATATGACACTGAAGTCCTTCTGTTTTTGTTAAGGAAAGGATACTCAACTTGCTTTAAATAAATAAGTTATATAATAAGCAATAAATAAGTTGCCTGTTTTCAAACTTTTGATGTTTGCTGTCCTCAACCATATTTGCCAAGAGGCAAATCCAGCCGCAGCAGCCTTGCACAGGTCAGGTGTATGCAGGGGTGTTTCTAGAATTTGAGGACAGTAGGGGTTAGGCCCAGACATTTGTCGGGGGGTCTGTGGGACCCTTCCGTGGCACTTTTTTGGGATAACCAAGCTCTATATTCAAAGTACAAAAAAAAATATGAGTGTGAATTCATGTATTTTCAGTTTGAATTAGAAAATGTTATGCGGGCCAACTGGCACCCTATAGTGCCAGGGGGCTGTAAGTTGAGTATCACTGATTTAGGGTGACCTACAGAATGTTGTTAACAAATTAAGCAAAAACTCCTCCAACCCAAAAGACCACATAGGTCATTTGTTCCTACCCTCTTATACGACCCACAGAAGCGTTTTCTGAATTAGCGACCCTATGTGACAGGAGATCAACACAGAAATAAAATTTCATGGTCGCAGGAAAAAATCATGGTTTGGGTTAAATTAAGTACAGCTGTTAAGTATGTGAAATAAATAACTCAAAATTTGACTTGCCATAACTCATTGTTGACTTATGATTTCATATGGGACACAAACAGTGGTTTCCTATGTCAAAGTCCTGTGCTTGTTTGACCCATCCACACACCCCACCCTCCTGCCGGAAAAATATTTCTAAATGAATATAATATGTTAGAATCTACAATGTATGCAGTGATTACTTATTGTAAAATAACAACAGAGTTGTCCAGGTTGACCTTCATCTCTGGCAAACTCTTGAACACATTTTGTTGCATTTCCATGGTAACGGTTATATGAGTACGAGGGTCAAAGTTCGGGGCGTAATGTTATGAGGAAGCAGTATGTCCTGATTGTGTGCATACTGCATAAAACAGTATGTACTTTTTAAGGACAGCTGCAGTACATACTAAAAGTAAAAAGAAAAAGTATGCGATTCGGAATGCACCCGTAATTACTACGGCCACTGGAGGTCATCTCCTGACTGTAAACATAAACATGGGTCATAATCTGCTTGTACAAATGACCTATGGGGTTGTTTTATGGCAGGAGGTAATAGTATACTAACAATGAAAGAGTTTACTTGTTTAACAACTGCTTACACAAACTGTCTGTAATATCTTTAAAACAAAACTAAAACATGAAGGTACGTGCAACTCAGATGGACAGAAAGGATTCCTCGCTCTCGTTTAAGTAAGGCAGGCTTCTTGATCACCTGAACGGTCCCTGTAATACAGCACACTCTCCAGGCATAGATATGGTTTTTGCGTGCTTCATCCTCACGACTCCACAGAGTAACAACAAAGCACTACACAAGCAGCTACTGTTAAGTTACATCACTAACAAAATGCTGTCGGTGTGAAGAGTTTGGTGCTAAGTTCTCGGTACTTGCTACAGTGTTTTTCAGTGTTTCTTCACCACACGTCTTACTATTTTGTGATCCTGTTGTCTTGTCATTAAGGTACAATAAAAGTGCCACATTTCAATTGGCAACATTCATTAACAACTCCCAAAGGCCTGCTTTCTATTTACTACTGATTATTTTTAACATGCAAAGTCAACATCATGATACCCATTTTGTTTTCTTTTTTCGTTGTTGGGTGTTTTTGAGTAGAGTAGAGGAGTGTACCTAGCTTGCACCTTTCCAAATTCCTCTTAGTGTTTCATCCTGTTATACATTTACCAGTTGTAAACTTCGAGCTACATTGGTGACAGTAAGGGCCAGTTTACTGGACAGGATTTAACCCTATTTAATATCCTAAATACACTACAGATGAACTCAATGCAGTCCTATATTTAACTCAGTCCTGTATTAACTGGACTTACTTCCTGAAGGAAGATTAAAGTTCCTCCAGGACTAAAGGGTCTTAAATTAAAACTCTGCTCTGTAAGGTCAGAATAATTGTCAGGTAGTGGAGACACATGAAAAATTTGGACTCAAAAGTACATTTTTGTGACATGATGATTGATATTAACCTCATTAGTGAGAGCAGGGTGCACTCTCATTAAAGGTCTAACACAGCTGACTAAAATTAAGCTTGTCAGTGTTGTCAGACTTTTGCTGTGTTCAAGCCAAGTGGGAACTCAAAAATCTCTGACCCCCTTACTGGAGGAAGTACAATGAAATGCCACTCAAAGTCCTTCTTATAAACTTAGGGCAAATCCATCTACCCTGATCTATGACGAAGTATTTATCTGAAATGACACCATGGCAGCACCCATTGAAGTGCACAATGAAAATGGTGAACCATCAAAGGCTATGTTAATTATATTTGCCTGAATTTAATTACAGTAATACAAACTACCATATAGAGAAACCTGTTCTGCATAAATTGATGTAAAATTACATTGCCAATGTTATTAGGCCTGGCTGGTTATGGTAAACAGTCTCTGAAAGTTGTCTTCTCTGCACAATAGTTATAGTCATAATAGTCATGTCTGTGCTTTCTTCTTTATGCGTGTCTTTTTATGTTTTGTACTTTAATGCTGCCATTTTGGCCAGGCCTTGCTCGTAAAAGAGATCATTTGATCTCAAGCAAATCTGCCTGGTAAAATAAAGGTTAAATAAAGTAAATAAATAAAATAAAATAGTTATTTGGGAAAACTTCAAAAATAACACCAAAAATGTTAAACCATAAGGAAAAGCACTGCACAACACTGCTGAGAGTTCAGCTGTGTGTACACTTACCAAAGAAACATGAGTTTGGCATTGTGCACCTGAATACTTCAAGATCCAAAGTTGGATGTCTTAACTGGAAAATTCAACCTCCAATTTTAACCGGAATAGATACAACACAGTATCGTGATATTTTTGTATGGCAATAATGTATCGTTACATTATACAATATACCAAGTATTGATTATTTTATTATATAAATTAATAATATTACAAATACAAATTAAACTTTGGGTAGCCTGGTAGAATGACATAGTCAGTTGCTTTTTTCAGTTTACTAGATACGTTTTGCTGCAATAAAAATGACTGAAGTGCCATGAACAGACTAACTACTTTATCTTATTCGATAAAACTGTTTATATTGACAAAGTTTTTCTTTGGGGACATAATTTGCCATTCACAAAAGGTAATTAATCGCAATATATCGCAATATATTTTACCACAATACTCGGCATATCGCAACGTGTTTAAAATCACAATGTATCATGACTTAAGTATCGTGATAATATCGTATCCTGGGGCCTCTGGTGCAACTGGAATGCAGCATTTGTATTAAAGAAGTTAAAAAAGCCAATTTTTAAGACATGACTAACTATTCTGGATTTAAAAAATGAAAACAAAATTTAATTAAAATTAATTCTTGTCCAGGAAACTGGGCCTTTGCTACGGTAATATAAGCTTGCTAGGTCACAGCTACTACAGTGAAATCTAGGCTACTCCCTTATTAAGCTGATTTCAGAATCTGTGCTTTTTTGAGCTGTTTTGTGATGTTTCAATTGCATAACAATTTCATATTTTCCATAACATGAGAGTTGGATCCCAGGTTGTAGTCTGATCCTTATTATATATATATTTTTTTTTTTGCAAAACTATTAAGATCCCAACTTTTCAGTCACAGACACATACCTTTGGAGGATTGGAGAGACCTGGTGTTGAATTATGCCTGTCAGACCAGTGAGAGCTGCTGCAGGCAGTGAGCTCTGTTCTTACCCCTCAGGTATAATTATTCCACAGAACAGGTTCATTATGCTTTTCCTTTCTTTTTACCACAAGAGATTGAGCCCCTCACTGAGACTCAAACTCAATTTCTGGTCCTTGCATAAGGCCTGTGATGAGCCTGTATCGATTTAAAGTTAGGATAACAAAAGGCTTGCCATGTTTAATGGCTGTTTCCAGAACTTTCTGAACATTATACAAGCTCATTAGCTGCAATTAGCTACCATCTGGCCACACACTGTGCCACACACTGCGTTATCTGTAGGGACGTTAGGGTGTTTTTTTTCTTCTTCGCCATTTCAATTATCAGGCATCAGGGTGTCCTGGTGTATTCCCATAACCATAAAAGTATGAACTGTTCTGAATATAGTTTTTTCTCCCTGAAGAGGAGGTGCAAAAGAGATTCATATGTCATAAATTTTTCAACAACTTGAACTCCATAAATGAATAAAAAAATAAAATGTTCTTTTATTTATTTGAATTTTTAATTCCAATAACATAAACTTTAAAGGTCCAGTGTATAGAATTTAGTGCCATCTAGCGCCTCAGAAACCTTTCCTGTGTGCCAAGTGTGTAGGAGAATATGGTGGCAGATTTAAAAATGCAAATGGCCCTATCTAGAGCCAGTGTGTGGTTTGTCCATTCTGGGCCGCTGTAGAAACAACATGGTGGACTCTGTGGAAGAGGACCTGCTCAATATGTAGATATAAACAGCTCATTTTAAGCTAACGGAAACACATCAGTTCTTATAATCAGGTTATTATAAAGTAATAAAAACAATGTTAATTAGTGAACATTACAGGTGCTAGTAGGCACATTTTGTGACCGTTGTACAGGCTAGCTGTTTCTCCTGTTTCCAGTTTTTGCGCTAAGCTAAGCGGCAGCTGGCAGTAGCTTCCTATTTATGAATCAGACATCAGAAAAGTATTGATGGTTTCATGATGACACCCAAACATGCTTATTATTACATGGAGGCTCCTCAATGCTGTATGATTGAGTTTCAGTTGCTAACATATGGATTAGTAGCTCATTAACTGTTAAGTTGACAACACAGATTGAAGCAGTACAAAGATCAATCATTTCCTCATTGGGATATCAGTTCTCTAAATGAACCTGTTCATTGTTCAACACATTTTCCTCTTCAACATGTGACAGATTAATTTGTTTCTGTCAATGTGCTGACTTTGTACAACTTTAAATCAGTGTGCTGTTCCCGGCGAAACTGTTTCTGCAGAGATGTCAGCTCACTGACATCAGACTACAGGAAGGAAGTGAATAAAAAGAATTTGTCCTCCCTCTACAAGGTTTTTGGCCTCTTCAATGACCCATCATGAGCGTTGCGAAGAGCAATCTGAAAAGTCGAATGAACCCGAGCTGTAGTGTGTGCCTCAGGGGAGTGTTAGGCCTCCCTGCTGCTGAGCTGTCAGACTGACCTTAAAACACCCAGTCTCAGAAAGGGCAATCCCCCAAAGCTATGTGTGTCTTCATGATTTCCTTCATGACAGGTATTTTTATTCACACCTGTTTGTTAGTACGCCACTGTGTAATCAGGAAAATCAGTGTGGGTTCAAGCTTTCACATCCTAAATAGGCTTTCATGCAGTTTATCTCCACAATGTCCACAGACAGTGTGAAAAGTCTCAATACCTGTTAAACTCCCCTGCAACTAATGTGAGGTATAGATTTAGACTTTGACTGAATACTATTGGATACATAAGCTACTTCCACAAAATAATTCTGAATCTATCATATCAAAGATCATACAACAAATATAACAATTACCTAATTACAAAAAATATAGACTAGTAACATTTAGGATTAACTATCCATTCAATTCTAAAATATAGTTTAAGTGAGACAGCATAAGGTTGCACAGTGACAGGATGTTCATCTCCCAGTTAGAAAACAGCGATATGCTTCACTGCTTTCTTTTTTTATCTTTTCATTTTGGTATAATTACTGAACAAACAATAACATTGGAAATAAAAATTCAAATATTGTAAACATCGTACCGGTACAAAAGCACATGTCGCAAGACGTGGTCAGAAAACACCAACACAGGCAGCGCTGACAGCTTTTACTCCTCCTCCATTGACTTCTCAATCTCCTTCAGCCTGCGGACAAACTCCTGAGCCTCCCTGTCTCCGATGCGAGCGTCCAGCATCCTCATGATTGGCTTTTCTGGAGGGGGAGAGCAAACAGATGAGAGTAGATCCGACACCTGACACAAACATCTCCAGATTGAATGGCTTTTCATGTTGTATTGGAGAAGTAATTGGAAACCCAGACCTACACCCCTCTGGTCTCCCAAGGAGCCAATATTATGTTTGTGTAAAACAAAGAGCTTGATACAGCCTGGGGCTATATGTACCACTGGGTTTACTGCGAGACAGGTGGAGAATGACAGGCTGGACGCTTTTGCCGGCAGCTGAGGCGTTCGGTCTCCCCGGCCAGCAGAAGTCGCTGAGAGGAGCCACGGCTTCACCGGCAAAGTCGTTGGTGGAAAGCCAGTCGTAGTCCATCACAGTGAAGGTCAAACAGGCAAACCTGTGTCTGTACTGTTCCGGACTGACGTGGCTGGAAGACACAAGATGCAAAACAAATCAGGCTGTAATCAGGGTATGCCCAAATAGAAGGAGGGAGAGAGGAAAACAGTACTCACAAGTAAAAGAGCTCATCGAAAACTGGGTGCAGGGTCTTCAGTTTCACTTGTGTGCGTTGACTCTTGGCCATAGGGAAGAGGTGGTGAGGACAGATTTCCACTATGACAAATGGGTCACTCAGACCTGCAGACGTCCAGAAAAAATTAGTGAAAACTCAACTTTAAATAGCGACATGTGCTATATTATATTTTGACATTTTACCATTAGCATCCAGCGCCAGGATATCTGCAGCGTGCAGAATCTCCACCGTCAGTCTCTGCTCCGGAGCGTCATAGTAGCACTTTACACTGATCCGACCATAACGGGTGTGTTTGAGTGTTTTCTGAAACATTACAGACAGATTATAATAATCAGCATACCACTGAAAACATGCTATAATAACATGTAAAAGCACAACACATTTTCAGTTTCAAAAGCAGAAATAAGTTGAAGGAATTATTCAAAGCATGTATCAGTCTAAGTGCTGCATTGTCTGACAGCATCTTGTTTTTCCAACAGTCCAGGAGATTTTCAATCAGAGGAAAAACAACACAAGACAGAGTGTTGTGTGTTGTGTCCAATCAATACGTCTCTGTGCACCTTAGGGCTAAAATGAAAGTGTTAGCCTGGTAAGTTGAAACACACCTGGTGGGAAATCTTCTCCAGATAGTACTGTTCAATCAGCTCAAAGGAGGAACATTTATTCAGCCTCAGCTCCTCATCCAGGACCTAAAGCAGCACCGTCAGAAAGGGAGTCAAGTCAGGTCAAATATATTTCTTTATATTTGCATTTAATGCTTATACCCAGGCAGAGACCAAGATAAAAGCGATGAGTAATGCAAAAACTAACAAAAGACCAATTATTAGTACATTCAGAAGCCAAAGAAAATAGTTGGGCCTTGAGCTTTGCTTTGAATGACTTAGTAGAATGGGCAGATCTGATGTGGTGGAGCAGTTTGTTTCCAGACTGGGGCCCGTGACTAAAAAGGTTACCCCTAAGCTTCCGCCGAGCCCAAGGGAAGACCAAAAATGACAGGTCAGAACACCTGAGTGACCTAGGTGGGGTTAAGTCAGACAGGTAAAAGAGAGCTCATTCATTAAGTGCTAATTAGACAACTAGTAAAGTCTTGAATTTTAAAACTGACAAGGAGTATGGATGAAACATGTTCATGTATACGGGAACCAGTTAAGAAAGTTGCCTCACTGTTCTGCACAAACTGCAGATGTGAAAGAGAGGACTGACTGACTCCCACATACAAGTAGTTACAACAGTCAAGGCGAGCAGTAATAAAAGCATGGATTATTTTTCACGATGTTGAAGTGATAAAAAGAGTTTTACTTCGCTAAGGCTCACAGTTGGAAAATGCTGCCTCTCACCACAGAATTGATCTCATTTTCAGAGTCAAAAATTGTCCCAAGGTTTTGGTTTCACAAAGGATGACAGTGAGCAGAGACTTTCACACAGAAAGCTGGTGGATTAGGGGGGCCAAAGAGAACCACCTCAATTTTTAGTCTGTTTAGTATAAAGATGTTTTGAGGCATCCAGTCTGTAATGTCCTACAGACAGTCAAATAGAGGCTGCAATGCATGGCCAAGGGTTGTGGCTATTTAGCTGGAAGAATAGCTGGATATTGTCCACAACACAAAGGAGGGAGATGCTGTGCTTCCTAATAAGGGAACCAAGTGAGAGCATATATAGAGAGAGAAGAAAAGAGGCACAAGATCAGAGCCCTGAGGGACTCCGCAGGTAAGAAGGGGCAGAGGAGGAAGAAGCATTCCCCACACAAACACAGAGACTTATGTTATCCAGATGTGACTTAAACCATTTCAGGGCTGTTCCCTGCACCCAAACCCATTGTTCAAGTCTGGTAATAAGCAATTAATGATAGACTGTTTTAAATGCCGCACTATGATTTAAAGTATTCAAATAGAATAGTCCCCTTGTCTGCTGCTACTAGCAAATGATTGTGAACTCCTAAAAGAGCTGTTTCAGTGCTATGTTGCTCCCTAAAACCAGATTGAAAGGCTCTGAATAGCAAATTCTTGTTTAAAAGAGATGGAGTTGCTGGTAAATATCTGTTTCCTGTATTTTGGATCTTTGAACAGAAAATCCCACACACTGCTCTTTGCTCAGCTTCTCCGTTTTGGTCCTCCTGGACCTTCGTCAAGAGCGTTCAACACCATTACTTACATTACATTACTGAGCTTAAATAGAGACTGTTCCACCCATTTCGCAGGTGTGCACAGGTGTGGGGGAATTAATCAGCCGTGTTTCTCAGTAATTGACAACAGCCTGTGCACCATATGTCACATACCCAACAAAGGAAACAAGGGACAAGTAGAACATAGGAAAAACCTAGACATCTAATTCTCCTTATACAATAAACATTTACAAGATTATTTACACAAAATGTTAATCTTATGAATGAACACATCGGCCTTGCAGCTCTCATAAATCATTCAAAATGTTCAATACTCTTACGCCGTGCATTATAAATTGGTCTTTTTAGAGCCCCAAATCCATTATAGCACGACATGTCATGGTATCTCATCATTTAATCGTTTGGGAGATATAGTTTGCTGATTAAATATCCAGTATACTTCTCTTCTGCTAAGTATTTCTTCAATATTACCACCTCTCTCTGGCAGAGTAACTTTTTCAATGCCCTGTATTTTGGATCAAAATTGAAGCTTGGAAATGAGAGAAAATCATTAGGGTCACAGTTGTTAATTTAGGGAGGGTTTAAACCAGTGCGTGTTTAATACACAAGGAAAACAACCTGAGGAAAGATAACAACTCGAAATAGAAAGGATACTGGGACCCACAATATCAATCTTTTAGTAGGAGTGAAGGGATGTGGTCAAAAGGGCAGGTTGTGGGCTTCAGATGACAAATTACTTTCCGCAAAGAGGAAAGAGGCACAGGTTTTTAACTGATTAAAAAGAGACAGGGCTATAGGATGATGAAGAGGTAGCAGAGATGACGGTGAGATTTGCCTTCCAATAACAACTATCTTGTTGATAAAGAAATTTAGGAAATTTTCACAAGTTACTGTGGAGGGGTCAGGAATAAGCGGCAACCTCCAGGGCTGAAAAATAAGGCCAACATGGTGCAAAAAACTGCAGTTCCTAGAACGGCCACTCGAGGCTGGCTCCAAAAGCAAGTCAATCCCTGTAAACATCCATATTAAAATAACCAGCTTTACAGCAGAAATACACATGTTTACAGTGTGGTACAAAAAACAGGTTTGGTCGCTATTACTTGTTTTCAACTTTGTGTTAACAGGGTGGTGATTTATTAGAGTGACAATGTTGGTTTAGGTAACGTAACTATGGTGTAAGCCCTGATTCACAGAGCATAGGTGTCGCCATAGCTATCACTATTTTAGTGTGTTTTCAGTTCATGAAAGTTAATAGTTTTGGTCGTCTAAAAAGTCTTGTTCAGTGCTTGTTTCTACTTAAAGACCCAAAGAAGTTGGATATTCAGTTTTTCTGGTAAATACATTTTGTTTTATTGGATTAAGCCTGTTTTTCATGAACAAAAATTAGCATTACCATTAATATAGTTGACCATGTAGCCGTAAATGCACTGTGCTAACCAAGCTAGCAGCTAGCATTAGGGTTATCTTCATCCTCTTGTCTAAACATGGTCACTTCCGGCTCCAAAAATCCAAAATAGTGACAGCCAAAATGCCAAGCTTGAGGCTTTAAATGGGAGACCATGAGCCAGTGGGTGACATCACGGAGGCTTTTTTATTATTATGTTATACAGCTAGGAATGGTATTGTCAGTTGTGTTAATGGCAGCATTTTTAGTGCTAAATAGGACTTTGGGTCTATGGCAGTCATTCAATATTAAGTCAGAGAAGTCATAGACAAAGACAAATAACACCATAAGCAAGCAAACAGCTTACCTTATAGTCTCCACTCTTCATGTCTTCCAGGGAAAGACCCTCTCCCTTGGCATGCAGGAACTGCAACAGGGTCTAAAGCATTCAAGTAAACAAATATATATATAGAACTTGCGAACTGGGATTCATCAGAGTTATCCCTCTAAGTTTAATAAATGGAAGTCTAATCACAGTAGAAAGACATGTTGTTCACACAAACAGCATGAAACCTCTGGCAGACAAACACGATATCTGTCTGCCAAACTCCAAACTCAGCCCTCATGAGTAGCACGCCATGACTTTTCATGCAAATCTGTCACGTCCAATGCCAGCTGGTTAAATTGGCATCAGAATATACAATAGCTCCCAAATTGTCATTCATAAGGGAACTCACTTTGGCACTGAACAACTACCTTGCGACTTCATAAATATCTAATGTATGCTGATGACTGCACGACAGCAAGCACAGAGAGCTAATTAAAGGATGATGGTAACAGTAGTCATGATTATCTGTACAGAGTTGACACATCTTTTTAAGCAGAATTCTCCTCTTAGTCAAACTATGCCAGGCTGGAAATACCCATAAAAAAAGAATTGTGAGATAAAACGCAATCACTGACCTCCACTGTGTACTGGAAGCGGTTGTAGAACTCCACCTGAACACCTCTGTTTTCTGCGACAGCGTCCAGGATCATCCGCAGGAGCAGCTCCCACATGCTTTGGAGAACCCTACGAGGCAGCAGACACAATGAGACGCCCACAATTATTTGTTTACCAGCTCTTCCGATAACACCCCTGTACCCTAACTTAGCCTCCAGTACGTTTTCACAGAGAACAGCTCGATAATGATAGGTTGTAATGCAAAACATGTCTGAGGGGTATTGTTACTGTGACAGAGCTTACGCAGTACTCGCAGCATCTTATTTGCTGAGCTCTCACACTTTGCACCTAGTACTATCAAACACATTACATCTTATTTAGAGAAGAGGAAACAGGTTGTATGATTATGTAACTTGATGTAAGGATACCTCTATCGATATCTATCAATTTAAGGTGTGCCAACATTTTCCCAGTTCATCCATCCATCCATTTCATGTGCTTAACAAGGGCCAGGTCATGGGGGCAGCGGACTGAACAAAGTATTTCAGACGTCCAGCTCCCCAGCAACTGTTTCCAGGTCCTCCTGGGGGATCCCAAGGACTTCCCAGGCCGGATGAGATATATAATCCCTCCATTTTGTTTTGGGACTAACCCAGGGCCTCCTACCACTTGGACATGCCTGGAAAACCCAGGAGGCATCCTGATCAGATGCCCGAACCAATTGGCCCGTTTTGATGCGAAGGAACAGCGGCTTTACTCCGAGCTTCCTCCAGATGTCTGAACTCCTCACCCTATCTGAGCACACTACCCAAAGCTCATGACCATAGGTGAGAGTCAGAACGTAGATGAACTAGAAAGCTTCACCTTCCAGCTCAGCTTCCTCCTTACCCCGACGATCCGGCACAAGACCTGTATCACTGCTGATGCAGCACCAAACTGCCTGTCCATCTCACACTTCATTTTACCCTAATTTGTGAACCTAACCCTGAGATACTTGATCCCCTTCGCTCGGAGCTGTAGCTCACTCCCAACCTAGAGAGAGCAATCCAGTGTTTTCCACCCTGGTCTACAAGTCAAATGTACGCTGATGACCAAAAGCGAAGGTTTGTGTGAAGGAAAACACAATTTTCAGGTGGTAGGTGAAAATTCAAATTCAATTGCATTCACTCATCCTGAGGTAGGCTAGCAGCATTAAGAACCTTGCCTAAGAATCCAGACTGGATATGTGTTGCCTTGCCCTGACCGGGAATTGAATCCCTGATCTTCCGCGCCAAATTCAGTACGTCAAGTCTTAACCACTGAGCTAACCAGCTGCTACAGCAACAGAAGAAGGCAGCGGTGAAAAATGTAGCCATCCAAAGTGACAACAACATCAGCAAGAAGGAAAATGAGAAGCTTGAAAAAAAAAAAAACAAGGGCTGAAGGAAGAGCTAGAAAAGATGTAGGGAGTAAAGGCAACAGTGGTGCCAGAGCTAGAAAAGATGTAGGGAGTAAAGGCAACAGTGGTGCCAGTGGTAATCGGAGCACTGGGGGCTGTGACCCACAAACTGGGAGAGTGGCTCCAGCAGATTCCAGGTACAACATCTGAGGAACAGCTAAGATACTGCGCAGAACCCTCAAAATCCCAGGCCGAGCTTGAGGAAGACACACCACCAGCTCAACACATCTGATCAGGCATAAATCTCACCCTTGTATGGCTAATTGTCCAAACAAACGTAAATTCATCGGTAGATATAGTGCAGCTCCTGGCCGCTTCCCTCAGCTTTCAGTTGGAAGAACACATAAAGACACAGAGCTACTAATCAGGGGAAAGACACTACACTGCAGTCCAAACTTTTCACAGGTTAAAATAACTGTAGGCTACAGTTTCCATGACCTGTCAGAAAATGCTAAAACATGCCTCAAGAACAATTCACTGAAAACTATTTCTTATCTAGTGGGAATATGAGGGCGCTAACCCTTTGTAGAGCTATATGAAATCACATTTAATTCAAACACATATGCAATTAATGTCAAATTAGTGGTGAGGACAAGTTTAGGCAATCAGGAAAGTGATACCGACAACCCCACTGTCCCTACCATTAATTACACCTATGCTGATGATGCAGTGTTATACGTATGCAAACAGTTGGTAACAGACTGGTCAAGAGTCCTGTGCTACAGTGACGCACATTTCAAGCTGGCTAGTCAAATCATGATTCAGGCCTAATGTCAAAAAATAAATAACTACCACTGGGAGGTGCTGTAGTGGCTTTAATGCTTTGCTGTACAAGTGCCTCCTTTAACTATTCTTTTATTATGTGCTACATGTGTTATGAGTTTATGTTGTGAATTCTGTTTCATAATTACATACTCAGTGATTCCTTTTATCATCAGCTGCACAGGCACGCCAGATGGAGATGAGCAATTAGGCAGAATGTGGCACAATTATCAGAATAGTTATTAAAATTAATTTGCATTGTCCCTGTCAAACAGAAAATAAATGAAGTCATATTTTTAGCGAGGAGAGGGAGGGAGAAAGTAATTACCTAGTCAGAGTCTCCTTCACAAGGTTTTCAGTGAGGATGACCATAGTGTCTTGTAAGTACTTCATAAGAGGAGACACAGCCTGGAAAAAAATGTCACATTAACATACATTACATATACCTGGGCTGCATACACCACTGATACAGGAATGAATTCTGTAGAGAGCCACTACTGGGTCTTACGTCATCGTTGTTGATTGAGTCTGGAGAGAGGCTGATGTGCTGGATGTACCTTCGCAGCTCCGGCAGCATCTGCATAGAAATATTCTCTCATACATGGGCATGCAGGTGCATACAGTATAGACACAATTCTGTGCATTATGCATATGAAGATACAGAAAGTCACACAATTTTGCAAAAGGTTTACATAATACAAAATTGTGCAGCGTATGATTTCAATGCAAAACACCCAAGCACATTGTATGTCCTCTGAACAGTAGTAATAGATCATAGGGAGAGGCTTGACTCCCATTATTATTGGATGCAAACTTTATAAAAAAAAAAAAAAAGTCAATTCTCGAAAAACTAAACATAAAACAGTACTGCGTTAAGTGATGAACATGAATTTTTGCCAATATGTGCAGTATTTTTGAACATATATTATTAAGTCACTGCTTGCAAACCTCACCTCACAAATGGAGTTACAAAAGCCCCATGTCCACAGAGCAGTATGGTACAGTTAAGTTCAGTATGTTTTGTTTCCATTTCCACTGTGAAAAGTTGTGGATGGTACCAATGGAACCGTTCCGTACCGTTACCATTTTTGGTCACCCCTCTGTTGGGGTACCTAGCACACAGATCTGGTACTAAAAGGTGGAGCTGTGAACACCACTGTTCATACTGTGGCAAGTCTTACATACATTAGTAAACTATAACTATAAAAATAAAGGATGTTTTACTGCTTTTCACAACAGCTGTAGTCTGAGAAAAATATCTTTCACTGGGCCGACTGCCAGCGACTTTTATGTTGGAACGTTTACTTGTAATGTTATTCAATGCATGAGGTGAGGATGTGAATCAATCAACACACCTTACATTTCAATGTGACAACTCTGACTATTACTTCAGTTTTTAATTGTTTCTCTTGGATGACACAAACTTTGAGTAATGAGTGGATCTCCAAGTGTTTAAGATCATTTCGACAGATTATGTGAACTGCATACATTCTAATCTTTGCTCTGAGAAAAAAAAAAAAGCATAGCGGAGCATTGATCCTGTGGGCTCCGGCCGGCTGCTCTTCCCTGAGAAGGGCTAAATGCACAAACATGCTATTTTTAAATATCTCATCGAGAGAGACTCTCACTGCAGCCTGTTCTATTTGTTTTGAAAATGTTGGTGTGCAACTTTGAGGTGCAGACTTGCATCTGTGTCACCAGTAATGAGGGAATACAGTGAGGGCTGGATGGAGCAGTGAGTGACAATAACCGCGCCGACATTTAAAGGTACTCTTTGCGGTGGAAACGCTACATGGACCTAGGGTCTAGGTATCATGTCTGAAAGGTTACTATTGGTTCCAAGGTACCATACCGAAAGTGTTTGGTGGAAATGGGGTTAAAGTTTTCACTGGCAGTAACCAATTGCTCTATATGTGCACCATGTCTCATACTGATTTCCAGGTATTCATGCTTTCAGCTCCGCACCTTGTCGGTGAGCAGCGTGATGAGACGTTTGGCTTCTCTCTGCAGGTCCAGGTCCATGTTGAACAGCTGCCCATTGAGAGCCTTGCAAACCTGCTCCTTCCCCTCCACCCCACAGGACTCCTCCATGGCCCGCTCCACACCTTGCCAGTCCAGGTCACGAGGCAGGTGACCCAGGAAAACTCGCACATGCTCTGTGTTGTTCAGGGCGATGCAGAGCTAGCAGAAAGCGAGGAGGAGCAAAAGAGGAGAAACAGAGGGTGGAGGTGGAGAAACAAAGAAGGAAAAGAAGCAGGGCTACAGAGAAGTGGAGGGACGGGATGCCAGTGTAAATGATTGACGACGACAAGAGGCAACTGCGATTTTTTTTTTTTTTATATGATCTGCTGTTGAGCCCTTTGTGTTGCCAGGAAGAACACTTGCTGACATTTACTTCCCACGTCATTGCATGCCCTCCCCCTGTTCTGCCTTGCTACAGGCGTTACCTGCACTGTGAAGCTCTTGTGGTCTCGGCCCAGCTGGTTCCTCTCAATCTTGCGTGTTATCATCTCTGAGTAGCACACAGCTTCACTACAGAAATTCTGTGAAGAGTAAAATACCAGTCATAGTTTCCTTTTTGATTCTGACTCCATCACCAATAAAGTCTTTTGTGTGTAAGTAAGTGAGTCTGTTCATATATGCGCTGGTTGCGCGTACATGAGTGTGGCAACACTGGAAGCAGCACTCACGTCTGTCAAACGAGTGACAAAGATGAAGGCCCCCGCGGAGTCTGGCCAGGCCAGCTGGAGCCAGATCTCGCGTACCTGGCTGAAGCATGTTGTCACCTCTACAGCTGAGGAGCTGTGTTTGACCTGCTGCACCGGCTCGAGCTGCTCACAAAGCACATTAAAACACAAAATATAACATGCATAGTTTATAGTCGGTGAATAAAACTGAAAATGAATGAACACTGCCTCAAGACAGAACAACAACTTGGAAAGATGGCAAAAAATTTGGTACATGACCTGCTCACTTTAGAGTCATGTACACAGAAACATGGTGGACGAAAGTAAATGTCAATGTTAATGGTAAGAAACCTTTTAATAATTCATGTATTGCATATCAATTTTTGTTCACATGTAATTTATAATATGGTATTAGATTGTAACCATTAGTTGCTGACCTCGTAAAGTGACTTAGATTAGTTAGAGAAGTTATTTATAAGCATTAACCCTGATAAAAAGTCAGCTAGAGCAATGTTTTAGTGGTTTTAGGGGATGTTCTTGCACAGCAACAAGTGTTGGACAAAATTATTTTGTAATATAAAGCTACTAACTTTTTTTGTTTTGTTTAAACGTTCTTAGGGATAAAATGCTGCACATCTTGGAGTGTCCATGTTGTTTTCACATTACGACTTAAAAGCTCTTGAACACACCAAAGTCATGGAACGTTCTCCCAACATCCCAACAATGGGACCATCCGAGGAGTGTATCTGCTTACATCTTCATTATAGTAGCCTCTCACCTTGTCTGTTTCCACTGCTTTACGAATTCTGTCACAAGATCTGTCATGAACGATCTGCAGCCACTTATGAATCGAGGACTTGAACCAGTTATGAAAGCCCGTCAGGGCCAACATTTTAGCATCCCTGTTAGAGAAGAACACAAGTCCTGTTTTTAATAAATTCAAAGCAGAAGAAAAAGTTGTACTTTCCTTGTTGTCATTTCAAACAAATAACCACGAGTCAGAGCCTTTTACGCTGCTGTTTGAATTGTCATGAGAGTCGAATTGAGAACCAACTTGAGAGGAAGAAACTCCCGAAAGCCTTTGAGGATCTTCAAGGACATGAAGAGCTCAAAGATGGTCTCTCCCATTGTCTGAGTCAGTCTGGAGCTCTCCTGCTCCAGAGTCCCACAAACCCGCTCCATCGCTACATTTACATCATCGGCTACCTGGGGGATGAAAGAACGTGCTTGTGTTCAAGTGCTTGTGTCAAAGCTGGCAGCGAGACTCAGACAGGCTTTGGAGGACTTGTTCACAAGGACTTTCATGTCACTTTCAACGACTTACCTGTTTCTCCAACTGTCTGTATGATATGCTGAAGAAATCTACTTTTACCGCACTGTGAGAAGAAACAAAGGATGAAACGGCTTCTGTCCAGCAATAACAAATTCAAATCAATGTTTCGACATTTCTACATTGTTTTTCTTGAGATGAACTCTGTTGATATTTACCTGTAGAAGAGTTTGTTGTAGATGTTCTGGGCTCTCTGTACGTCTGCACACGCAGCATCAACCACCTGAACCAGCTTCTTCAGCTGCTCCTCCAGAGTCTATGTTGTTAATACATGAACATCCTAAATATCAACTCTCAAGCCACAGTAAGTAAAATTATAAAATGCATGATTTCAATCGCTCCATATTAAAGTAAAACTCCATCCCAAAATGATTATTTGTATATCAATTACTCACCCCATGGTACATTGAATCAATAAAGAAAACTTTGGGTTTCTTGCATTCCTCCACAGTGGATAAAGAAATGAATGAATGAATGCATTGAAGTCATTGGGGTCCGCAAATAACGACAGCAAAATTCTATCAAAACATCTGTTTACAAACTCTCTCATAGCTCATGCAGTATATTACAAGTCTCATTTACCTCTGTCATATGCTCAGTACTGTCGGAAAACGGTGGATTGCCCTCTTCGGGTTGGGGGAGAGTTACTGCCTCAAGCATAGGGAGTTCAAGTATCTTGGGGTCTTGTTCACAAGTGAGGGTAGAATGGGGCGTGAGATGGATCGGCGGGTCTGTGCGGCTTCTGCAGTGATGCGGGCACTACGCCGGTCCGTCGTTCTGAAGAGGGAGCTGAGCCGGAAAGCAAAGCTTTCAATTTACTGGTCCATCTATGTCCCAACCCTCACCTATGGTCTTGAACTCCAGGTAGTGACCGAAGAAATGAGATTGCGGATACAAGCAGTGGAAATGAGTTTCCTCTGTGGGGTGGCTGGGCTCAGCCTTAGAGATAGGGTAAGGAGCTCAGACATCTGGAGGGAGCTCGGAGTAGAGCCGCTGCTCCTTCGCGTCAAAAGGGGTCAGTTGAGGTGGTTCGGGCATCTGCCTAGGATGCCTCCTAGGCGCCTCCCGCTGGAGGTGTCCCGGGCACATCCCACTAGTGGGAGGCCCAGGGCAGACCCAGAACATGCTGGAGGGATTACATACTGTATCTCATCTGGCCTGGGAACACCTTGGGGTCCCCCAGGAGGAGATGGAAAGCGTTTCCGGGGAGAGGGATGTCTGGGGTGCTTTGCTTGGCCTGCTGCCCTCACGACCCGGCCCCGGATAAGCGGATGAAAATGGATGGATGGAAGGATGGATGGATATGCTCAGTGCTTCCCAAACACATGCAATTTTGTTAAAACCTTACTACTTACTACACTTCCGCATAAACAGTCTCCCACATAGACGAGTTGTGCACCAGGCAAGCAAATTCTAAATGTGCTCATGCATTCAATTAAACCTCCCACTCCTTCCGTCACTGGCCAGGAGTTCTGCTGTTACTCACCCACTTCCTGTCACTTCCCGAATGTTCTGATATAGTTTTTCTGTTGTTAAACACGGCCCCCTTTGAGTAACTAATATACAAATAGTAATTTTAGGGGTGAGGTATTCCTTCAATAAGTAATAACTTACCCCTTCCTCTGGTTTATATTGTGCAATTAAGTTCTCATACCACTCCGCAGTTCCTTTCTGTTGAAATAATAAGACAGATTAAAGAGAATAAATGAGTTAATTAAAGGTGTCCTGGGGAGTATGGTACTGCACTCTGATAGCTCTGTTTTCTTAGTGTATATGCCTCTTCTTTGTGCTGCTTTCATGGAATACAAAGATATGCATTGACCTGCTAATCAAGACATTTGTTTGCAGTACAACACCCCCTCAGTTTAAAAACTCGATGGGATACCGTTAAGTGAACCTACAGTAAAACAAATATTTCATTGTTACCTTGGCAGCAGTAGTGATGTCCAGATGCAGTTCATTTCGAAGAGGACATACAGTCTTAAAGGCCCGCATGTTTTGCATGTAGCCAATCCCCCTGACATTCACAGACAAGAAAAAGGCCAATTACAATACAAGACTGCTTTCGGGTCACGTATATGCTGGTTCCAAATCATATTGTTCATAGAATATAAAACATGAAAGAAGCACAGACACTACAGTCTCACTAAATTATTTCTGCTCTAATTGTATGCAGGATCCGGGGCTGTCTCTGCAGGGGAGGAGAGACGCAACTTTGACTGTTAGCTGAGTCACTCTGTGTTTGTGTGTGTGTGTTTCTGAGAGGTGCAGAGATGATCTTCCTTGAGGTGTTGATCACTTGGGCAGAGCTGGTCTATTAAAAAACAGTCTTCTCCAAATCAGTCCGACATGGCAACATGAACTTTAATAATTAGCTGATTTTACTGGATGGACTTCATGTGGAACAGACTTCCCTAATTTGGTGTGTTTCACTGATCTAACATCCTTTCTTTGTGTGATGATACCTCAGTGCCAAGTCGGTTTCTTCAGAGCAGAACAGCAGTATTGAGCAGACTGCCGTCAAATTAAGCACAGGTGCCCATGGGCTTTCATGGACACAAGCTTTCTGGTTAAAATTCCCTGATGGCCAAAACATTGGTTGATGACAATCTGTCTACAGATTAATGCTCGGATTTCCATGAAACTCACTGGGGTTATTCACATTTCCCATAAGATGACTGCTTATGATTAGGTGATTTCCCCAAGCTAAAGGCTCCACAAAGAATATCAAAATCTACATCTAGAAATACCACCTTTAATTTGCTGAGCACATTAATGCTTTGACAGGGTAAGCCTCTATGATACTCATGACTGTATGGTCCTTGGACCGGTGTATATGAAAGGGTTTGGTCATTGATTTTACCAGTGGATTGGGAGCATTATATCATAGGGAATAGTACATGTTATGTAAGGTATGTATGTTTTTGCTTCTGACTACAATATGTTGCTTCAAATAAATTATTTTCAAAGGGGCAGTTCAGCCCAAAACCTAGTTTTCCTCTTACCTGTAGTGCTATTTATCAATCTGGATAAAAAAATATGTTTGAAAAACTTAACAGCACCAGACTTTGTTGGGAACAGTTTTCCGGTAGGGACGATTTTCTTTCTGATGAATGACACCCTCCAACAGTATCACTGCACAGATCAAAGACGAGTATCCCCAACCTCACTTCTGTCAACATGTGTGTACCCTTACCGGCTGTAAGCTAAATAAATAAATGGTCCGTGAAAATTTTTTTTTTTAGTGGATGTCTTATATACAACATGATTGAGCTAACTGGAGTAGTTTCATGTCGTATCCGACAACGGGAGGCTTTTAACAGATGACGTCCTGATGTTAGCTTTGCTGCTGCTGTTAGCTGTCCCTGTCAGCTGCAGCCACTGATGCTTTCTAGACATCGTGATTTCCCAAAACTGAATAAATACCACACATAGTAACACAAAACTGCTTTGCTAGCTCAATCATGTTGTAACTAAGATATCCACTGGAAAAAACATTTTTTTAATCCAGTATCTTTGGTGAAACTGCACTGATTTCAGCACCAGAGAGGAGATATCTGTTACCAGATCTCGCGAGAGTGTGTTGTTGAGACAGAGACAGGTCTTGAACAAAGTAAATTTTCTCCTGATTTGTCCGTCTGAAATTTGCCATTTTGGTGTCGGAATGTCCTGAAGATATGTGGCTTGTGATGAATGGGTCCAATATTTGCTTCCGTGACTATGGGGCGAAAGAATCGGCCATAATCTGTAATCACGTTCATTTCTCCCACTGAAGTCAATGGACTCAGGAACTGCTGTTAGTCTCCTAAAGGGGCGTGGTGGTCGCGAACCCCACGTGACACTGATACAGGAAACTGACTCGCAGTGGACCGTCTTGGTTTATCCACCGTCTTTGTTGCAAGTCACAAGCACAAGCCTCTCATCCATGGGGAGAGTTTTCCAAATGTATCTTTTTGGCACTTTGAGCACCACAAGCTAAGTGCCACCTAGTTCCATTACATTCAGATGAAGGCAGACATCTCTACGGCCGATATTTTCAAAACTCGGCAACTTGCATCAAAACAATACGATATACGATATATACGATACAATACGAGGCGATACGATATGATACAATAAGGAAATTTGTCACTACAGGTAAGAGGAACAATATGTATATTTGATTTTAGGGTGGACTGTCTCTTCAAAAGTATGCTATGCAGGAATTGTGGGTTTCTGTCTGTAAACACAAAATTCTTATTTGGCCCTACGGTGCATGTACGTAAACTTCAAGCTATTGTGCTATTGTAGGAATGTTACATTTGTTCTAATAGAAAAGCCAATACCTTAGCAAGCTAACTAAGCTAACCACCCGTCCACCTGTCTGACAAAAAGCTCTGCATCGCTCCTCATCCTCTCCTTCAGTGCTCATCAGAAAAAGTGAAAACGACAGGCAACTCCAGATTCACTCATTGCGGATCAGGCTTTGTCTGCTTTGCATTTCGCCTTGNAAGCCAATACCTTAGCAAGCTAACTAAGCTAACCACCCGTCCACCTGTCTGACGCTCCTCATCCTCTCCTTTAGTGCTCATCAGAAAAAGTGAAAACGACAGGCAACTCCAGATTCACTCATTTCGGATCAGGCTTTGTCTGCTTTGCATTTTGCCTTGCTATATTTGCGTTTTTTTGGCGCTGTGCCCATAATTTTTGTAGCTTCCTCTTGGATGCATGCTGCTACTACCTGATTGCTACCATTTTATAAAGTCCTGATCTCACCTGCATGCTGTTTTTGGCTGGAGGCTACATACCTGCACAAAGGTTGTGTAACAAACATCCCGAACACAGCAAAATAAGAAGGAAATAAGAAAATACAGGCAGAGGGCAGGGTGTCTGCAGAAAAATACAATGCTGCCCACTTAGTTGGTTGTACAGTATGTGATGATAGTACTGGTTTTTTTTTTTAGGAAATCCTGCATAGTATACCTTGGAGGTTTTAGATAACAAAATCTGTGGTCAGAAGCAAATGTTCCAATTTTGAAATGAATTATGAGCAATGATTAAGATATTTCTGTTTAAGGAGCCCAACACTGCTTCTTGAACAGAGCATGACTGACTGGTTGAAGTCTCTCTGTGTCTGTTAGGGTGAGAGGTTAGGCGTGTACCTGGTATGACAGCACAGGCGAGTGTTTGATGTGATGTGATGGCAGTGTGACTTTACCTCAGCATGAGCTCGTAGCGTGTAATGGCAGCGGCGCTGGTGCACGGGAAAACCTGACGCATGTTCTTCATCAGGCACAGGCAGTGCTCTGTGTACAGCCTGAAGCTGTCTGACAGCTGCCTCTCCTGGACACAGGAAGGGCCCTCAGTTATAGCTTCAAGTACACTGGCTGTGAGACATTTTTGGCTGAACCAAAAACCTTGATGTATGTCAGTGAAGAGCTCATCTAATGAGGTGACTTTCCAGATGATGAGAGGAATTTCTTTCTTTCTTTTTTTTTTTTTTTT
>NC_065523.1:19365214-19371406 GCF_006386435.1 Epinephelus moara | reverse complement strand
TTTTTTTTTTTTTTTTGATAATAGACCGAAGGCGGAAAAACCTACTAGGTCTCCCCTCACAGCAGTGGGGTCCCACTCTGCATCGATGGTCCTCAGGAGGCGCAGCAGCAGGGAGTAGCACACCCTCTGGGTCCGATGGTGGCTGCTGTAGCACTGCCAGCGACTGGGTTAAAAAGTAATACATGCACGTTTTACCAGACGTTTAAGCTTTCATATTTGATTTGATCAATTTTATTTCTCCATTAATACTCACATAATGGCCTGTTGGAGAGGTGAGAGATCAGTTTGCACAGCATGGTGAGTCAGTACGGTCCATGCTGGAGGACAAACCTGCCCGTTCCAGTTGTAGGGCTCTCGCTAGAATAATATGTGAATGATCACTATGTCAGTCCGAGAAGAATCTGTTCGTACTCGTCAAAAACATTAGTTTGTGTTACACATAGGCTGTATAAGCTTATGTGACATCACCCATTGGTTTGTGGACTCCCGTTTTGAAGTCTCAAGTTTGGCGGTTTGATCGTCGCCATCTTGGACTTTTAGCGCCAGAAGTGACCATACTTGGACAAGAGGGTGGACCTAACCCTAATGCTAGCTTGGTTAGCATGGTGCATTCATGGATGTATAAAGAGAACTGGATACAATGTCGGAGGTGGAGCCTGGTACATTCCTATGAAAATTGCGTCATGTCGCCTTAGGCCAAAAAGCTTGATTTCTGCGATATGAAATCACCAAAATCTTCCGCTTCATGGCACCCACATAACAAGCACACCACAGACGGTGGCCAAGAGGCTAACTTCTGGTTTGGCCCTCCGCCACCTTGAATGGGAATAAAAATGATTTAATCGTGCAGCTTTTCTAGACTATAGAAATGTTATCACATCAAATGGATCAAATCCTAATTGTGAAATGAGTCATTTTGCGGGGGTTGCGACACAAAAAATGTATGTCTCTTTCACAATGTGTCTTTCTGGGCCCTGAGACGTTACGTGATGGTATCAGGCATCGTAATTCTGCATTGCACCATGTAAAATTGGCTTAAGCCCGGGGTTGTTCCCGGGGGCTTTGGTGCAACAGTCTATGGCTAACTGCGATAATGCTAATGCTAATTTCCACCAGCAAAAAAACAGTCTGAAACCCAAAATGTACTTACTGGAAAAACTAAACATCTGACATCTTAGATGATACAACCAAAGGCTGAAGAGGACTTTTTCAGGGGGCCAAAATCTTACAATTTACTTTCATGTACTGAAAACACACTGTAATAGCACTAGCTACTGCTAAGCTATGCCTGGACTCTGTGAATCTAGTGTTATGTCATGATGATGTTACCTCACCAACATTACAGCAACTTACCAACAGACGGCACCCAGATTTCACTCAAAGCGGCCACACCTTTAACTATGCAAACATGTTTATTCCTGCTGTAAAGTTGGGCATTTTAACATGAGTGTCTCAGGGGATTGACTCACTCTTGGAGCCAGCCTCAAGTGGCCATTCAAGGAACTACAATTTTTGGCGATTCCATGTTGGCTTCATTTTTCAGCCCTGAAGGTTACCGCTTGCTTTTACAATACGGCATACAGCAGACTAACAATGCAAAATATAATCATGACTATAAAATAAAAACAATACATAAAGTGTGTAAATGTAACTACGATTACAGTATGTTAAACTGGTGGTTTTGCTTTGAAAACTCACCTTAACATGAGCGTGCTCATACTCCACAATCTGACTCAGCAGTTTCTTGTGGATAGAGACATTTGATTCTCTCTTAGACAAAGTTGTGTCTCTCTGAAAGAAAGTTAAAGAAAGTTAAAAAACTGTAATTCTTCACATCGTACACATGCAAAAAGAGGAGTAAATTCTAAAACTCTGTTTAGTGAATACACAGACCTGGCTGGTGAAGAGCTTCAGTATCAGGTGACATTCGCCCTGAACTTTAGATGTACTCGATCGAGGCTCCAGCTTAAACCAGGTGTCATAGCCAATAACTGGGATCTCCTACAAGAAGGAAACCAGCCAGATTAACTCCACTGACATACATACTTCCTGGGAAATACTTCACACTGCATCCTTAGGAGAATCTATCTGTGGTTGTGTTTGATTTGTCACCGTGCTGTAGCTAGACGCCTGTGACAACAGAGAGTTTGTTTTGAGCTTCAAACACTCACATTCAAAGGGATGTTGATGCATCCGAGGAAGTCATCTGCGTTCTCCTCAGAGCCCGATGATGCAGATCCATTGGCACGCACTGACTTTGCTATCTGCTTGAAATACCTGACAAGGAAAAGCAAGAGTGCAAGGAAAAGGCAGTCTTGTTTGTCACAGGTCGAATTTACATTGAAATGCACCGTGACAGCTCTAATTTAACAATTTTCGTTTTTAGGCATTTAGCTAATGCTTTTATCCACTGTGACTTACAATTAGAGCATCGGCAGAATGAGTTTCATTTTCTAATGAAAGTTGGCTGTTACTCCGATTTTTTGTTCAAAATGGAAATTGCACATTTTCTGCCACAGCATTATGATCCTTTTGTCCCCTGGTTATAATTGACGTTCTCAGGTTTTCATTAGACATGTCTGCTATTTATTAGTCTCTCCCCAACCCTGGTTGAACTCTCTGTGTTCTCTGTGTGCACAGCGTTATTGGCACCGGGCTCTCTGTATGTCAGTCTTTCTTTAAGGTTAAAAGGACAAACACCAAACGATCCTCTAAAATTAACAAGCAGGTTGGTGTTGGTATTTTTCAACAAATTCAGAGAACGCTCTTCATCCATTTACAGCAACTTCTGGCTTAATTCAAATGGAAATTACCCTTTGATTGACATGCTGAATGACTCATCTATTCACTGCCAAAATGCCAACTGGATGAATAAATTAATTACCAACTTATATTAATTGTGCATAAAACTGCAATTTGTGATTAAGCTGCACAAAAACTAACAAGGCTGCAGACTGAATATCCAGCATCTCTTACGAAACAAGCAAATAAGACATCATTACACTTCATTACATTAATGGTAGCTCAGGAATACACAGTACAGTTTGCTCTACCTGCCCATTCCTCTAAGTCCACTGACTTCATTGAGCTTTTTGCAGGCCTCAGCAACCGACACGTCGTCGTCATGATCCCTGTGAAAAAGAGGGAAATTCAGAGGTTATTACAACCTCTTGTATCCTCCAACATCATTATTGTTGCACAACAATGAACGGAACTGAGAAGAGAAGGAGACCTACAATTTAGCCCCATTCAAGAGAAGCATTTGTCAACAGCACTTAACTTTTCAAGAGTCAAGAGCCTGCTGTTAGCAGAGCTTTGATCGTACATGAGAAACGTTTCTCTTCTCGCTAAAAAACGACTCTTCAACCGGTCTTTTCAACAAACCTGTTCCTCAGCAAAGAGTGGGAAATACAATCAAACTGTTTATTTAGACCAGTATGAATATTACTTCTTTAAAAATCCGGCCTCAGATAACATATACATTATGAATCATTCATTTGGTCTAGCACTTGAGGATTACGGCTCTTGGCATACCAACACAACACCCTGTTAAAACAATACGCACAACTAAGATTAATTTTTTAGGAAAAACCCTTTTGATTCTTTTGATCTGGGGACCCTTACGGACTACAGAAATATGGATAACTTACGGGGTAATCAAGGAATGGACACATAATCTGAAGTAGCCAACACCCTGCTTTTATACATCAAGAACTCCTATTAAAAAAAATGAACTGCTTGGCAACCAGACCAGTTGAGACAGGTGTTTATTTGTTTATGTGTAGCCACACTGGGCTAGTAAAATGGACTGGGTGTTTAAGTGGGACCAGGCTTTTAATAGTTTTACGGTAGTTTAGAGGTTATAACATAACTTTATCTGTACACTAATAATATTCTCACTGGAGGACGTAATGGATTAAATGATCAAGTAAAACCAAAATCAATCTTTCTCATCCAACCTCAAATACCTTTTCTGTTTGCTTGCTGATTGAAAAGCTGATTGCAAAATGAGTGTGTGCAAAAAAAAGGAAAAAACTAGTAATACCACCATCTGTTGTATGCCTCCACAAACCAGTCAAGTTGTTTTACAGTTTACATCCATGTCTGTTCAGACACATATAGCCATGACAATTGGCAATGCTTCTAATATGTACGTTGCGGCAAAGTAGCTCCATACTACATATTCCAAAACATGGATGCTTTACACACGTCATCAACCCAGCAGAACAAGATTAGACAAGACTAAGATCTATACAATCAGCACAAGGTGGACACCCAAGATTAGTGTCAATTTAGTATATGAGTTATGGCCTTGAATAATGGCCAGAAAAGTGTTTTTGGAGAACATCATGATGTGATATCAAAGTTGACCATTGATCTTTTGGATATAAAATGTCATCACTTCAGAGTTTTATTCTAATAGACATTTGTGCAAAATTTTGTCACAATTGGTGTATGAATTCTTGAGTTATGGCCAAAAACATGTTTTGTGAGGTCACGGTGACCTTAATCTTTGACCACCTAAATCTAATCAGTTCATTTCTAAGTCAAAGTGGACATTTGTGCCAAATTTGAAGAAATTCCCCTAGGACCTTCTTGAGATATTACGTTTACAAGAATGGGACGGATGTACATGCAGACAACCAATGGCCGTCGCTGGTGCTGAGGCATAACAATGTTGAAAAATAAGCAGTTTGTTAAGATTTTGAAAAATAAATCATTGATTTAAATTGTTTTTGTCAAGTGATTTTAAAATGAGAGAGTACCAAACCTAAAGACAGTTCTTGGATCAGTCTTTCTGTTTATACAGTATAGTATACTATACTGAATCTATTTCTTTTGTTATCTGTGATGCAAGAAACACAAAAAACAATCGGACACAAAGCAAATTACACCTAATCTAATCTCATGATAATCATTAAAAAACTTTATTGGTCCTTTATGTTGATATTTAAGGTGCTGCGTGCTATTCTTACCATATGTCAAGATGTAAGAGGTCATTGTGGACATCATCTATTTCACTGTGAAGAAACAACAACCAAAAACCAGGGAAGTCATTAATCTCCATGAGTAAACACTGACACATCAGTCCTCACAGAGATGACACTCTGCTGCACTGGTCACATACTGTAACTCACAGCTTTGGACTTCAGTGTGAAACAAATGAAACTGTGAATCATGCATGTCACACATATCACCATGTTCTGCTGGAGGTTAAACTGCTGTACTCACAACACAAAGTGCTCGTCCCACACCGGGTTGAGAGTCTCCGGTTTGACCTCGGTCACCTGGATACACCTGGCAGGTAGCACCTCCTTGGTGCTGGAGCGTTTCTCCAGCTTCTCCCTTCTCTTCCTGAAGCTGAACTTTCTCTCCTTCTTCTCCTCCATCTCCCGCGGGCTCTGGCCCAGCAGGATTCCCAGCATGCAGTAGGGGTCGCTGTAACCTGGCAGGCCGGGGATGACACATAGAAAAGGTTATTGTACAAACTGTTAATATCACCCTAATGATGCTGTTATGGCAGCGAGAAGAGGGGAAGCCTTTGGGCTCATTTGTAATTAAAGTCAGTATTGTGTTTTGGTAAAGTGCCCGTCAGTGTAATGAGTGTGTCTGTTTGATAACGGGCTTGTTTGAGATTAATACCGCCTCATGTGGAAAGTGGACTGTGGTCAGGGGAAGTTACATAAACCTGCAGCCATGTTGGACAAAAAGAAAGTCCTATAATCTTTTTTGGCTGACACATGTTGCATATTGTGTATTATATGTTTGTAATATTTTCATAGAAATGCCATGTAAGTAACATGCACCCCCCACCCTTCTTTCCATCTCATAATAAAGACATACTATCCAAATACCAAAACCCTCACATTATTAAAGGTACGAATACACACATTAATGATGGATGTAAGACTCAATTGATCCTTCGCTAAGTCCCGCCCCCAGGTGCAGATTAGCCAATTATAACAGAGCATAAGGCTGGCTCAGACCAGGGTCCGACAACAACACAGCTGTGCTCCATTGACTCTAATGCAGTCGTTTCAGATTTCCTTCATTTTCAGGCTGGTTTTGTGGATTTGGAGCTAAATGTTGTGCCTGTTGTGTATTAATGATACTCGTTACCTGGAGAGGTTGGAAAAAGATATACGTTTCTTTCCTGTTCCAAAACCAAAAGCAGACCCTGAAGAGTGTAGG
>NC_065523.1:19348448-19365109 GCF_006386435.1 Epinephelus moara | reverse complement strand
TTTGACATCCTGGATATATCCTTCAAACACAGACTGTAGACCCCTCTGTCTGCTTCTCTGTGGAATCACTGTTTCAGTTTTCCAAAAATATGATAATGTTTTTTCAGGGAGTGCAGTTAGTTACAGTGTGGGCTCCATGCTCACTCTGACAGATGGATGGACCATCACAAAGGGGCGGGGCTTTGTGAGAGGTCAATTAGGACATGGGGCTTAACATTTGCCTATGAAGATCCTGTAATATATTCAGCCTCTGAGCAGTGGTAGTTTTCACGAACCCAACAGCAATTATCATGTTAACCCCACAAAAAGTCACAAGCAGGTTGGACAGGATCATACCCATCACGCATTGCATCAGCATTGCTGGTCAAACCTGCAAGTCATATTTCACAGAACTTTTCTGTTTTCCAGTGGACAGAATTTAGGGTAATTTAATAGTTGACATATCTCACCATTTGCGTCCTTGGCCATCAGACTCTTTGCTTTCATGACAGAAACTCTCAAGGAAAAGCTGGCTCGCTGCGAAACAAAAAAGAAATTTTCTGTCTGTCCAGCAAGAAACTGTAAAATGTGACAAATCAAAGACATGCATTGAGTACACTACAGTGTTTTCTTTAACATGACTCTCCTGGATCCCCATTTAAACAAACATCAGCGTGCATTACAGAGTGAGAATGTGAGTCATCACATCCTATATGTTTTATTCTATATACTGGCTTCATAAGTTGCAAGGTAGAAAAACTCAATGCTCCACCACAGGAAAAAAATGGAGATTATTTGAATGGCAAAATATTTTCACTCTGGTCACTACATTTTCAGCACTCAGTCATATTATGGATCACAGATCTTAACAGAAATATTTCAAAGGTCCTTTGCAGTAAAGTAAAAGACACAAATTCCTACTATAACAAAGTGGCTTTCAGTGTTACAGGTCTTACATCTTTCAACTCTTTGAGGCCAACTGTTTCTCTCCAGGCTATGCTTTCACCTTATTACTACTGCACTGCTCACAATATATGAGCATGAGAAAATATCAGGCAATGTACTAAAACACAACCTGTGGCTGCACAACTGAGGATTTATTGATGCCTTTGTCACCACTGCTATTATGCGTTTAATGTTTTAGTAAAAACTTTAACAGAGGATTTGCATGTTTTAGCACTTCTGCACCCTTCTGTGTGTCAGCTCTGGTAGTTACCAGCTACGCTCCTCCAAACGGCTGCTTTATAATGTACCCTGGGTTTTAACAGATCTGGGGAAACGGTTTTCTCCTACTCTGCACCTTGGACATAGAACAATCTTCAAAAATATCTAAAATTAGAAACACTTATATCCATTGACGAATTTAAGGGCACTACAAAGAATGACAGAGACGTGTGCTTGTTTTTTTTTTAGCGAGGCCACTATGTTGGAATAGTTGTTGTTGTTTTTGTGGAAATTTGTATTATATGTTGTATTTGTTGCATTTTAAATGTGTTTTGATTGGCTGCTACCTCGGCCAGGTCTCTCTTGTAAAAGAAATTTTTAGTTTTCCTCTTACCTGTAGTGCTATTTATCAATCTGGAAAAAAAAATATGTTTGAAAAACTTAACAGCACCAGACTTTGTTGGGAGCCACTGAAGTCAATGGACTCAGGACATGCTGTTAGTCTCCCGCTGATGTCAGGAAAGCCCAATCAGTCCTCTTTCAGCACTGGCAGTATAAAAATAAAATCGGGGAGTGTGGCAAAATGCCGCCTACCTACTTTTTACTACGTTTATACAGAATGTGCCTTTTTCGGGGCAATGGGGGCGTGAGCAAGTCACAAAACGTGTAGCTCAGCTTGTGACGTAAACAGTGACGTGGGAGGGAAGCCCCGGCTAGTCAGTCCTTCTGCGATTCTCTCGTAAATCGGCCAGTCCTTCGCAGTCCCCGTCATCTGCCGGTTAATGGCCTCTTCGTTTGCGAGGACAAGGAGGGCGCGCAATTCTTTGTCTCCCCAGTTGCTCATCTTTACAGTGTCTGTCAGGTTTGCGTTTTCCTCTTGCTACTAGCTGCTCGCTGTTTCCTGTTTATCCACTGCCAGTGGCTCGCACATGTGGCGTCATCAACAGCTCCTCCCACAAGTCATCAACAGCCCTTCCCGTTGCGGAAGGCTGCCTCGGTCTTTTTAAACTAAAAAGGTTTCTGCCAATATGACTACCCTACGAGGCGGAAAATTGGGCACCTCGGATCAACTCGCCAATCCGGCTCTGTGTGTCCAAACGCTCGCACTTTGCCGGCAAAACGGCCCAACATTCGCAAAAATCTGGCAGTGTAAAAGGGGCTTTAGTCGTAACAAGACTTAGCTGTTTATACATGGGGTATTTATTTAGTTTGGGAAATCCGATGAGCTCTAGAAAGTATTCAGCTCATGTTGGTTGGTGGACTCAACAGGGACTAGAAAACAGGTCTCTTGCTAGGTCGTTACTAAGGTTGATCTATTTGCTGAAGGAGTAAACTAGGTTTCATAACATATAGTAGTCTACTGACGTGACTGATTCTTTTCCAGTTAGTCAAACCCTATGTATTTCAATGGAAACAGAAACAACAGTCGTGAAATGTTTTTTCTTTATTTTGAATGCTAATTGCCCCTCAACATGATACATTTTGACATGTATTTTTATTTTATCTTGAGGGTGTGCTTTAACGTCATCTGTGGCACTGACAGCATCACTATCGTGCCACAAATTACGTTAAAGCACACCGTCTTGTGTAATATTGTCTAAATGCAGTATGGGTTTGAAGCACCACAGATTGGTAAACGTCACTGAATGGTCAGTGCTAGGATGTTTTGAAAGGGTAGCTGTGCCCCTCTCCGGCCACCCATTGGCAGCACCATTGTCATAAAGCCTCCACTCAGTTTTACAATTTGGGGGAATCTACTGGGAACAAAATATGACCTATTTTACATCACAAGTACTTCATCTTATAATAAAAACTTCTCAATAATATGTTATATATAGTCAAAAGTGGGATAATATCAGCACAGAACGGAAATTTAACGACTAGTATAAATGTTACCCTTTAAGTACAGACATCTGGTGTCAGCTCCCACTGCTGTAGTATATCGGACAGATGTTGTTATGGCAACATCTGAATGGAAAGTGACTTACACACAAAGAGTCTCACCTTGGATTCTTGAACTTTCTGTAGAATGATATCATGCTCCTCCTCGCCCATATCAAACACCTTGAAGAGATGGTCAGACAAAACAGCTTTCTTTATGTGGCAGAAACCTGTCTAAACATTCTCGAAACACCCAGGTTCTTTTTCACAATTCAAAATGCACCACTGTTCATTATAACACCGCTGAAATTCTTTTATAAAACAGCACCTGACCAGCTGGGAACATAACACAAGGTGAAAAAAAAAATACACCCACTCCTGACATGAAAGACGCTACAATCCTTGACATGATTTCATCTGAATGGATGTAATATCACAGCTGAATATCAGTACACAGCGTGACTGGGCTTTGATGTTTAATCAGGTTTGAGCCAAGAGCATCTGCTCAGATTCTTACTGCCTGCTCACAACAAATAACACTCTCTATGAGGCGTGCATCAGTGTTACTAACACACATTTAATAGAGCTCAGAAAATAGATAGATGGATAGATGGATGGATGAATGAGTGAGTGCATGGTTGGGTTGATGGACAGGTACCTTTAGCAAGTAAGCAAACAGCTCTTCGTCACTTTTCACATGTTCGGATGATGGCACTCCCACACGGTTGACCACAGTGTACACAGCTTCCTCATAAAGCAGGTCCAGCTACATGAAAACACACTCCACTTAATAACAACCCTTCAAAAATAAAAGCTCGTGTTCCTTCATGGTTTCTGCTCCGCTGCACATCAAAGGCAGGGAGGGGGTTCTGTTATCGTGACTTTTAAAATGTAATCCCCGCTGAAAATCTGATGAAAACAGAAACGCTGAGCTGACGCACCTCTGTCCTTCTGATTCTGTCGGGGATGAAAGCCTGGTCCACGTGCTCTTGGGGCGGCGGGACTGTGCAGGCCCCTCTCTGGCACTGTGAGGGGTCAGGAAAAGTTCATCTTTAACAAAACCTGCCTTATTTTATTATCTCTTGGAAGTAGTTTAGTCCAGTGGTTCCTTATTTAAGGTCAGGCCCCTTCCAAAAGTTCAGAAGATAAATCTGGGGGTGTAAAATAACAACTTTGTATGCATTTTTTGGACTTCTTCCTAATCTTTGCTTTTTGTAAAATATTGGATTTTTCTTTTTCTTTCTTTCTTTCTTTCTTTCTTTCTTTCTTTCTTTCTTTCTTTCTTTCTTTCTTTTCAAGTTTATGAGAGACTTGTGGGTTTCAACAAAACCCATTTTCATAAGGTGAGAGTACAAGAGACCCCTGTGAAAATGGCAACATCAGCTTTTCCTTGGCCAAAATTTAGCTTAATTTTGGAACAATATTTAGCCCCCCCCCTTGGCGATCTATGTCGGCATGGTTGGTACCAATTGACCCTTCGCTAAGTTCCCCCCCTAGATCATCTGCACACACTGTGATGCCACACAGCTGGTTCAATATCAGCAAAGTTTCCCTTTATATTCATTGTCTTGTGTGGCGATCAGCAGTGATGTGGTGGTTCACTTTTACACTGTGATCTGTAGCCTATAGTTCAGCTTTAGCTTCTAACTATCTTTGTCTTTTTAACCTGTTGTTGCTGCTGAGTCAGTTTGACATCCTGGATATATCCTTCAAACACAGACTGTAGACCCCTCTGTCTGCTTCTCTCTGGAATCACTGTTTCAGTTTTCCAAAAATATGATGATATTTCTTCAGGGAGTGCAGTTAGTTACAGTGTGGGCTCCATGCTTACTCTGACAGATGGATGGACCATCACAAAGGGGCGGGGCTTAGCGAAAGGTCAATTGATGCATTCAGTTGTCTAATTTTACACAATACCAAAACATTCATGCTAGCTGAATAGATGAGTGTGTCACAGCCTCTTTGAGACAGTATTATTGGCCATAGATTTTTGCCAGAAGGGGGCCAGTGGCAGAGGGGCAGCAATTGTAACAGGACAATCTGAGGACTCACTCCAAATATCTTATCCACAATAAGAAAAACAGGCCAACGTTGAGCCTCTTCGAGGAAACTATGTCTTCCCAATTATGACATGAAGTGTAGCTGTTTCTTACGTGTTGAGTCTTTTTTTTTTCCCTCCTGCCTTACAGCAGTTTGGAAATGAAGACTTCACTTCGGCAAAGATGTTCATACAACACCACTGCCTTATTAGCATTGGCAGCAAGAGGAGCTGAACACAGCCATCGACAGCAGCTTGTCACAGCTGAGCTTTCAGTCTTCTGAGCACCAAACCTAACCCAGCCCTTCTGTCAATACGCGTCATACTGCCCTGAGTGACAGCGCTGAGGCCTACGCGCCACATGCACGTGCTTTAAGGGTGTAACAGATGGAGAAGGTAGAAATTAGGAGGAGGTTACCTCAGCCTGCGCAGCCCGCAGCATGTTCCCCTGTTTCTGAAGAATGGCATTCACGCGCTCAAAGAACTCCACGCTCTCCTCAGAAACCCTGCCAAGGAGAGGAAGCAGATTGACAGTCTAAAAATAAAGATGGAATACTTGGAAAATATGTTAATTAAGAAGAAAAAAAAATGTGGTGAAATGCATGTTGTATTATGCAAACAGATACATCGTGTCATCAGAATACTTCTGGATCGTAATGAAAAACAAAGTGGGATTCAGTGACATCAGTGGGATCACGCTGCATCTTGTTTACAGACACTTGAAGAAGCGTCTGTCCATAATGATGATCTGTTTCCTTTTTATGTTGAACTACTGGACTCCATCGCCTGCAGTTCAGCTCCTTATTAGCAATCAAACACCGTCTTATCTCATGCACTAAAAAGCAAAGCAGGTCTGGACCAGAGCTGTCAGCCATCCAACATGTCTGCACTCTGCATAAACCATGTTAATCTACTATGATGAGCAGGGCTGTGTGCAAAATGCAAATGATGTTTTCTGTTTCCTCCAGGTGTGAGTGAATCCCCGGACTCCTGCTGGCCCCAGTTGTCATGGTGACACAGGCACATTCTGGGAGGGAATAGCTGGCTGAACACCTTGGGAATCCCCCCACACCACCACCCTCACCCCTCCCAAATCTAACACCGGGTGGCTTCCTCCCAGCCTGTATGGAGATCAACCGGGCAGGCGGCAGCTCTGATGTGAGCTGTAGCAGAACCGTCGGGATCAGCCACGCCGCCTGCCTGTAGCACCTCACCCCCACAGCTCCCACACCTCCCAGCTTCTGTCTCCTTCCTCGCCTCTCAGCCAACCGCCTATAAAGAGGAGCCATCCACAGAGGCCCTGTCACGCTCCTTTATTAGCGTCATCACATCACAGCAGGCGTGTGGCAGCCCATCCCAGCACCCACTGACTCTCGCCATGGTGGGGGAGCGGATGGCAAACCCCTGAGGTATTGATGAGAGCTAATGGCAGCCATGCTGAGAGAGTTGGTCAGGTTTTCTCTGGCGCAGTAAAACTTGAAAGCTGGACTTCTTCACTTAAAATGGTTGAAGCCTGTTATCAATGCTACACTATAAAATACACTATATTCTTCATAAAGGGCCCCCTCTGAATAAAAAATATATCACAGGGCTGCAGCTACCAGTTATTTCTGTGTCATTGTCTTTTAAACATCCTGAATTGATGACTGTAATGTACTTCTGCAGCAACAAAAGGTCTTTAATTGGCTCAAAAGATCTTAGAAGCTGGATCATATAACATCTGTACTGATGTCTCTGCATTGACTACTGGTTCACGCAAGACCTGATTTCAAACCCCCCCTTTTTACCTCAAGGCTTTAAATGGTCTGGCTCCCTCAGACAGATTTCCCCACATACTTCATCACGCCCTTTACGTTCCCTTGATGCTGGTTACTTAACCATTCCTTGATTTAATAAGAACTCTTCTGGTGGTTGAGCCTTTGCCCTGCAAGCTCCACTTCTCTGGAATAATCTCTCATTGCACATTTGGGAGGCAAGCTCTGTTGATGCTTTCAAATCCAGGCTGAAAACGCATCTTTTTCTGGTTCACTATGAGCACTCCTTTTATCAGCAGGGAACCCAAACCACTGTTAATTTTTCAACTTATTGACAAGTAGAGTAGATACCCCTGTGTGGACCCCAGGAAAAGTAATTGTTACTGCTGTGACAACTGATGGGGATCCTGAATAATGAAGAATAATACAGAATACCCCAAAACTGTTACAGTTATACTGTATGATCTCTGTTTTTTGATCATTGCTAACCTCAACCTGTTGCCTTATTGACATTATTACCTGCGGATGTATGCGTGTGGCCGTGTGTGTATTTTTTTACATGTAATATAGTGTGTCTTCTTTTCTGCTGTTTTTTACTGTCTGTAAAGTGAACAGATATTTTAAATAAACTAAAGTCTGAGTCTCAGTTAAAGCCGTTTCACACCAAGCACGGATTTTCGTCTGAAAAGTTTGCATAGATTTATAAAACCAGGAGCAGTTACAAAAGGAGCGAGCCCTTCTGTGCGGAGTTTGTATGTTCTTCCCGTGTCTATGTGTCTGTGATAGTCTGAAGACCTGTCCAGGGTGAAATTAGTTCTCCGCATTTGACCCATCCACTGAGGGAGCGGTGAGCAGCAGCGCTCGGGAATCATGTGGTGATCTAACCCCCCAGTTCCAACCCCTGATGCGGAGTGCCGAGCAGGGAGGCAATGGGTTCCATTTTTATAGTCTTTGGTACGACGCGGCCAGGGATCAAACCCACGACCTACCAGTCTCAGGGCGGACACTCTGCCGCTAGGCCACTGAGCTGGCTAGTGTTAGCATTAAAACGGGTCCGATCAGTTTATGCATTGAGTAGTTAAGAGTAGTCCCAAACATTTTCTGTCTGGATAGGCACTATCTAGGAGGAAACTCTTTGGGCTTTATTTGCAATTTATCTATTTATTTTTTCAAATGAAAATCAAAAACATTACCGCAGATAATTTACACCACACCAGGTGTGCAAATATGAACTTTCTGTATTCCGGCATTGCATTTTCAGGCAGCAATGGTGAGAAACGGCTTTTAATTTGACAATAATTTGCTTGACTAATAGCTTTAGTAACTTTAAAAGTAGCTTTAATAGCTTTAGTCCATGAAAAATCACAAATTTGAACAAAATGCCTTTTGCAGAGTACAATTTTTGAGATTGCTCGTTTTGCGGAGTTTTGCACAGCGGCGACCGGATCTTTGCTCTCAAACCACAAAAAAATGTGATGGCACAACAGTCTCCTTCAGTACATTATTCTATGCTTTCTTTTGATTTTCATATTGGCTAGTCATCCTGTTTAATTTATCTTCTGATTAAATCGGAACCGTTGAAACAAGTTGTAGGAAGCCTCTGCAAGTAATTGGTTGCTGGCAGACACTCTGTGCTGCAATAAAATGGTTAATCAGCAGTGCCGTGCACTGTAGAGCATTTATAGACTGAGCTGAGTAGTGATGCGCGGGTCGATCCGTAACCCGCGGGACCCGCAAATGGACCTGCGGGTCGGGCAGCAGTGATCGTCTGTTAAAATTGGTCTGTAAATGATATTTTGACATTATTGGCTATTACTGTCATGGCATCCGAAGGTACTGATGCGTTGAGCAGGTGACAGTCCGTGGTTGTTTTCAAAACACACTTGTGTCACGCACTCCAAAAGAAACTTGTTGAAACTTTAAACAATAATTTATTGTACAAAATGGGGGAAACAAACGTTGACAAAAACGGTTCCATAATTCATATTAACTTCACAAGCTCCGTTGGTAGGCTATACTATGTTTTCACATTTTTAACAATGCAGTTTAAAAGTTTTGATTTTTATTGATAACCTGCATTTACCAACAACAAAAAGACTACATTTAGCACCAAAAAAATGTTAAAATAAAAAAATAAATAAATAAAAAAAGTAAATAAAAAAACGAATATCGAATACCAAATTTTCATAACAAATACCTACCCATAGAAACGAATATTCGAATATCCGAATATTTGGGTACAGCCCTAGCTCTTACTACCACTAGATGGCACAAAATAGTGTCCACGAACAAGGACAACAGGTCTAAGTTAAGAAGAGTGAAGTATAAGGTCCAGTAAACCCATTATGTAAGGTCCTCATGAGGACACGGGGTCTCAGGAGGATATGGGTTCTGCCCATTGGTCCGACATCCCATTGTTCCGACCATATTAAACCCATTGTTCCGAAGTCCCTAAATCATCATGATGCCCTGTGGTTAAGGTCTGGTTAGGTTTAGGCACAAAAACCACTTGGTTAGGGTCAGGAAAAGATCATGGTGTGGGNCAAATACAGTATAGCCTAGTATAATCACATATTGGAACAACGGGACGTCGGACTAATGAGAGGTCGGAAAAATGAGAGGTCGGAACAATGCGACGGCACCGGAGGATATTATAAGCTTGCAGTGACTTCTGGATATTTTAACTAAAAGAAATGACTTAATTCCCTGTATTTCTACTATATGTATAGTCTACTCTTTTATTTGTTAGCAATAAAAGGATTCAGCAACAAAGACAGGCCTTTATTTTTCAGCTTCACTTGTGTCTTTGTTGATTTTGCCAAATTACTGATCCGAAACCTCTCACTCACTGTTTGAAAGCTTGAAACCACAAGCCGAGTCTTCAATCTGTGAACGACTCCACAAACAAAGCCTGTTCCGCTGACAGGAGATGGGAGGCTTTGTTTTTTTTGGGGGGGGGGGGGCTTACAGTTTTGATTTGCACACATAGTACAAATAAGCTTCATGTGATTTTTAATACTTGTGTTATGAGACACTCAATTCTCTCCACATCCATCTTCAATCGTCCAGGGCATCCTCTTATCCAGAAATCTGTCCCATCTTCTGTCAGTCGGCTGGAGGATTTGTCCAGACATTCTGGGATCTTTTGTTTTGAGCTTTGGGGCGACGTGTTCATGAGCAGACATAATGCCCAAATGATGCAAATCCAGTCAATCTTGATCTGATACATCTAAAAAAAATTATGCTGATATCTTTCAACCTTTTTCCTCTCACTCACACTCACACACATGCACACACACACCGCCGGAATAACAAACTGATTTGATGTTGCTAGGAAACAGGTCCATTTTTTTTTTTTACTGTCATTTTATTCTCATTTATTTTCAGAATTCATTCAGTTATGTTTTCCTGTCTGTTGAATAAATCAGAAGGAAAACATAAATAAAAACACAAATACTGGACTTTACTGTGAGAATATGAGTTTAAACGTGACTAATTGAGAGTATGAAAGTGACAGCAACCCCTTATTTAAATATAATACAGCAGTGCACACATAGTAATTAACACTGCAGACATCACTGTTGCAGCATGAAAGGTAATGTGACATCTGTATGCATTTTAATAAAATAAGCAGATTCTTTAATCTGATTCATCACGGTTGTCAGTGCAAAATATCAGCCTGCAGCTCCTATCGTAACAGAGGATCTCTGTGACAAGGATCCCCTCCTCAAAACGACACACAAGACTTGTTTGTTTTACTCTAATTACACATTTGATTGAGCAGCAAAACATTACAGGTGAAAAGGATCTAATGTGGAGATACGATCGTAGAATCTCTCCATTCAATAACTTGTGTATGAACTCCCGGCTAGAGCTACTGACAGACAGAACAGACGCTTGGTGTGAAATTGTTTTCAAACTAGGTCCTCCTGGGTGCTTCACGATGGTGATTCACAGTTTATACTTCCTCGCAGTGTCGGTCAATAGCTGACTGAGGATTTGACGCATTTCAAAACAAGCAAAGGGCAACTCAAACGTAAAGCTCTTACGTGTTGCCTGAATACAAGGTATTCAAAGATGCTTGAACAGTGAACCTCTGATTTATGTTCCCATTCATCAGACAAAATTCTATAGCAGGAAAATCATTCCTGATACATCCGAGAGTAGTAGGTCATACTGTTCCATATTTAGTATTGCAGGGTTTACTATTGTATGTCCATAACTGCATGTTTTTAGGAATCCAATCCCATGAAAAGACCAAAACCAACAATGAACTCATGCTGCTAATAAGTGCTGCCTGTGTAGTCAAAGCCTGGTACATCTTATTCCTCTGTGAGCTCCCATTGTTGTCCAAAATCTATTAAAAATGTATCAGCGAGCCACTCTGTTGAATTTTCCTCCAATACAACGAACATGGGCACTATAGTGTACTTAAAGTCAAACACATATACACCATTTATTGCTGTAAATGCTGACTTATGTGGGATTTGTACTTCTGCATCGAATCAACATCGTACCCTACACCGTAGCCTGACCAGCACCTCCCAAAAAATGTAACTACACATTGCGACGACGCAGACTTCCTGTCTATTATTGTAAGCTGAAACCATTTCCCTCAGTGGAAACAAAGCTTTTATGTACTTTAATTTCACAAAAGAAACAATAATTTGTGAAGATACTAAAGCCTCCACAAGAATAGCATTTTAAGCCTTATGCGTGATTTATCCTTCAGGGATTTATACTTCGGGATTTATCCTGGTTTCATATGAGCAGAGGAAATATCCACTCGTCGCTAGGCTAATTTATACAATGCCACAGGCTTGTGCTAATAACGTTAGCATGTTATATTTGTTTGGAAAACGTGTTTAGTATAAGATAGCAGTTTCGTCAGTGAACCTGGTGAGTTGTAATGGAGCTGAATTTTGTAACGTTGTCTTTGTTAAATGTTGCTGTTGTCCCTGGCTTCATATGAGTAGAGGAAAAGTCTGCTAGCCACTAGGCTAATTTATACAATGTACTATGCCATAGGATTGTGCTTGTAACATTAGCATGTTATATTTGTTTGGAAAACATGTTTAGTATAAGATAGCAGTTTTGTCAGTGAACCTTGTGAGTTGTAATGGAGCTGAATTTTGTAACGTTACCTTTGTTAAATGTTGCTGTTGTCCCTGGCTTCATATGAGTAGAGGAAAAGTCTGCTAGCTGCTAGGCTAATTTATACAATGTAAAATGCCATAGACTTGTGCTAAAAACATTAGCATGTTGTATTTATGGGGAAAATGTGTCCAGCAAAGGAGTGCTTTGTCTGTGAATGCTGTGAGTTATAGTGAAGCTGATTTGTGAATTTGTTTTGAAGTTGTTTCCATTGAGTCATGTTTAATGTTTGTTTTGGGTGTGTTTTGAATCAGCTCAACTTTACAGCACTTAACAGAAACTCCACCGCTGACTAGTGTTTTGGAGGTGTGACTGCAGAGTGACACTGACACACTACCACACAAGTATAAATGCTCACAATGGCATAGGTTATGTGCATAGGCTACAGCGTACGCCCTGCACAGAGCTGACCCACAAGTAAAAAATCCCAGCTCAGGCGCTGAAGTCCCAACCACAAGAGTGTGGATACTAAGGTTGCCCCTTGAAAGTCAAAAATTCAGTTGGAGACCCCAGTTGACAAAGATTCCTTCAAGTCAAGCAGTCTTTTTCAGTCAGTGAGCAGTGTACATCTGGGGACATTTCGGTTGTCAAATTTTGCTGCAGAGTCAGCGCCCTTTGCTTTCACGCAGCTCTTCAGTACAGGCAGCTGTGGACACATAGACTGCTGCCTGGAGGAAGAGGCAGATCTGCCCCGCCAGGCTCTAGGACCATGTTATCTTCTGCCCTCTGCATAGTAGTGGTGAATTTAAAGCTCACAGTAACTTGATACAGTCCCTTTTGTCTGATGTCTAGTGTCCGATCCAACATTAGGCTGGTTAGGTTGGTTACTATGCTACGTGAATGTCACTATCACACTTTACATCCTGCTGAATTCTGTTCAAACTCTCAAATTCTATATAGAATAAAGGAACAAATGGTTGAATATTTGTATTGAACAACCCAATCTGAGTCGTGTACAGCCCAAATGGATACTCAACCCAAGCCTGACAGGACCCAACTTCTTGAGCCAGGTACGGTATGGCTATATATTTAGAAATGATGTTTGGGTTTGGTTCCGGTTTGGCCTATGACAAACCAACAGTCTGTGTTGTCTGACTCCTAGAAATTAATCTGAAACCTGTAATAAGGGGTCACAGGTAGAGCAGACTGCTTTATTTTAAGGGGTCAAATGGACAAATAAGGTTGGGAGCCTCTGCACAGGAGCACCAAATGTGCACTAATTCACGGCTGAAAACAGTCCCAGAAAAATAGCTACACTGTTTACTCCTGTTTGACGATTGCGAAAAACAACAATCCCCAGCAATTTTAGGATTTGTTTTTAGAAAAACAAAATGATGCAGTATCGGTTTCTAAGATTCGGTAAAGACGCCTTCAGTTGGAACAAACACATTGTTTTGGTGTTTTCATGCAGTTACTGGCAATAAGAAAAATATAGAATAAGAACAGCCTTGCTCTTTATATGTAAGGTATACCTGTCATTAATTACTGTAATTGTATGCACATGTAAATTTGATGAGTTATTCTGCATTAATAAAAAATGAGAGCCTCTGTACAGTGTCACAGAGGGGTCAAATCCATTAATGACACAGCAGCGAGCTCACAATCTTAAACACAATGAAGTCAAGTGTGAAATATGAAGTCCACTGCTGTTAACAGAGATGGAAAAGAACAGTAAAATAAGCAGATTATAATATAAATTTAAATGTATCTCCATAACGCCCGGTCAAGCTCATCTCTGACAGTGTCTCCTGCACTTCCACAGCCTTAACACCCAGCTCACATGGAGGCAAAACCATAATTTGCTCAACTGAATTAAAAAGTTCACCTGCAACGTGCTGGTCTCTGCTCTGAGAGCTCGGCTCTGACAGCCCACTGTACAACCGGGTCAACAACTGGGGACGGAGCTGCCCAAATCTAGCCGGCCTCATTTGCAAATTCTCAATTAAAGTGAGAGCGCAGGCAGACCAGCGGCAGTCTGAATGAATAACAAAGATCAACAGCCTGCCTCTAATGACTAGCGCTCAGGGTACGGCTGAGACTCAGTGGGGAGGATGTAGCACCAGGGAGCTGGCATGGGAAATGAGGAAAAAGGTGAGATACTGACATTTCGAATCACTCTTTAATTAAGAACATAAATAAGGTCTTTCCAGAGCAGATTTTACATTGAACTGCATTAAGAACATAATTAATGCTAAAACAGATAACACATACAGAGACAGCACTAAGAAAATATCTTTAATTAAAACACATTCAGGAAAAATGGACAATATTAGTCTTTCTAAACCACAACTGATCAGTGACCAACAAAGCATCTGAGGTTATCTCTCACGTTATAAATAGACACGGTCGTCAGTACAAGTATAAGTTCACATGGTGGCAGCAGCCCGTGTTTAGGTTGCTATAGAAACCTCAGGTTCATACTATTACTTTTGGCTTTAGATGAGGCTTCAAAACAAGACTGAAAAAAAAAATAAAAAAATAAAATATCAGATGACTAAATTTACCTGTGCCACTTCATTTGTTGCTATGACGCAAACAAGGAAAATTAAAAAAAAAAAAAAAGGAATACACTTTCAGATTGATCAGACAAGACCAGAGTCAAGGATGAAAAATCCAGTAAAGTCATCTTTATTCTTCCTCGAGAACACAGCGCTGTCAAGGTAGTGGTAACAGATGCCATACATCAAGACATTACACAGCATAATAACAGAAACAAAATACATACATACAGTACATAAAGGACAGATTACATATCTACATAGAGATACACAAACCCACATATAGTACATGCATGCAGTACACAGCATATGGACATAAATACAGACATACATAGAAACATACTATGTAAATGCACAAGTATTTTCATTAAAAAACATGTAGGCTAATAATTCATTACAAATCAACACATAAATCACTGGGTTATGGTCAAGCAGTGAGTAGCTCCTGCCTTTTCAAACACTGACCCTGACCCTATATGTAGGCGTGGTGTTGTATTTTTTACATTCATGAAATAGAAATGGTGACTGCTTGCTTATACTCCAACCCAGAGAAACATACTGTCAAACCAATCCCCATACTACCATACTATATAGTATGTAAGAAAAAAATTAGTATGTCCCAATACATAATATGTCAAATGCAGTATGCCAAAAATACCAGGATCTTCTGCTACATCCAGTTAGATTTTGCAGTATGCAAGCCAGCATGCTTTTCTGGATATTCACAATCCTCTGCAGCGAAAGATACGTCACATGGACTGTCAGAAGTCACAATGATGGATGCCATCACATTCAGGTGACTGATGACCAGTTGATTAGCAATAATAGGAATAGTAATTGTTTAACTGAATAAAATAATCAATGAAACAATCACAAGGACATGTATAGCCTATGCAATTTTACTATTGTGAATATAATATGTTAGAATCTACAATGTATGCAGTTACAAAATAACAACATCAGAGTTGTCCAGGTTGACCTCCATCTCTGGCGAGCTCAGTGAATGCGTTTTGTTTTGTCTCCATGGTAACAGATACATGAGTAAGAGGGTCAAGGTTCAGGGTGTAGTGTTATGAGGAAGTAGTATGTCCCAATTTTGTGCATACTGCATGCAACAGTACGTACTTTTTAGGGTAGCTGCAGCACCTACTTGAAAGTAAAAAGAAAAAGTATGTGATTCGGAACACACCCCTACTCGCCATTGTCTCCGCTTGCATGATACATACCATCAGCAATGAAGCAGCTGTCGCCTTTTCTAACCTGGTCTGCAGGAATTAATAACATTGTAACCTTCTCAAGAGTCGCCATGTTTATTGTTTACATCCTGCAAATGCGGAAGTTCAACACGGTTTAAGTTATCCTGTGTGCATGCTAGTGGAATCCTCCAGTAATAAGTCTGTGAACTATTCCGTTCACGATGCAGATGGTTGTCTATGTGTGGTTAAAACGCAATATCTCCAGCCTAAAAGTAACATCTTAGTAAATTTGAACAGTGCACATTTATTATGATAACATACTAATATAGCAGTAAGATTTATACTTCATACAGTATTTCTTAGACGTGTACATTTTCATATTTTATTATCTGGATGGCATGTTCACAAGATGAAAAGTGGATTTGCCCCATGTTCTTGGTTGTTTCATGTTTCTTTAATCTATTAAATGTCAGAAAATATTGAAAAATAGCCATCGCAGTTTCCCAATACCCTAAGCAACGCCTTCAAATTGCTTCTTTTGTCTGACTAACAGTCCAAAACTAAAAGATATTACATTTTGTAGAACTTACGGCAAGGAAAGGCAGCAATTCCTTACATTTGGGAAGATGTAACCATTAATTATAGCTGCTGTGCAGCGACGGGTTGGGTCCGGGCATTTTTAGGCAATTCTGAGTAACAAGCAGAAGAATTGGAAGACATTTAGGAATTTAGCAACACAATCTGCCTTTTGCAACAGCTGAGGCTTGAACTCACAACCTCTGAGACTAAGAATCAATTTCTATCTCACTGAGTTAATTAATCAGTGACAACTCATGTGTAGCTTCACAAATTGACTAAGCCAGACGTGCAGGTTTAGCAGCCGTCCATGCATGGAAAAGCAGATTTCAAACCACTGTAAAGAATTCAGTTATTGAAACAAAAATCTGAAAATACACATAATGCATCTAGACAGCATGGAGACGTTGGTAATTTATTT
>NC_065523.1:19338968-19348221 GCF_006386435.1 Epinephelus moara | reverse complement strand
TGGCTTGAGTTTACAGCTGAGGATATCTGGCATGAGACTGGACCTTTGTGCAAAGTTTGGTGAGTTTTCACCCATGGGAAGTACGATTTCCTCGGAAGAAGAAGAAGAAGAAGAAGAAGAAGAAGAAGAAGAAGAAGAAGAAGAAGAAGAAGAATACCTAGGATTACAATAGTGTCCTGGCAGCTTAGCTGCCTGGACCCTAAATATTTGGAGTATTTGGCTTGAAAAGTGACTGAAATTATTAAACCGATATCAAAATAGTTGTAGATTTATTTTCTTTTGATCGACTAATCAATTAATCACCTAAACGTTTCCACTCCGGTCCAATGTGACATCTTAATGATATAGAAAACTTGATCTTTTTTGTTTTTGGCAATTCACATACAAAACTTTTAAGTTAGCATATTACCAAGGAAAGCCTGACTTTTGACCTTTATCTGTTCTTTATTTCTTTTCATTTTTTATGTCTGAAATGCATACAAAAATAAATGCAATGACATATACCGTGGCCACACATGTACATACAGTATACACACACACAAAACCTTCGATCCCAAAACCTTTACCCCACCGATCACCCATGTACCTGTAACTTTAATGTATACTGAATACAGACACAAAGATGTCTTATGTGATGTGCATGATATCTTCATCACTCAACTGCAAACAGCAAGCAGCAGTGTGCTGCACCCTCATGTCGAAGGAGACATGTGGACATCAGAACCATGGAGTGTAAACTGATACACAAGAAAACAGCATTTGCAATGCCCTCAGAGCCTGACTGTGCATGTAATAGTGTGGTTGATGTGTCCTTGGGGGAGAGGCAGCTTGTGCATTGCCTGCTCACAGCAAGTCACAACTCTGGAATAAATGCCAAACACATTAAAACATTCTGTTGACAAGAAATAATGACCTGTGGCTTCGGCTGGACGGCCAGCCGAAAAACAAATGAATAACAGACAGGAATTATTTCTTATGAGCTTGTGCCGCCGTCTTCGAAGGGCTGTCATCTTCCGGAGCTACGCCGCAATTTAATTTTCCTCAAAAAAAAAAAAGACTTTCATTATGAAAGCGATTACTTTTCCTAAGCGGTAACAATCAAGCAAATATTAACTATAGCTAGAAACAGTAATATATTAATAAACAGCCGGTGTGCTGCTTCTTGCTCAAACTCAAGCGAGGCTTAATTTGTGTCTGACAGCAACGCAATAGGTAATCTAAAAAGCAAAGGCTGGAAGTGCATCACAACTTTACTTTTGATCTCATAAAATCAGGCAACACGCTTCTGCCAATCAGTGTGCCCAGAGGGATTTCAGTTCAGTCAGCATCAATACATGTTCATCAGTTAAATTATAAGTAAAAAACAGTCATAAAACCACTATGTCAAACAAGACAGCACCAAAGTTCCACGAATGCCACATCCATGACAAACCACCATAATGACCCAAAACCAGCTACTTGCAGTTGTGTATATGCTTGCAAACCCCAGTGACTCACCTGCGAGGTAAGGGGTCAGGACAGTGCGTGAGGGGGCTGCTGGCGGTGGGTGGCGGCTCCCTTCGGCTCCTCAGCGACTGGCTCCTCTGCACCTGCCTCAGCACGCTACTCTTCAGGTCGAGCAGGGTCGTCATGATCTCTCACTGCCAGAACAGACACAAAGGGGCAAACATCAAGATGCTGTCGCTCTGGTCCACCCCGTGATTGGCAGAGTTTATGTAATTCACAACCTCTGTTACAGAGAAGTGAGTCACAATATGTACAATTCATTTCCGCTGCGGGATCATATTTATGAAACCAGTTGTTTCTGGAAATACAGTTGACTCGGGGGATTCTTTTGGTCTAATCAGCTGCATAATCACCCCCTTGCTCTTTTAACATAATTATACTCTTCCTCAGCAGAAGGTGCTTTCTATTTCTGTCTGATGCCGCAGGGTGTGCAATTTATCTTGCACCTTTGGGTCTGGTCAGTTCAGAGTCAGTCGAACTTTATTTTTGGGATCATACTTTGTAAGAAATATGCAAATTAAGAAGCCCAGCAGAGCTGTGAGCCACAAGAGCCCCATAACAACAAAGTCATAAAAACTGTTGGATCGCTAAAATGAAATGGCGAGACTCTGCAATAAAGCAAAGTAAAAGCTATGTTTAGAAATGATTCCCCTGGATGTCTTAATTGTAGACCTGGAGCCTCTGCAGGGTAAAAAATAGAGGATCTAATAACAAGACCCAGAATATGTTGCAAAAACAGCTCAGTCTGATGATGTGAAAATAGAATAATAAGATTTTGACTTTTGAGAGTCAACAAAAGAAGCTTATATGAAAAGTGTGCTGTAATGAGGGTTGTAAAGAGAAGCAGTCTGATAAAGAAGCACTTGTGATTTAATGAGAAACACATTCAGTAACAATTTGTGTACTTTCCTGTACAGAAAAAATGTTATCATCTGTAATTAAAGTTGGATTAAAGCGTGAAATTCAGACCGTATGAGTTGTCTGGACACAGTTCCCAGCGGCTAGTAGTTTATGGTGCACCAATGCTAACAGCACAAATGCCAGATTGATACTTCTGATGCCGTACCTATGGCGTAGGCTCTACCTCGACGCAGAGCCTGCGCCATACCCTACGCCTTAGCCTGACGTGCAACTCCCCAGAAACTACACATTGCAGTGAAACAGACCACCTGTCTTTTTTGTAAGCTGAAACCATTTCCCTCAGTGGAAACAAAGGTTTTATTTACTTTAATTTCACAGATAAAAAACAATAAATTGTGAAGACAATAAAGCCTCCACTAAAATAGCATTTTAAGTCTTGTGTGCAATTTATCATTCAGAGATGGGATTTATCAATGCTTCATCTGAGCCAAGGAAATATCCGCTTGTCGCTAGGCTAATTTATACAATGTAAAATGCCATAGGCTTTGTTTGGAAAATGTGTTTAGTATGAGACAGTTGTTTTGTCGGTGAACCTTGTGAGTTGTAATCTAGCAGGATTTTGTAACGTTATCTTTGTTAAATGTTGCTGTTGTCCCTGGCTTCATATGAGTAGAGGAAAAGTCTGCTAGCCGCTAGGCTAATTTATACAATGTAAAATGCCATAGGCTTTTGCTAAAAACATTAGCGTGTTGTATTTGTGGGGAAAATGTGTCCATGACAAATGTTTGTCTGTGAATGCTGCCAGTTATAGTGAAGCTGATTTGTGTACTTGTGTTTGAAACTGTCACTGTTAAGCCATGTTTAATGTGTGTTTTCAATGAACTACACTTTACAACACTTCACAGAAACCCTGCCGCCGACTAGTGTTTTGGAGGTGTAACTGCAGAGTGACACAGACACACCACTGAACAAATATAAATGCCTTGTAAGCCTCGTCCGTAGGCTACGGTGCAGGCTCTGCATTGAGCTGATGCACAAGCATAAATGCCACTTAACGGTGCTCATCGGAGAGGAACCAGAGGGTATGTGCTACTACATCCTCATATCAGAGGTAACTCCCTTGTGAATACAATGCAAAGTGATTAGCCAGCCAGTGGGATACACACATGCACTAACATGCACGCAAAGCCGGACCGACTTACAATTCACGCTCGGACAGTGCCAGGTTAGCGGTTTCCAGCCTTTATGCTGGCTGCTGGCTTTATATTTATCAATATATGGGTATCGAAAATTACATGCTGTGAAACTTCAATTAATAGCCCAGTCTATTATTTGCTTAACCCACTGAAATCCACAGGCTTATATTTGGGACAGGTGTCTATATGGGACAGGCCTTTAATTCCTTTCACACAAAACTGTTGCTCAGCAAAGATCAGAAATACAGTCAAACTGTTCATTTATACCAGTATGACTATTACTTGTTTCAAAATTAGGCTTCAGAGAACATATAAATTATGAGTCATTCATTTAATCTAGCTCCAGCAGACAGCGCATCAGAGAGTTACGCTTCTTGAGGATTACAGCACTTGGCACACCGACACAACACCACTTTACCCTGTTAAAACAATACTCACAACTTGGATTATTTTTTATGGAAAAACTCTTTTGATCTGCGGACCCTTGTGGATTAAAGGAATATGAATAACTTGCATGATAGTCGAGGAATGGACACATAATTTGAGGTAGCCAACAACCCAGTTTTATACATTCGAAGAACTTCCATAAAAAAATGAACTGTTTGGCAACCAGACCAGGCCTCTAATTGAGACAGACATTCATCTGTCAAAACGTGTAGCTACACCAGGCCAGTAAAAGGGACTGGGTGACCAACTGTTGCATTTGTGGACAAATAATTTATCATAAGGAACCACCTCTATTAAAGTCCTTTTCAATTTCCCAGAATGTTTCACATTGCTGTTTTCATAAATCCACATGGGCCTAAACCTCTGATTAATGAATAAGATTACAAAAACAATGGTTAATTTTTAGTAGCATAAACCAGCATTATTGAAAAAGACAGCAACACAGGAAGGAACTGGACTATACAGGCAATATATTTCCTCCACAAATATTGTATAAAATCATTCTTTTTCACTTGGATATGGTTCAACAGAAGCAGGAAAGTTGTCCGAGCATTTGCAGAGAAAGGTAAACTAGGGCAGTCGTGACTGTGAAACATGAATTCAGAAAAATGAGCCTATCTGGCGACCTCAGAGAGATTGGCACTGTGTTGCTAAGCAATTCGCCGAGACCGAGTGGGTCTTTCTCAGGGCCATAAAGTGAACTTTCATTTCGGGCTGTGAAGTATAACTGAATTATATGACCTCATAACAATATTGTGCACCGTCAGTGCTCCCCGCAGTGGAGGAGCCGGAGAATAAAATGAACTGTTCTGTTAAAGGATATCTAATGAAACTGTGCATGTCTGCATTTCCCCCGAATAAAGAGGTAAAGAAAAAAGGGGAAAGTAAGCAAACTTGACAGTTTCTTTGCAGTGGCAGAATCAATTGCTTTTCTAAATCAGCTTTTAACTATGATCAAAGCCGAGTCTGTAGGCACAGGAAGCCAAAATATAAACAGTTTAATAGGAATATACTACTCCTTGTGATTACTCAAGGCCCACATATTGGCTTTAACATATTATCTTTAGGTGTAATGCCCCATTCTTTTTTATTTGGCAAAAATTAGTCACCGAACTTCCTCACAGGTCTGCAGTACATCTACCCTTTATTAGGAGTTAATCCTTTTAATTTCGAGACAAGGTTGGGCGTCTATAAATACCTGCAGTTCGATACTGAAGTCAGTTATAAAACCCCCAGAGGAACAGAATACATTTATTAGCTGACACATTTTTAAAGTCACCGTGGCAGCAAGACTGTTTACACCGCTGCCTGAGTTTCACCATTCACCTCAAGTAAAAAAAAAAAAAAAACATCAGAATGATCTGATTTCAAGGTCAATAATCACATAAATGTCAGGAGTTCCTTTGGCGAAACACTCGAGGATGCTCACACATCTGCCTAGCAACTGAAGAGCCTGTTGTAAAATCAAAGACTCGCCTTAACAGCAGCCAATCCCTTTCGTCCCTTGTCCAATTTACTGCATGCTAACTGTGATACCGGCTCTACCTCGATATCTGAGGGTCTTTTGAGAGCCTGTAATAGTCAGTGTGCTGATGAACGGCTGCAGAGGAAGAAGAGACTCAAAAAAAAAAAAGAAAAAAAGAGGAACAACAAGGACACAAGAGGGAGGCTTTGATTGATGGAAAAGTTGTTTCAGAAGACAGCCAGAGAGACTCAGGCAGTCAGACACTCTTTTCAATAGTTGACAGGCGATGTCTGTACATCTGTGCGAAAGAGAAGCAGTGAACCGCCGGGCCGGGAGCTTGTTCCGATTCTCCAACCGGCAAAAAAAAGGCACTATCGTCACTGTTATTAACAAACTGTAATAGAGGACAATTAGCTCATTGTGCCCGTGGGATGAGATTCTGAGCTGATGCTGCTCATTTTGCAAGCAATGTTAATTTTTTTCCCCTCTCTTTTATGTCACTGTTGAAGGCTGCCTGTTTTGAATTACAGTGCTTACACCAAATGGATCCAGAAAATGAAACATATTTGCCTGCACGACTGCTATCACTCGGTGCTCCAGGCCAATTGCACAGAGAGCAGCCGTGCAGTCAGTCTCCCCAGCTCGGAATAAGCCAGAAATTTGTGGTACGCGTTGCATCACTGGACTGAGCCAAAGGACAGTATGCTATTGATCCAGGAGGCTGACACCTGATATCCACTTGGAACATCCACACTTTACTCTATTAGACTGAAGTGTCTGTGCTCCTTCCATGTCAGATACCATCAGCGGGCCTCATGCAGGAAGCAACATTTGAACAACTTTCCTTAGTTTTGTTCATATTCATGAATCACTTTTATTTTGTTCACACCCAGTCATTTCTGGTATTCCCCAGTGTTGTCTTATTTTGGCTCTTCTCTGAGGTGAGAAAAGATTTTACGAGTGTTTGAGAGTTCTTTCACCGAGACAAGAAAAAAATATCTTGTTTTCACAATCCACAAATTGTCCAATGCAAATTTATATAATCAAATTTAGATTAATTATAGAGTGGAGTAATTATAACTATGGGATCATTAAATTCACCAGCTGAAGAAATACTATTCGTCAACTGATCCCAATTAAGTCGAGAAAAACTCTTGGGCATACATTTTCTTTGCTTCCAGTTTCATGTCAAACCTTTATTTTCTAAAATTTCAGTCACTTAGCTGACCTCTACTGACATTTACAGCATCACAAATGCTTTGCCATTGCTTGGTTTTTGATTTTTCTGTAATGCCAGAACTCACACTCTGGAAAATCATGTTTGCTTTGTTTAAGTTCATTGGACAGTGCTTCGATTTCACTACCGCTGAAGGTCATCTTATAGCATTTTTTGGTGGCATCTCTCCAGTTGACCCTTCACTAAGCTCTGCCCCATGGAGCCCACAACTGCACTCCCTGAAGAAATATTATCATATTTTTGGAAAAATGAAACAGTGATTCCAGAGAGAAGCAGACAGAGGGGTCTGCAGTCAACAGCAACAACAAGTAAAAAGACAAAGATAGTTAGAAGCTAAAGCCGAACTATAGGCTACAGATCACAGTGTAAAAGTGAACCACCACATCACTGCTGATCGCCACACAAGACAATGAATATAAAGGGAAACTTTTCTGATATTGAACCAGCTCTGTGGCATCACTGTGTGTGCAGATGAATGTTTGGCTTTACCCCCGTGCTGCTGCCAGCACCCGGACCTCAGCCATCACACAGGCAGGGATCTCTGGGGGAAGTCAAACAACGTTCATCTGCACACAGTGCGATGACACAGAGCTGGTTGAAAATCAGCAAAGTTTCCCTGCTTCCCTTCACTGGTTCCTGTACAGCAGGGTCGGTCTTTTTATATAATAATTAAAAAGCAAAAGCAGCATGTGTATGCATTCAGTAGGCTATATCTTCAGTAGCTAGCTAGCTAACCCTACACTCTTCAGGGTTTGATTTTGGTTTTGGAACAGGGAAGAAACGTATATCTTTTTCCAACCTCTCCAGGTAACGAGTATCATTAATACACGACGTGCCCCAGGCACAACATTTAGCTCCAAATCCACAAAACCAGCCTGAAAATGAAGGAAATCTGAGATGATTGCATTAAGTCAATGGAGCACAGCTGTGTTGTTGTCAGACCCTGGTCGGAGATTGATGATTGGTAGTTTGCATCCGAGGCCTTAGTGTAGGGTCGATTCTTAGGCATGTGCCAGAGTATTTGCACACGGCACAACACCTGCCCTTAGAAGGTGTTAAGCGGGCATTACCTATGCGAATTACAAACAATTTGCCACGCACTTCCAATTTATGATCAAGAGAGATTCATCTTTTAGCACACCTGGGTAAAAAGCAGGTTTGGACAGCTACGAATGTTTGGTGCATCTGGAGATGACTTTTTTTTCTCTTAACAGAAAATTAAAATAAACTATATAAGAAATTTAAGGGAAATGTTGCTGCATGAGGATCATTGTGTAATTTCCAAGTGAGAAACTCTTCTAATATCCTTTTTTTTTGTTTTTACTTCACATATTGACTATTACTTTCAAAAATGGCAGACAGGAATAAGGTGTAAGCTTGGTGCTTTCACCCAGAGGTGGCGGATGTATAAACCTTCAGCCTGCCAACTAGTTGTCAACACAGCAACATGTCTTGTGGTATTGCTTTCGGATCTATTGAGGCTGTTGTGAGTAGCTGCCTCTTGCATGATGGATTTATTCTTGTCAGCTTTTTAAACGCCACTCCTAAACATCTCGAGGAAGCTCTTGCTGTGGGAGTCTGACTGAATCTCAGGGTTGTTGATACTTTCTGCTGTCAATCTCCAATGTGGCTGAACTGGAAATATGTCAGAAACATGAAAGTATAATGTCTAAGTTCAGAAACATGTATTTAACAACAGGAAAAAGAGACACCAGGGTGAAAGGCAAAGAGTGGCTCTTTTTACCTCTTACAATGTAATAGTTCATATATATATTATTATTATTATTATATGAACCATTGAAGAACACTTCACTTCTTGCAAAATGACCAATTACTCACCGCATGTTACCTTTACCTTACCTTGTGAAGAAAACGTTTTTCTTGCATGCCTCCCTGCCTCCACGGTGAACAAAGAATACCATTCTTAATGAATGGAAGTACTCGGGGTCTGTGTTTAAAAGCTGCAAAACTATGTTGAAACAGTGGTTCACGAACCCTCACAAAACTCCTTCAGTCTAATCCAAGTCTCGCTTATCCAGTCGTATGCTTAGTGCTTCTCAAACACATACATTTTTACTAAAACCTTACAATTTAAAACATGTCAGTATAAAGAGTTTCATGTATGGCTGACTACTAAGTAGGGATGCACCGAAATGAAAATTTGTGGCCGAAGCCGAAGCCAAATATTATTAAACGCTTGGCCGAATACCGAGTACCGAATATCATTGTTTAGTTTTTCATTAGTTTTTGCAGATGAACCCCCTCCAGATTAGTGTTGTCACGGTACCAAAATTGGGACCCACTGTGCGATACCAATGAAAATACCGTGGTTCTGAGTAGTATCACAATACCACAGCGAAAATAAGCAGATGTGTCTTTTGTCATTTATGAAAAGATAAATCACTTTTCTATAATACATCAATGATATTTTAATGGAATAAATTACTTACTGACTTATTCATACTTCAGAAACAGCATCAATAAGTGATGAACATAGGGGGGATCAAAATAAAATAAATAAATAAAATAAGAATCAACCAG
>NC_065523.1:19319773-19338639 GCF_006386435.1 Epinephelus moara | reverse complement strand
TTTTTTTGCAATATTCGGCCAAATATATTCGGTTACCGAATATATTCGGTGCATCCCTACTACTAAGCTTGGCCATGCGTTTGAACTCTGCTGAAGTGGAGCTCAACAGGCACACTCAGGGCGAACTACTCGTAGGCGGAAGGGTTTCAAATCATAATGTTTTAGACTGCAGGAGTTGTGTGAGAGTTTGTAAAAGGATGTTTTGCTGTTGTTTAACGTGGACCCAGTGTACTTCAATTCATGAAGAATTTGTTGGCTTCTGCTTTCACCACGCAAATAAACCAAGTTTTCTCTACAAATCCCAAAAAATACGCAGTGAGTAACTGATATACAAATGGTCAGGTTACAAGGTAAAGTATTCTTTTAAATAGTTCGGCCTTGTTGCCAGTTTTGTCACATCAAATGTACAGGTCCACTGTGTGGAAAAGGGAGGAGTTACCACCTCAGTACTTTGCTATTAATGGATTTTTATAAGGTCAGTGCAAGAAAACATATTTTAAGGAAAAACACTGATTTTCAAATTATCATTATTTTCATTAAGGATTCCCAATATATATCGAGCCGAAAAATTATCGTTCGATAATGGGACATTTTCATAATTACGCATTAATAAAATGACGGCCGATAAATAGTGCCGATAATATGACGCCAGACTGCTTTCATTGACTTAAGACGGGCAGCGTCTACACACTCGACACAGTGTGGGGCAGTACATGTACACAGAGAAGAAGAAGAACAACTGTAGCACGCTGTCTAGAGGGCAAAATATGTCGCAGTGTGGACGTCTTTCACAGTTCCAGAGGAAGACAACAGGATTGCGCTGATCCCCGACTGCCCGACACAGGTTAGACACAGTGCCGAAGGACCGTCTCCAGAGTGTTAGCACAAGGTTAATTAGCAGCAGCGGTTTACATCCAACACCAAGCTTTTAAAAGGCTCGACTCTGTTCTTAAACTTATTGATAACCACTACCCATGTAATGTCACAGTTAGCGGTTATATTGTTACGTCTCTGGCTGCGTGTGTGTGAGACACAGCCGCTTGTTTGTCTGAGTTGAGTGTTAATGAGGTGAATCAATAGTGCACTGATGTTCTACTTAGTAGTGGTAGGATAGTCTATTGATAAAAACATTTCATACATCAGTAACGCGGACCTGCTGATGCACATTCAACGCATTCATATGATTCAGCTGTTACTGTTTGTCTCTGTTAGTAGAGACTCCACTCAACACTGGCTTTCCAATTTCCAATTTCCCTCTTTGTTACTGTTAGCTATAAATGTAATACTGATTAAAAGTAATTTTACTCTCACAGCTTTGTATTTATTATGTTCATCTGTGGTGGAGGGTTATATGGGGGCAGGGGAGTTGAGGGTACGCCATTTGACAATACCCCAGAAAATCTACTTATGTTGACAGGTATGGAAGGGTCAGAACTGCTCTTTGTTTCTGTTGTGTTAGCAACAGTGATGTCAGTTTGATTTGGTTAGATCAGGGCTATGGAATATTAAATCAGCCATATTTCCTTTCCTTTCTTACCCTCAGGTGTACATAAACTACAAGTTATACACTTCTTTTCAAAATACCAAAATATGAAATTATCCATTATCGTATCGGTTATCAGTCATGAGAAGCAGGTATTTATTGATTATTGGTATCAGTTGAAAAACTCCATATCAATGCGTCCCTAATTTTCCTACAAACAGCAGTGTACTTTTGCCAAATGAAATGTCAATGAATCACAAATGTTCAGATCAGATTTTGCTGATTTGAATCACATTTCTATTTCTTATCCACACTACAGATTTTATGCAGTATCCCAGAAGGTCTGAATTTCTCAGGCCTACAGGTGCTATTTTGTCAGAGGCTACAGCCTTGTGCAGGTAAGGTGAGAAAGTGTTCACTGTTTGGTGCTCTTCTTCCTGGGTGTGTTGTATTTAACAGTGCTATGCTCTCTTGGTGACATCTTTAAAAGGCCGTGCAGCTAAAAACCTGAGGCGTGTTTTTTCACTGTGGTAAACAGGGAAAAAAATGTTATTTTTAAAAAAAGAAAAACTGCTCAGGCATCACATCATATCCACTACATGCAGGCTGGTAAGCACCGATTGTTGACAGCTAACAGGCACCGCAGAGCAGCTGTCTCCCAGGTGAACTCATTTCAATTACGGGAGTGGATCTCTCCCAACTGGATTTCACTCTGTCTCGGCCGTCAACCCATAGTGACAAAACAGGTCGACGTGCCACCGCCGGTGGGGCACCAGCTGCCAAGGAAACCCTGTCAAAGCCAAGTAAATGCCTTTCTCGCTACATTGGTGCCGAAGTCGTGCCAGGGAAACACTTGCTCACCAGTGTCTCTCTCCTGTGAGAGCCAATGAGCCCGGCAGCCAAAGGCGCCTTGCTGATAGGGATGGAGTGTCTCTATGGTAACAGCAGAGGAAAGGGAGCTGGTAAACACAGGTAAATGGAATTCTACAAAGGCTGGGAAAAAAATACCATTGATGTTATAATGTGTTCACCTTAATGCAGTAAAATCAGTCATGACGGGTAATATTTCAATGTGTCTCATGACCTTGTACGTCTTAACTACTGTTGCTACTTCACATTCCTTTCCTGCGTGATGCTTCTAGGTCAGACAAAAGTCAAGACAATACAGTTACAAGGTCTACAATGTGTTCTGCACCAGTGGGTTATTAGCAGCTTCAAGGGATGCCTCAAGATTAGTCTTTGTGTGGTTCTAAGTAAACACCTTTCTAAGTCATTAGTCTTGTGTTGTCGAGCACTTCTCCAAGTGTCGTCTGAGCGTGAAAGCGTTGTCCTTTAGCCTGATATTTGTGTTTCAAATGGGCAGGAGAGAAAGAGAAAGACAGAGGAGGGGGAGATTATGATATTCCACACATCCTTGTCTTCCAATCAATGTAATTAGGAGTAGGGAGGCACGATAATATCGACACATGATCAGTAGATAAAGGCTTTAAAATGAAATATTGGCATTGACTCAAAGTGAACATTTCTGCCAATATGACAGGCCATTAAAATTATGCTTTAATTATGTGAATGTAATTAGTCCAAATCTGTCAAATATGCCTTGATTGTGGCTATTGTCAGGGTCGGGATTGTATCAGCATCATCAAAGCCTGTTTAAGTAGAACGAATCTGACAGTTTTGCTTGAACATAAATATTGAAGTTGACAGTTTTCTCATACAATTTTTCTACCAAAATTGGTGCACATATGCAGGTTTTTAGACGTGGAAAATATCAGTCAAAAAAAGCAATAGACTCTTTTTCCATTGCCAGTAGACCAGAGCAGTACACGGCCCCGCAGTAGACGAGTACCTTTCTGTTTTTATGTATTTATTTATTTATTTTTCTTGATGTGACACATTCAATGTCCCGATGGGCCTGAAAACAGGTTAAAAAACATCCAATCATTCATTTTCCATAACGGCTTATTTTGTTAGGGGTCGCGGGTGTGCTAGAGCCTATCCTCCCAGCTGACATTGGACGAAAGGTGGGGTACACCCTGGACATGTCGCCAGACTATCACAGGGCTGACACATAGAGACAGACAACCATTCACACTCACATTCACACCTACGGGCAATCTAGAGTCACCAATTAACCTGCATGTCTTTGGACTGTGGGAGGAAGCTGGAGTACCTGGAGAAAACCCACGCTGACACAGATGGGAACGTGCAAACAGGAACCCCATGGTTTTAACCCCTCTTTATGGAGGCCAGTGACAATGTTACCATGACTACTTCTTTTTTATATCTCTTAGGTATTCAGTCTCTGTTTCAGACTCAGTGCCGACTAGATTTAAAACGATGTTCTAGCACTGCCTGGATGGAGACGGACAGCGGCACCTCATTGTATTGTGTCGCAGAAGGGGCGAAAATTAGCGCGTCCACGTGGGTGACGTAATACATATTGATTGGAGCCGACTGGAGCTGGAGCCGATAAATACTGGTGACTACAGCAGAGTCATTTCTCCAAGGAGTGAATGCTGATTGTAGCCTTTCCCATTAAAATACATAAGTCAGATGCTAGTGGGTGTTGGTGGTTTTTTTGTCCAGTGGGAAAGAGGCTTTATTTTGCCCCGTGAACATCACGACCAGCATAATAATATTAATTCCACTACAACAGAATCTTGATTGTTCTCTGCAATTACATGGAAAAAAATGTGCATTTATTGACATTGATATCGGCCAAAAGTAGTTGGAAAATATCGGCGAAAACCCAATATCGTGCATCTCTAATTAGGAGCATGGATTTAATTCATTACATTCCTCCTGAGTCACCAAAGTGAAAGGGGAATATTAAACGTCTCCTCTTATGAAGACCTTGACAGTTTGTTTAATTGAATGAAAGGAGACGAGCACATTCTCAACTTAATTCCCATCAGCCTGAGGTGATGCACATTCAAATCATAACTGTAAGTCGATTATGCTACAGCACTGATGTTAAAAAGCATGACTATCATAACCTTTACGACCGAGCCTCATCATCGACCATCAATGTAATTATCTGACTGGCCCTCAGGGACATAACGGTGTGGGACCAAGCTGCCAGTTGTGTGTCAAACCATCAACAAACTTTCCAGTGGATTGGATGTGTGAAAAGCGTGGACATCGCTGTGATCTATACTGTATGCACCTGCAGATAACATATAATCTATAATCGAGCCCGCTCTGGCCCAAAGAAGCACACGGTGCATCAAGCTATTCCCAGAAGCTCCCAGTGTCTGTGTTGTCAAGGCACATGACGAGCACTTTGGCTTGGAAATTGATTGCCAGAGAAAATCCCTGGAACTGAAAAAAAAAGGCGTCTGACTGCACACCAGCCACAAATCACTGACAGCCACGCACAAAATATAAAAATTTAAACAATGGCACAAACGCTTTGCTTATTGTACCACAGACAATGCACCCTTTGTCCCCCCGAAAAACACTCACTCCAGCTGTAACGCTGCTGTCAAAAATAGCAGCCATTGAGTCTCTATGCAGAAGCAACAATGCCACTTCCAAACTTGCACAAACATCAATCTGCACCAAGACGATGCGCTACAACAAAAGTGACGCTCTGAAGTCATACAACTGCTCAGTCACTATAATTAATGCCGTACTTCCGAACACAACAACTGAGGACTATATTTGTGAATCATTACCATAAGCTTTTTATGATGTCTCTTTGAATGTGTAGCAGAGGGGGGACCACTGGGGAAGCTGGTATTTATAGGCAGGGTTTTGACCACTGATCTACTGCGTTATATTAAGAGGAAATGATTAATTCATGACTAATGGACTCATGAGGATTAGTCCAAAGTGGAGTTATGACCTGTCTGCTTCTTAAGAAAAGAGCAGAAAGCCACACAGAGACATCCACAGTCATTTTGCTCTGCTTATTCTCTATTAGATTGTTGTTTCATGCAGTTGATGAACAATAAAAATGCAATCCCTTTTATTACCCTTTGAATGTGCTGCACATGTAGTCATTGTCAATATTAAAAGCACAGGTAAATTACAGGAGTCGGAATTGCTGCTGCGGTCACTGGGGGGAAAATATAATTCTAGCTGCTGTCTTTGGGTGTGTGTGTGTGTGTGTGTGTGTGTGTGTGTGTTTGTGTGTGAAAGAGAGCATCTCCAAAGCGCACATTTTAAGCCTTTATTTTCATGACACTTGTCATTTTAGGAAGACCAGGTTACTGACACAAGCCTAGATATGTGCAAAGAAAAGTGCATTCAAGATTTGAAATGACATCTTTAATGGCAACTTTATCTTTATCTGATGTGATGCTGCTGTGTTGCACCTGTATGTTTTGATTCTTGATGGGTGTGGGGCGAGTCTAGCTTCTGAGATGTGCAGAGTAATAGATTACATAACAGAAAAACACACAACAATATATCAACTGCCTCATAGAATCTCATCCACCTGTCAAGTTTGGGTAAAGCCAACATTATGCAACATTTCACTTAAGTGGATTTCCAGTATCTGGCTTCACACAGAGACAACTTGAGAGGTTTCTAAAGGTAGATCTTTCTGGTGCACAGAAGGAGAACTTTTGCCTATATTTGCAGATGCAGTGTTGCATTCATGATGTTTCTTCTCATCTAGAAAAGTTCAACACATCTGAGCTCATGAGCTTTAACATATGCATACAATATTTCATGCACGGAACTTTACCTTCAGTCAAAATGCCTCATTTCTTATGGTTTTCAACTGCAAGGAAAATTCAGATCAACAGGTGCCAATCAGCCAACCTCCCTAATAAAGCCAGTATGACTCAAAAAAGCTGATGCACGCTTTTTGCTTTGATTATTCCAAAGCAAACAGGTCATTTTTCCTGCTGTGATATGATAAAGATCCAGCTTACCTGTGTCTCCTGACAGTTTTCCAGTGTGAAGTGTTTTTGCGGCTGCGTGTGTGTGTGTGTCAGAGTTGCTGTGGATCAAAGCTGTGCTCGCTGCAGCAGGACTCTCTCCTTTTCTTCTGGGGACGAGACGCAATCAACTTGGGTGAAAACAACGTTTGGTTATTTTTCTTGCCATAGACGACAGACAAAAGCTCATTTTGGTCCTTCGAAAGGCTTCCTGAGCTCACGCTCCGCCGATGCGCGCCCAAATATGGGCATAGGAAGTGCAGCGACACTTCACAGTCCTCGACTACTGTCGGAAATATCGCATTTAGGAGCCGACCGCACGAGAAACACACACATACACACACAGAAAGGTTGAGGCTAGATGCAACAGGGAGAGGAAAAGCTTTACTACTGAGTGAGAGGGGCGTAGCTGATGGTTACAGACACATTTTACTTGTATGTATTCTACTTGTTCCTGTTTTTAGCCTGGTTTATTTCTTCATTTAGTTTAGTGTGCTGCCAAAATGCCCTTAAAGGTCAAGTATGAAGCGTTTAGTGTCTTCCTGTTTGTCTCTTTTCTTAGGTGAAAGAGAATTTAATGAATGGTTGAAGGCGCTCTTGTTAAGATAAGCAAAAAATGCATAAATATTATCAAATTTATATTATTATGTTTCAGAGTACTTATGACTGTAGCATTATTAAAGGTCCAGTGTGCAAGGTTTAGTGGCATCTAGTGGTGAGGTTGCAGAACTGAACATTCTCCCGTGCGACAAACTGCCAGCTGCCTCTCACATATTACGGTTTATTAAGAAAATAAAAATGAATGCGAATGTTTAATCTTTCAGTCATTATTAATCAATTCAGCTTTCCACCACTCCCGAAGTCGCCGGCCCTTGCGCTTGAATTTATGCTTCTTAGCTGTGGCCATGTTTGCTACCTAACAGGAAATAGGTAGTGTTAGCTAATTGTTTGTTTGCTTGTTTACCATCTGTCTATGAAAATGCATTGGTTCCACCTGTGTGCTTCTTACTTAGTGCATGTGTATTAACTGTATGACTGACCAACCATTGTGCACCCTAAATTGTCTGGTGCTTGTTCCTTGGTGTGTTTCTTTTTGGGTCCTCAGTAGTCTGTGTTTGCTCTGTGTTTTATGGTCTTTTCTTACTTTCTTTTTGTTGCTTTGTTTTAATTGTTATATTGCCTTTGTTTTTATTGATTGCATGTTTTATTGTTTGATTGATTCATTGCATTTTGTGAAGCACTTTGTGAATATTATTTTTCTGTGAAAAGTGCTATATCAAATAAAAAATATATATTATAATATTACTATTATATTTTGAAAGACAAGCCGAGGGCCATTCAAAATCAATCTGTGGACCACAATTGGCCCCTGGGCCAGACTTTGGACATGACTGATATAGGAGAACTACAGTAGCCAATTAGCCTGGTTCCAGACCATAGACCCCGCCCACTCAACTGAGTAGGCTTGCATCTCTGGTCTGGCATACTGCAATGAATTTGCAATTTATCTCGTCCAAACGATGGAAGGACCAATGAACGCCGGGGGTGGGGGCGGGCCTAGCGATTAGACAATCAGTGCCACGCTGATGTCAAGCTGTGCGCCGGTGGGTAACTGGTGAGGATAGCAACAATGACGACCGCTACAGATCCTACAGACCACATTAACGATGCTATCAAGGTATTTCGCCACTACTNCAGTCTGACACTCAGTAGCCAATGTGATAAGGCAAATGGCCTTATCTTGAGTCTGTGTTTGATTTGTCCGTTCTAGGCTACTGTAGAAACAACATGGCTGACTCTGTGGAAGAGGAACCGCTCTGTACGTAAATATAAACAGCTCATTCTAAGGTAACGAAAACACAACAATTCTTACATTGAGATGATTATAGACCAATAAAAACAAAGTTATGGATATTAAATACCATTTCTGCTAATAGTTGCCCCTAGATCCTATGCACTGGACCTTTAATGACCTTGCTTGACCTGATGTGTTTAATGTGCTATAGTTTGATATTCAGTCTAAATTCAGGTAACACAAATGCACAACAATAAAATATTACACAAAGTGAAAAGTAACACAAAGTAAAATTTTCTGTCTCTCTATATAGATTGAAGTCAAGTAATGTAGGGCATCAGGTACAATGGGACAAATAAGATTTTATATCTTGGGCTTGGACAAATGTACTTTACATGAAACAATTATTTTAGTTGGTAAAATGTGACAAGAAATACCCAAGCTAAAATGGGACATTTGTACTGAGGTGAAACCAGCACGTTTTTAGGCTTCAGGTGCCATAAAATCATGACTTATGCTTTTGTGGACCACCCTGTCATATTACAGACATTTTTAGTTATTTTGACATTTGAAAAAATATCAAAAATGATGCAGTGAGTCCATGTCAGCCACAGTACTTCAGAATTAGCCATGCAAGCACACAATATGGCACCAGGCAGCAACAGAACAGGGAAACTATAGCAGAAAAGTTGGACAATATTTTTTAATGAATAGCCACGTGTTACATTAATGATTTAATGGATTAATTACTGTAGTGCTAAGTGGATTTAACAATAAAAACCCCAGACATGACTCTTCCATTCTTCCTGAACATAACTTCGTAGCAAGGTAGGGGCTCTTGTTAAAATAAACTACATGGTCATGTCACAGCAGGCCTATAGGGAAGCCGAGAACACTCTAGTGTCATATCATCAAAATAACACTGACGGTTTTTCTCTTTCTGTGCATGCTCTGTGCTGTTGATTATTACTTCCAACAATAGGAGCACTTGAAATAAATGAAAAATAAAAGTTTACGATGTGCACCTGAAGGCACCACTTGACTGTTGCTGAGGGATGTCGCCGAGAAAAAATCTCCAGCGACGGAAGGAGCAGGTTCATTTCTCAGTCAGACTGGGAGTCATGCAGCCCACTTTGACTTTGTTCTGCCTAATGAGCTCATCTACTAATATAACACTTTGATATGATTTAAATACTAAAAATATGAAATACTCAGAAGACTAAGAAGCTATCAGACTTTACAGGGTGCACATAAGGTCTCTGTGTCTAATATAAGAATAAACAAACTAAAATTCTTTATATTATATTATTATTTTATTTCATTTATTTATTTATTGGACTGTGCTTAATGCTTATTTGATTTATGTATAGGCCCTACATAACACAAAGCTGTAGCTTTATAATATGTCATGTTAAATGATGTGGGTTTCCATTTACAAAGAAAAATATAAAAGGGACAAAAGCCTTTTGTTTGGCTGCATGTGTCAACCATGAGCTATTATGTTACTGTGCAAAGCTTTTTAACATTTGAACCATAATAAAGAATAATAGATGCTTAAACATCTGATTAATATGTAAATAATTTCATTAAAACACAATATCTTTCATGCTACTTGTGCTAAATTGACTCCACTATGTTTTGTATATGTGCCTCTTTGAGAGACACTCTTACAGTCACATTTACAGCCCATAATAAGGCTGAGCGTAGCATAAACAGCACTTTGAAGCCCTTGTATCGTAGGACGCGTCATGCATTTTCTCACTCCTCTGTTTGCACATGAGGACACATGAACGGAAGGGCATGTGCATTAACGCTTTAAATAGACACAGGAACATTAATTATACGCCTGTGGGGTAGAGGTGCCTCTCTAAGCGGAGAAATTATTTCACACACGGCCATTATAGCAGAAGCTGCTGTCAGGCACCGGCTCGTGACACACTGACAATTCACCAACGGAACCCTTCATCAGCATCAACAAAGTCAAAGCTTATCAGCATCCTGCGATTAGGGAGTTTCCTTATCATTGTTTACCTGTAATAATCTACATAAGAGCCACTTCTGGAGCCTTCGTCATGTCATGTGGAACAATTTAATTTAATCAGTTACTGAGAGTGAAATTTGTTTGTAACGCCCAGGTAACAAAGATCAAATCTGATCTGTTATTTGGAAGTAACAAATTGCAGATCCCTGCTGCACACACCTGCTAAAAGGGTTTAAAAGCCATTTTGGAGCTACTTCACCTTCCACAGCACTTCAGCTGTGCGTTGGGCAAACATATATGCATTCAAGGAGATAATAGCTGCAGCTAAGTGTTTAAAACTAGTCCTTCATCCAGTGTTTTCAGCTCAAAGTTGATGATAGTTAATGCCTAATCCTTGGGTGGGTTGTGATTGGATGTTTGACAACAGTTTCTTTTTTAACTTTACTTGGTGTTTTCTCACCAGATGTTGAGAGAAGGAATCTTCTCCTATCACTGATTGCCTCCTGAGCTGTGAACAAGAGGGGGAAACAACGCTAAAGAAACAGACTGACGAGGAGACGGACGCCTGAGTCTGGAGAATTACATCAGAAACCATCTCTAATTCACTAATGAGGAAAAACAAAAGCGAGGCTTCGCTCTGATTTTGATATGTTTTGACATCATTTTGAGAATCTCAGCAAAAAAACGAACAGAAGGCTTTGTGTTGAGTGATGAGACACATGTGACCCCTTGCCTTGTTTCCATGGACACATCATTAGAGAACTTCCCCAGCTGGCCCCAACTGCTTGTGTTGACGGCAAATAACAAGTGAAGGATTTTAGTTATAACCAGGACGAAGGCGAAACTGACGTTCAAGTCCATCAGTCAGTCTGATTAAAGTCCTATAGCGGTGACGTAATGAAGTCATTACAGTGGATATATTGGAAAGTATTGGAAAGTATTGGAGTGTAACGACTTTCGTGGACAATCTATGAAGAAGGCAGCACCACTCAAAGTCACTGCACTTTCTTACCTTCAAATAGCACATGTCTTCAATCATCCAAAGGTCATTCAGACACTGTACTCATTAATTTCACTGCTGCAACTTCTGGAGACAAAAGTCACACTTCCTTCTGTCCTATCCTTCTCTCTAGCACATATGAGATATCTGAAACCAGTGTTTTCTGCAGAGAAGAGAGAACCCTCATACGTGCACACTACATTACTAGTTTATTGCCTCATAAGTGGAAGTGGCAGATTGAGCATGTGCATGCCGAATGCTACCCAGTATTATATTACAGATCAATACAGAACCACTGCCACTCAAATCAGAGCTCAGCCCAAAACTTGCAAGTAGCACAATGGAGGCAGCGAGATGCTCCCAGTACTCCCACTCTGATTTGACCCACTTTGTTCAGTGATGAACGGCACAAAGCTGTTTCTAAATCTTCCAGAGTGGCAGCACATGAAAGGCAAAGGCTTTGAGGTGCATGTACTGTACAGCCACTCAGTGGTGAGTAGTGTTCATGTACTGCACCCTCAGTGTTTGGCACACACTACCACTGAGCATCTGGGTGCGTTTTGGGGCCGAACAAATCACTGTCACGCATCAATCCAATTTCCTTCGACCTGTATTGATCTCTGCTGCGTTTTCCGAGACTGTTGGAGCGCTCCCACAACGACATGTGACAGGGGTTCATCTCTACACAATAAAAGTGTGTGTCAATCTGTGTTACTTAGTGTTTACAGTATACAAATCACTCCATCAGCGAGAACAAGCGGCTCATCAGCACGACACAAAACTATTGTCACTCAAAAGTCGAAAGTTATTATCTACAGAGAATGTGCTGGGTGGTTGTTGACATGACGAGCGTAACGACGGCACTTTAGCTCCTCCTCACACACTCAGACTGTCGGTTGAGTTAATACAAAACAGTAGCACATGATCTTAATGTTATGGGAATATTCACAATATAACAGTGTCTCTTCATCATTGTCTGAGATGTTTTATTGGCATGTACATCAGAAATTTGCCTCAAACACTACAGAAGGTAAAGGTCACTGACTTAGACTGTGTAATTGATATGCTGAACTGGATAACACTGGATAGACTACTAACAACAAGCCCACTGTGACACACCTCTTCACATATGTGTAGAATTCTCACTCCCTTTATCCTTTATCTTTTATAGCTGAATTCACACAGCTATACTGTGATTACAGGGCGACAAATAAACTGATATTACTCACCCCACATAATTTACCATTACAGTGTCAGCAGGAGTCTCAACCTGGAATAGATCATAAAGCACAACCGTGCAGTCTGCATTTTTTCCCCCCCATGTCAGCTTCATTTGGCATCATTAAATCCCTGAGATAAGTGTGGATGTTCTTCCTCTGCCATCTCTATTCATCTGCTCCACCCACTTACCTGAAAAGGAAAACTGTTAAAAAGGATGATTCATATTGAGTAAATACTTCTGTGCATTAGCCAGGACGTATAGATAAAGTCGTGCATTTACACGTCACCGCCATGCCACTCTTGTGAGACACATACAAATACATGCATAACACACACATGCACACACAGGCCTCTATAATCACTGCAATGAGGTGCTCAATATTTAGACTTGTTGTGCCTCCCTCAGGCAAAAGAGTGAACTGAAAAAGAGCAGTGACAAAATTACTTATTTCTTCCATTTCTCTCTTTTATATATGATTTTAATTTGTTTTGACACATGAATGGACATCCTTGATTTAACCTCAGTCCCTCTACCAATCACCTTGTGCAGAACACGACTTAATTTGAAAGAAAGTCTAAAAAAAAGTGATCCACAGTTTCACCCAGGGGAGACCGGGTACGGCTGTAACAACAGGATCGCTGCAACAGCACTACCCTCACTTTGACCTGTGACTCATGTTATACATAAATTGTACAGGAACGCTGGAACATATCCTCAGCAGCTGTCCTAAAGCACATGGGGAGGGTCACTACAGCTCTGGCGCCACGACCAAGTGTTGAATTGCTGCGTCCATCTGCAGCACCATTGATCAGGTCAAGCATCTCCGACCAGCAAGACCCAGCAGCATCACTTTTGTGAGAGCAGGAGAACACCCAAACACCAAAACAAAACTCCAGGCAGACCTCTTGGGGGCAGCAAATGATTGGCATGTTGGACCTGGGGAAACAACTCTTAGACTGGACATTGTGCCTGTATCAGCAACATTAAAACAAGTGGTCATGCTGGGGCTGACAGTGTCCTGGGAGGTGAGCGTAAGAAGGGGAAATACGCTGAACAAGTGGAGTGCTGCAGATGTGGGCGGCATGCTCGGTGTATGCCCGTTGAGGTGGGGGCGAGAGGCTTTGCAGGGAAGTTACTGGGGCATGTAAATGACAAGCCATCAGCAGAGCTTCAGAGGCTGCAGAAAAGCTTCACGATGGCTGTGAATCAGGAGGGACGAGCTGTGGTGTAATGCTGCTGGACACAGGCTGGGAACTGATCACTCCAGGTGGAGTCGCCAGGGTGAGTGGCTCTGAAGCTGAAACACCCAAAACCCTTGATGACCCCTGGCACTATCACTGATGATGTGTCCTATACAGTCATATATCTACTACTATATTTTGATTAGTAATTAATTATGCAACTTGTATGAGATTAGAGAGGAGTTTCTTGGGCGAGGCATTTCATCTTGTCTCATTTCACACCACCATGCTGCTACAGCTAGCTAAACAATGACTGACAGGGGTGGTGATGGTTGTAACACCTTTAAAAAAGTGTAACAACCATCACCAGTGACAACTAAACACATTTTCTCTGTTTTACTCCTTTTTTAGCAGGCCAGGAAAGGCAGTGAGAAAAACTGATGGAGTTGTGATTGCACTGAAATCTGCATCTGGTGAGTTGAAGTAGGAAGAGACAGGAGGGTCTGTCCCCTCCTTAAACTTATACTTAGACATTTAGCAGTTACTACAAAAAAAAAAAGAAAATTACAAAATCTCAGAGAGAGAGGAGCAACAGCAGTCCTGTGTACTACCTGTGTGTATTTTTTGTAATTGTGTAATTTTTATTTCTTCATCAGCAGACCTGCAAGTGTGGGAGGGAGTGTGCTGCTGGAGAAGCTCAGACAAACGGGTGGAGCCAGGTTGTGGAGGGCTTTATCGGTGCTGAGGAGGAGTTCAAAGTGGATACGCTGGGGGATGGAGAGCCAGTGGAGGTTATGAAGGACGGGGGTAATGTGGTCTCGGGTGTGTGAGAAGACGAGCAGCTGAATTCTGGATATATTGTAGTTTCTTGATAGTTTTGGATGATGAACCATAAAGGAGACTGTTACAGTCAACAAGTCTGAAAGTGATGAATGTGTGAAGGAAAGTCTCTGCAGCTGAAGAGGAGAGGGATAGACAGAGCCAGGCAATGTTTATGGAAGACGGCTGTTTTGGTGATGTGTTGGACATGTTGGTCAAAGGAGAGGGTTGAAGAAGGATGGAGTGGTTGATGGTGTCAAATGCTGTGCTCAGGTCAAGTGGGATGAAGATGTTGAACTCCTTGTATTTGACATCAGTAACAGGATTCTGTGATATAGCTGGCAAAGTTGGAAACTCTAATATAAATATTCAGAGAGTTCTAGGTGCTGCAACAACCATACCTGGTCTCCCCTAGATTCAACTCTAAGGTAAAAACAAACAAACAAGAAAAGCTGACTAAGGGTATATCACAGCTACTTCTGTCAATATATATGTTTTATTACCTATACATGTACAGCCAAAGCAGAAAAAAAATGTTGAATGTTAAAAGCATACTCAATTTAAAAAGCAGTTATCAACAGTACTTCCTCTCGTAGCCTGTCTGTGATGTCAACTTCAGATCTATATATGCAGCTGAAAATAAGAACTTATATCAGAGTCTTTTTGCATTGAGAACAGTGTAGCTGATTAATTATTTGTGGGTATTTTGTTCATATTCATAGACTGTCCTGATTCTGTTCAGCTGTTGAAAAGGAACATTTATTTATTTATCAGTATGTACAGTTGAAGTATTGACAATTAAAATGCCTGGCTAGGTATATATTTACCTACTGAAAAGACACATAAAATAGAAATAGAATAAAGTAAAACAAAATAGAATAACATAGAATAAAATAAAACAAAATAAAATAAAACATAAATAAAACAAAACAAAATAGAACAAAATAAAAAAACGAAATAGAATAAAATAAAATAAAATAAACCAAAATAAAACATAAATAAAACAAAACAAATAATAAACCCAAATAAAATAAAATAAAATAAAAAAAAAAGAAATAAAATAAAATAAAAAAAATGAAATTAAATGAAATGAAATGAAAAACTTTTACTGCCAGGCTGCTGCTGTTACTCCAGTCCGGTAGGTGGCGGTAATGTGGTTGTAAACCAGCTCACCAGCTGCCAACACAAACAAGACGAAGAAGAAGAGGAAGAAGTAAAACGATTCTGCTATTTGGTAGCTTAGCCCGAATGTGCCTCCAAATATGTGACAAACGTGAGGTTAACCAATTTTCGGACACTCTCTTTATTTTATTTGCCATCACCTGCAAACCATGGCGGACTGTAAGTTTCTGTTGGACACGGACATCTCGGCCAAAAGGGACTGTTGCTGTTTCTGCTGCTCTTGTTGTTATTGTAGCTAGCGCTAGCGTTAGCTAATTTAGCTCACTGCTGTCTTCGCTCTCACCATAACCGATGTTGATTCATTGCTGCGGGGCAGTGAACCGTAAAAACAAGGCAACTCTGGAGCAAGTTACAGACATCGACAACTGTCCTTAACCATGTTTATGTTGCGCTTCTTGACACATTAGCTAATTAGCCTTAGCCAGTACTTTAGGCAAGGTTGCAGTGCACGACATGCTAACGTTATTTAACAAGTGAAACATCAAAGTTACAGCTGCGTGCTTTAAGAGAAGACACCTCAGTGAAAATGATGTTACTAGCTAAAGTCAGCTAACACACCTACGCTGCCAGCAGTTACAGCTGTCTGCTAGTTTTAACATGGAGCAGCAGACAGCAGCCAGAGACATGGCTCTCGGTCTTCACCACACATCTGTCTGAGTTGTAACGCCCGTGAAGGAGAAACCATGTCTTGCAAAGCCGCAACCAAGGACAAGAAGCCGAGCTTCAGCAAGAAGCTGTTCAGGCGAGGCTCTGTGCGCTCTGTAGGCAGTTTCATGAGCAGAGTCCTCAGGACACTGACGGCGCTATCCCACTTTGGCTCTGAGGTGCAGACAGAAGATGACAAAGATGATGGAGGATTCTCCACGTTCAAATCTGGGAGTAAAGATGTGCCCATGGATGATGGGGAGCTCGCAGGGTTTCTGTCTGGAGAGAGAGTTCCTGGAGTGTCAGGCCTCAAGAACCACGGGAATACCTGCTTCATGAATGCAATCCTGCAGTGTCTCAGCAACACTGAACTCTTTGCTGAGTACCTCGTTTTGGAGCACTACAAAGGTGAGGAGCTGGATGAGGACAAACCAAAGACAAATGGCGTACTTCTGCAGAAGAAGGGTCCTCTGGCCAAAGGAGAAGTTACAGAGCAGCTGTCAGGACTTGTGCGGGCTTTGTGGACGTTTGAATATACCCCACAGCATAGCAGGGATTTTAAGGTAAATCCATTGCCAGTATGGATCCTACTTTTGCACTGTGTGGAAAAATAACTTTGCCAATGCATGCTGAAAACACACTGCCACATAAATGATGTTTAGGATCGAAACATTAATGAACTAATGAAACTTTATGACTATCATATTTAAGCTCACTTGCATGCATTGTAACCATTGGACCAACACGTTGTTTGTTGCAGAATGCTGTGTCAAAAAATGCCACCCAATTCAAAGGGAACGCTCAGCACGATGCTCAGGAGTTTCTGCTGTGGCTGCTGGACAGAGTACACGAAGACATCAACTCAGTCAACCCCAACTGCAGACCTGCTATAAAGGTGTGTTTAGAGGACGTGAGGGTTGGTGTTCATGTGACACATTTCCCCCTTTTTTGTTCAGCCACACAGTCCTTAGTGTTTTTATCACAGTGCTGTTTTGTTATTATTGTAATTATTCTGGTCACTCAGTCAGTGTATCGTACAAATTGGCTGCGTTCACAGTCCTGCTAAGCGGTGCTTGCCTGGTCTTGCTTCCTCTTGATTCCATCAAACTACTTAATAACATCAGGAGCCTGCATGGCTTTCACAATCACTCAAGAACCCTGATAGACTGGACTTGTTAATCTGACTAATAAAACCAGTTTTTGTTTGTTCAGCCACCCATTGAAGAAGACGATCAGAGCATAGAAGGGCCGTCTCCTCCCCTCTCTGCCGGGTCGTTTGTACAAGAGCTGTTTCAGGCTCAGTACAGGTGTGTTTTATGTCCAGTAACAATTCAGTATTTTCCCACGATGGCCACATTATCTATCTGCTATATTTAAAGAGTTAATTTTTTGCCTACAGGTCTTCTCTTACGTGCCCACATTGCCAAAAGCAGAGCAACACGTTTGATCCCTTCCTCTGCATCTCCTTACCGATCCCACTGCCGCACACACGGTGAGTTACTCTCTTGAGCTGTGCTACAGCAGGAGGCATGATCCATTTTCAGTGCTTGCTTGACAGGTTTTAACATGTTCATGACTAGTAATTACTGATATATAAGGTTTATAGAGAAATTTGCATATCTAAAGCAAACATTCACAGGCACAGAAATACTTTTAAAGAGTACACAAAAAGTTGTTGTACCTCTTTTTCTTACCATCTAAATAAGGGCAAGTTTTTTGAAAAGAAGTGAGGACACCTTTCATTAAAGTGTGTGTGTTGACAGATTTACGAGAACTTGAGGCCGATGTATGTGTTGCTGCAGAAGAAGGAATGTAAACGGGTGTGTTTGGAGTATGTGGGGGGTTGAGGGTGCAGGAGGGGCAGCGAACAGGTGTGGGAGGAGTGTGCACATTCAAAACAAAACAACAGTGAGGTCATTTTAGGGGTGGCAGTAAATGTTACTGTCAGTAAATGTGTAATAGGAGGGACCAGTGAACCAGGGGCTGTAAAGCAGGAGAAACCTGCATGAAAGTGTGTTGTGAGAGTATGTCAGAATGTTTATTTAACTGTTTTTGCCAGGCCCCTGTATGTGACAGTGGTGTACCAGGGGAAGTACTCTCACTGCATGAGGATCGGAGTGGCTGTTCCCCTCAACAGCACCGTCTATCGCCTCAGAGATGCTGTGTCACGTGAGACCAAGATCCCGATGGACCAGGTGCTATTCTTGTCTCTTTATCAGCTGAGGGTCTGAGACAGTGAAGGCTATGTTACAGTCACACAGTCTTCGCCCAGTGTTCCTAAAGTCAGGCCGCCTCTGAGCAGTAGTATGTCATAAACCCAGTTTTTATGAAGTGGACTTAGTAAACAGGGAAGGACATTTTTGACACAGTTGCTCCATCAGATTCTGTGCTGTAAAGAAGATTTGCCATAACGCCGGCTTTTTTACACTCAGCCAAAGATAGTCTTTTAGATAGTATGTTGGCGTTTTGGAAGCAAAAAAGGCGTGACGTGTAATGTAACAGTGATGGAATCTAGTGTCATTTGACACAGATGCCAGTTTGGGAGAACAACTATGCCCTCCCATTCTGTGTTGGTGTGTTTTGTCCAAAATGGCGAGGAGGAATAACAGCACGACATTCCCGCCTTGAGCTGGCTGTATAAAAGGGGCTATTGATTAAAGTTGGCA
>NC_065523.1:19254970-19319273 GCF_006386435.1 Epinephelus moara | reverse complement strand
CTTTTACGCTGTGATCTGTAGCCTATAGTTCGGCAATTAACTATAGAGACCAAAACAGTTTTTTGTACCAGGCTGTAAACATGTTTATTTCTGCTGCAAGGTTTAATCTGTGTGGACTGACTCACTCTTGGAGCCAGCCTCCAGTGGCCATTTAAGGAACTGCAGTTTTTGGCACTTCTCTGCTGGCTTCATTTTTCATCCCTGGCGGTTTCCACTCTGTTGAGTCATATTTTACATTCAAAGCATTTTTTCTCCACTGCATTCCCATTCTTATTAAAATCTTTATTCAGAAAGTGACACATTAACTACAGAGATATGATCTAGATACTTTTCTCCCTTTTATTTGTGTTTGACAGACATTTATGTCAGGCTAAAAGAATCTATTGTCTATTACAGTCATAAATAGCTGTTGGGAGGCAGTATAGATGACACTCTATCCGCTACGCAATGTAAATCAGCTTTTTTCCCCCCTCTGTCAGTGTTTTTACTTGTGCAGCATACTTGCTTTGAATTTAATGTATCCAGGTGTAGAGAGTCAGAAACGCCCCAGAGCATTTGGAATATAATGATACCTTTTCTCCCTGTGAGTCCCACTCGAGACCATTAACCTCATATAGCTTCAGTTGAATGATATATAGCAACATATCACCGCTTTAAGATTTATTGAGATGTAATTCCCACATACTGACTGATGGGTTTTCCCAGTTGTACTGCAAGGTTTTGAAACCTGCAGAGGCGTAAACAAATGATACATAATGGTTCATTAGTGATTGAGTCTCTCTGTTCTATTTAATGCCACATACTGCGGCTGGCTGGCCCATTATGAACAGGAGATGTCGGCTCTAATCACATCATCTTTCTGTGTGATCCAGTTAGGTACAAGTGACTAAAGGATTCTACATCTAATAAGCGGCATGCATCCTGCAATGCCACTGGAATAGCAGCCACAGATTTGGAGGGCAGACAAAAGCTGCCTTGTGTGTAGCAGCAGAGGAATGCTCAGGAAAGTCCATGCCTGCTCCCTGGACTTACTCTTATCTGATTGAAAGCACAGGGGAGGCCCGTGCATATATTCCGGCTTTCTTATACAAGCTGGTTAAGCCTGAGGTCTAGCTCTCCTGCACAGCTGCAGCAGAGAGACTCAAGTTCAAGATGTCACCCGGACAAGTCCAGGAGAACTTTGTGGTGACGGTTTTCTCGCAGTCAATCCGTCTTTGTGTTTCTGGAAGGAGCAGAGGCATGTTCTTTGTTTTCGCTGCAGTCATGTGTTTTTGGGGTGTGAAGGAAATGTGGCTGATGTAAGAAAAACTGTGTAATGACACCCTTGTGGTTCACTGATCCTACCCAAGGTCCTCCATGTGTTGGCTATAAACATACAGTTCCACCTCCACATGACCTCACTATGCTCACACAGCTCACCCCTCTACCACCTTAAATACATAAATAATGTGCACATGAGGAACATAAGGACAATGGATTATGCACTAACAATGTCTTGATTCCAGCTCTCTGTGGGAAAGGGAGGCGGGTATGTCCAATGCTCTGTCGTCTGCTCAAGTCTGCCTGTCTCTAGAAAATCCTGTGTGGTGAATGTAGACCTCCCATAAAACAAGGCTTCCAGACAAGGGCGGCCACCTCAGCTCTACCTCCACGCAAACCTCCCACAATGCATTAAAAAGCCCAATAAACAAGGCTGCTGGCAGGCAAAGAGTAGGGAATGTCCAGGGAGTAAGAGGTTGGTGATATGTGATGGAGGCAGACAGACACGGCCCTTAGATTTGTCTGACGATTAGCTCTGTTTAATGTTATATGCAATATCGCCTTTTTTTTCAGGGAGTACGGCAGAGAAAGTCAGAGGGGGAGATATTTGAGATGTTTATAAATAGGAGAGCTGGAGCCTGCACATCTGATAAGGGAAGGCCGCGAACAAAGCACCAAACAGAAGAACAATAGAGAGTAGGAGGGCTTTGGAAAGGATGGGGGCCCAGAGAGGGGCAACTGAAAGGCCCACAGTGTAACAGGACAGAGAGAGAGGGAGGCAACCAGCGCCATGCTGACAGCACCACTCTGAAAACAGCACAGCAAATGTGTTTTGCCATCGTCTTTCACCAGTTCACAGATCAGTTGCTCCATTTTTGTTAAGCAGACATGTTGTTACAACAAAATCTAGAAATGTAACCATGAGGAAATGAAAATCACATACAACAGGTTAATGATTCTGAATCAATAAAGAAATTTAGCTTGTACTAACACGAAACTCCACCAACCTCCATGAAAAATACATGAGTTAACAGGACGTACTCTGGATCCAGTCCACCTGCATTTGGACAGAGGACACACAAACTACCACATGGTACCGGTGGTGTCAATACATTAATTATTACACTAGTCCACTATTTAATGGTTCTCCATAAACAACCCAATCACCAGAATAGATGTTGGCATTGTATGTTTCTGCAAACTGCTAATATGCTAAATTTGTACTTTTCATATGTAGCAGATATGTTGAAAACATTGCGTTTATGTGTCTAACGTGGTTAGGTTTAGACTCAAAAACCACTTGGTTAGGGCTTGGAAAAGGTCATGTTTTGGCCTGAAAGACCTGGTTTGGTCATCACAAACATGGCTGTAAATGCCCAAATGTGTCACTGAAAAATACCCGCTTTTGTTGCCACAAACACAGCCCAAAATGTCCTGATATGTTAAAAAAAAAAGTGCTTTTGTTGCCATAAACACAGCAAGAAATGTTCAGATGTGTGGTTAATAAATACCTGCTTTTGTCGCCACAAAGATGGCTGGAAATATCTCAGTGTGTCATTAAAATATAAATGCTTTTGTCACCACAAGCTGGAAATGTCTCAATGTGTTGTTAAAAAATATCCACTTCTATCACCACAAACATGGCTGTAAATGTCCCCATGTGTCGTTAAAAAATACTTGCTTTTGTTGCAAAAAACACAGCTGGAAACATCCTGATGTGTGATTAATAAATAACTGCTTTTGTCATCACAAACACAACTGGAAGTCCCCCGATGTGTGAATATATACCCATTTCTGTCACTACAAACAGGGCTGGAAATATCTGTGTGTCATGAAAAATGCCTGCTTTTGTCATTACAAACAAAGCTGGAAATGTCCCAAAGTGTTGTTAAAAGAATACGAACTTTTGTTGCAACAAACACAGCTGAAATTATCCCAACATTTTGTAAATAAATACCTGCTTCTACCACTACAAACAGGGCTGGAAATGTGTCAGTGTGTCATTAAATATACCCACTTCTGTCGCCACAAACGTGGCTGGAAATGTCCTGATGTGTGGTTAAAAAGCACTTGGTTTTGTTGCAACAAACACAGCTGGAATAATCCCGATGTTTCCTGCTTTAATCGCCACAAACATGGCTAGAAATGTTCTGGCGTGTTATTGAAAAATACACGCTTCTGTCGCAACAAACATGTCATTACAGATACCTGCTTTTGCTGTTTGTTGGTCTTGAACAGTGATGTGCTGCTGTCTGCTGCTTGGCAGCCGTCTCACCCAAGTGGCATGCCATCTACTATTCCCTCCTCTTCCTGATGAGAAATTTGGCTCATGTACATGTAATATAAAATCTGAGATGTCGATATAATACGTATGAAACCTATAAATGTGACATATCTGTGGTTTGCAGAAATGCCAACATTTAATTCTGGCGATTGGGCTGTCCTAAAACCCCCAATTTAAACTAAGCTACCTTATTTAGTTTAGTTAAGTTTATTTGACAAAAAGAACACATCCAGTCCTTGAATTGTTTCCACTGTGTTCCCTGATGTTCTGTCAGTCCTTTCACCCTATTGATAAACTTAATCAGCCTTTGGAGGACAACTTGCTAGTAGTTTACTTTGTACTTTACAAGCTGACCGACCTACTGAACTGTTGGTTTTGAGGCGAAGCTTTGTCATTCGTAGAGGGTGAACAGGTTCGGCCTGGCCTTCAGGTCCACTGTGGGACCCACTGTCATTGGGTGAGTTCTTCACAGGATCCAGTCCCTGAATTAGGACACAGCCTGTGTCTTTAATCATGCATGTGACCCATTAAAGCAAACAAACATATAATTTAGTATCACTGTGGGCCGATCGATGGAACAAAGTGATAAGGGGCACAATGCCCCCCTGTTATATCTAAGTTTGTCCATGGGACCTAGTCTCTATATACAGACTCTGAACTCTCAGAAAGAGTCTGTAGGCAAACCCTGGAGATCTTGCCTCCGGAAGAAGAGCGGAAGAGCCCTGGTTTCCGGTGCTAGGCTGTTTGTAGTCCGCGTGATATTGATCAATCACGTTTGAGCCGGCTGCAGTTGTTGCCAGGTTAAACGCTCCGTGCGGTGAACTAACGAGGCGGGACATAATTGGCGTCACTGCAAACTCTGAATCCATCGCAATGGTTCAGCATATTTACTTATATATAAACGGAAGTCGGAAACGGAAATTCGCCTCCTCAAACCGGAATGCCAAAAAATCGGGGGTCTGCCCCCAGAGGCTGTATCGCCGGAAGTCAGATGCCGAATACAGCCAATGGGTTCCGAGAATGCATGGGACCTGATGATAGACCTGGTGATAGAACAAGCAAAAACTGTGTATGGCTGCAGCATGTTTAAAACACAACTCTGACATAATGCAGAAAAAAAACAACTTTACTGTTAATTGAGTCATTTGTCATATTGTTTGCACCTTGACACAAGCTTTGTTTCACAATAGAAAACTGTTAGTGCACAACAGAGAAATGTGACAGGTTTGAATCATGACAAAGCGCCATTGCCCTTTTCCTATGGTGTTATGCTTCGTCCAGACCTCAGTCGTTGTAGCTGGAGGCGTGGTGACAAAAGATAATCCCTGTGGCCAAGATGATGATTTAATAGCACATATAACGATGCCAGAGAGCCTGATATTGTTTTCCCTTCTGTTTTTGTCCTCATGTGACTCAGAGCAGCATTGTGTACTTTGTAAAGCGGCTAATGATTAATCTTTTTGGAACCATTTAGGCAGAAACCCACCTAGTCCCTTATGAATACACTACAATTGTTATTATTCATATTTTCACATCTATTTGTCTTCCTTCCTCGAATATAAGTGTTTCATTTCCCTCTTTAAAGAGCAGTCCCCTGTTTGACAAAGACATCTGATAAAAACACCAAAACAAATACATTTTTGAACACCCAAAAAATCTGCATCAAAGCACACCCCAGTCTCTGGTACGCCCCCCGAGACATCACGCACACAGCAGATGTTTTAATTTCTTTTCTTGTGTACTAATACAGCCCTATAGCTTTCCACTGTACTGAGAGATTTCAGGTGGCCAGTCAAGCATATAATTTGAATCAGAGCGAGATCAATGGACTTCATGCGCGTGTAGTTTCATATTCTCTGAGCTCTGCAGCGCTATGTAGCATAACCCCAGAGGGAGAAATGGTACTCTTTGAACTTTTGAGGAACATTAGTCCAGGAATGTGGATTATTAGCGTTTGAAGCTGGTTATATAAAAATGCAGCCCACTGTATGTTTTGTGGTTTGAGAAAGCTTGGTATTGTTTGAGAGGGATTTCAAGGAAATGAATTCGGAATTAAAAGCATCTCTCTCGTCACACACACTAACTGTGGGATCAGGTGTGTTGTGCTATCCAGGGTTATTATGTGGCCTTTATTCTATGCAAACTAGAAAGCACATAGGTATGAGTAAGCAAAAATACACTGAGATGGCCTGATATAGGGAAATAGGACAAGATAGAGGCAAAGAACTCTCTTACGAACTTTATTGTCCCACATTAGAGAGTATTGTGGCTTGTATGCCATAGTAACATACCATAAGAAAAGAACTATGCCTAAAAGGTCATCCATTTGTCAATTAGAAACAAGTATTTTCCATGGCTTTGGTACGTACATGTGTTTTCATCTGACAGGTTTTATGCCTCCAAGTGCTGGCAGGGGTCCATGAGTGGAAATAAGTGACATAAATATGTAATTTCAGGCCACATTGGCATACATCTGCTAACACAGTTGAGGTCTCATTGTTGTATTTTGTAATATACAGTATACTTTGCCCATCTAGAAATCATGACTCGCTGTTGCTGGATAAACACTTTGAAGCCAACATATACCTTCTGAGACTGTGAAACATGTGGTCCTATTCTGCGGCTTTGTTTTCTACAAATGGCTGGTTGAAGTCAGATCCCCCGCTGGCTGCCATTTGGTACACCACAAGGGTGTAGAAAGATAAATCTCTTAGAAATTGTGGTTTTTGCCTGATCTGGTGGTGAAGCTACAACATGAGCCATAACCACAAGAAGAAGGTATAGAGCATTTTGATTAGAATACATGTGGACGTCAAATGGAGCACAACGGTACAGAGTTGTTGCAGAAATCCACACTGGGTGGTTGAAAGGAGGCAGACCACTCGTCAAAAAACTGACATCAGCAGGTGTCAGGAACTTTTTTGTTGGAGCAGTTGAAAAGGACGACAAGCTAAATCCCTTGGCTTTCTTGGCTGGAATTGACAGATATCTTCACTAAGACCGTCTGGAAAGTCTTTCCTGGCAGTTTTGTGAAATAAGTTAAAGGCTGGTTAGGAAAAATAGATTTTTCAAAAACTGTAAGTGTAGACTTAAGTTTGACATTCGGGAAAATACATTTACTTGATTTCATACCAAAAGGTAGATGAAAAGATCAATAGGCTACCAGACTCATGTCTGTAGCTAGCATCATTAGCAATTTAGCTTAGCTTAGCACAAAGACTAGAAAGATAGGGGAACAGCTAGCTTGGCTCTGTCTACCTCTAAAGTTCACAAATTAACGTTACATCTCTTTTTCTTTTCTTTTTTTTTCTTTTTTTTTTAAATGTAAGCTAAAAACAAAAATTTCATGGAGTCTTGTGGTCACAGCGAGTTTCCAGGCAACCAGTGGAGACCCAGGAAGTGCCTGCACCCAGCTAAGAAAAAGGGGGACATAAAGCCCCTTTTCAGACCACATCATGTCTTTTTTTACACTTCAGTTTTTTCATGGCTTAAACAAACAAGATATTATGTGTTAATTAAGCCCCTTTCCCACTGCACCTTCTAACACCTGCTAACATCTGGCTTTATAATGCAATAGGTAAGGTTTTAATTGGCATTCACACCCGGGTCAAATGACTCTGCAGTAGTCACAGCGATTTATCACCTCTGGCTCCGATCAGCATTAATGGTAACACAACATCCGGGGGAATGTGCTAATTTTAGCTCCTTTACTAGTGAGATGCTATGATGCACCACCACAAAATACCATCCATCTCCATCCAAGCAGCACTCAAACATCGATCCAAATTAGTCTGCACTGAGTTTTAGAGAAACTGAATAAGTTAGAGATATAAAACCACCATAAGCTGTATACACAGCCCTGATCTACTGGCAATGGGAAAGGAGTCTATACCCTAGTTCTAGCAGGCTTACCCATGTTTAAAAAACTTGCATAGTCTACTTGTGCTACATTTGGTGGAAAAAGGATATTCCTGAGCTTTAGAAGTGCTGGTAGGCAGAGTTTGTTACCACTGAACTGAGCTAAGTTAGCTGTTAACTAGCTAACTAGCTCCTGGATGTAGCATTATCTAGAGTGCTGCAGGGAGGACATATTTTTTGTAGGCCAACCCAGAAGTTAGCATTGCCCTGGTTCCTTCAACGAAAAGCCAATGGGATTTACAAATGAACACCACTTTTATAATCTTTGAAACAGTAAAAGGATTAGGCTAAACCAGGGGATCCCTGACTTTGTTGAATGGGGGGCCAGATTAGATAATGTGAAAATACCTGGTGGCCAGCTGCTTCTTGGATCATATGGGTTATCAAAAAATAAATAAAACAATCACATACAAATGAGACAAACACAACTGTTTCATTGTTCATTGGGAAAGTATGCAGCTTATCATCGCTCCTGAAAATGGTAGCCCTCGCTATCGACGTAACGATTCGTTGCTGTGGCCATGTCTATTGTTAGGAAACCATTTGTTTGCTTGTTTACCATCTGTTTATGAAAATACATTGGTTCCGTCTGCATAGTTTCCACTTGGTGCATGTCTACAAACTCTATGATAGTCCTGCCATCATGACTCAAACGGATCTTGCTTCATTAACCAGTACTGTTTGGCAAGCCCCATATGTTTTGAAAGTCAAGCTGCTTGCCTTTCAAAATCAGGACCGGAGTTTGGTCAGGTCTGGTTTAACCAACCCTCACCAACAATGCATGACATCAACATCACCACTACAGCAAGGCTGTAAAGGCGATGTTCAGCATAATGACTTTCAATATCCCCAACAACCTCCGTCATTTAGCCACCTGTCAGCAACCGCCTCTATAAAGACAGGTAAAAGCTTCAAAATTCACGGGTGGGCTATTTTATGTTGTAGAAGAAAACATGAAAGACTCTTAATCTTATGTTAACCACAGACCTCATTTCAGACATGAAAGCAAAAACCCGTTCACAAAACCCATTGACCTTGAGACAAGAAAAACGGAAGTGCAAAAATTCTTCCCACATAACTCTACGCAAGAAAGCCAGTAAGAGTACTTCTCAAATGTTGAACTATTCCTTTAAATCAAACTTTGAAAATATGTTTCTACACTTTTAGCTTTTTTTTTTGTTCATGAATATTTGTTGGCCATAACCATCGAGGAATGCCCCTCTCAGAGTCGTCTAGGCAGCAGACGAGCCTTATCGGTCGCAGTGTTATCTGATGAAGGGGCCCCAAAGCCATCTCTTCAGGCTCGGTAGTGGCAGAGAAGGCTCATGGGAGGTGAAGGAGAAAAACGAGAAAGGTGGGGGTGTTCTGCTCCATTAAGGGCTGCAGAGGGTGGTATATATATCCACCGTGAAGGCTGCCGCCAACTGTCCATTGCCTTTAAAACTCCTCAGCTTTGATCACAAAGTGCGACGCAGACAGCTTTAAATGTTTTACACACACAAATACACACAGGTCAGTGACCGGGAGATATCTGAAGGATCAATAATGTTACAACAAATGTCACTGACAGCCGGATGTGTTCTGAATTGTACGTATTAATGTTAGTGAGTCACAGAAAAGGAAGGTTGGTTTTGGGACATTATTTTGTGCCAAGAGTTTTTAAGCTGAGGTGAAGCAGAAACTGGTTCCTGGAAGAAAAGAATAGATCAAGACTAGATTGTTTATCCTGAACGAGAGCTTCTCAACTTCTGTGTTTTCTCATCTCTGCTTCACTAGAACTCCAAAAGACCTTTTGACGTCAGGCTTCCCCAGACACTCACTCAGATTCCTAAGTGTAACTAAATCACCCCAAAGGTCATGTGCATCTATCAACCTGAAGATATATGTCCTGTTTATTGCCCATAAAGATCATTAGCATTTCCTCCCCTGCTGTCTTCCGTTCACTTGTACAAACATCCACACCAATTCAATTCTCCACACTCAGAGAGCCCGGCCTGATTCACAGAGAGCAGCTCAAACAGCCATGCAGCAGAGACGAGCTCCATGCGCAGATCGAGAGTCATAAACGCCGAGGTCCATGGGCTCTTTGTTCTCCATTCAAAGAGTTCCTGTCACTTCCTTTCTGTCTTCCAGTCGGTCCCCGCACAGTTCCTGTCATTCTCTGGCTCAGTTATTCTGAAAATGTTTTCAGAGGCAATAGGCCTGAACTTCCTTCACACATGCACAATAAAAAGACACTATTGCTTGTAAAAAAAAAAATGTGCGTCTCAAGTCAAAGAGGAGTCTAGTCAGAAAAAGTATGCCTTTTCAATACCCACAAAATTTGTAACCAAAGCTGTGTTGTAGCTTCTTTATGGCAGCATGTTCCAACACATTATTAGGTGTGATGTCAGTAAGGCTGGGAAGATATGGTTGTCTCCTGATGTGATACTATCACGATTCTTGAGTGCCAATTCATTATGTGTTGTGATTTTTAAGTACTGCAATTCAAGTATCAAGTATTGCGATTGGATATTACGAATAACATAGACCATGATTTTTTTCAAGTAAACTTAATTTTCTACATCATCAACTCATTAGGTTTGTGATGCTTGTTGTACATTGACCGCCACATATTTATTTTCTTTTAAGTATGTGAAATGTGAGTGTCCTTGGTTCATCTGCCATTTTCTTCTTTCTCGCTTCATGTTTGCTTTTCTTGGAATGGATATGATGTCACATTACCTGTTAATTACCACAATAAAAGTGGCAGCTTCTTTCTTCCTCAGAATTAAAATTTTTTAGGCATTAAAGTTTTTTTTAAAATTAATGTCAGAATGTTGATGACATGTTCATTGTCCGGCTAAGCAGCTAGAAAGGTATGGTCTTATACTGTATGATGATAAAATATACACGAATCTGAGATGATTTACGTGTTGCCTTCTCAAGTGGTGTTGCGATTACTGCGGTAACAGCGCAGAACTGAACACTGACAGTGAAATACAGATGTGAAAGAGCTTGTGTGGAGCCAACCCATAGGAAGTACTTGATTTAACATCACACTTAAGATGGAATTTAAGCCAGGAAAGGTAGTACCCAGCTATTAAGAGATATGTGGGGTAGTGGCTCACCACTGACCCCATGTAGGTCGATGACTGCTGTGTACATGGAGATTTAGGACAGTCTTCTTCTGCCTACAAACAGCATTCATCTACAAAAGAGAGAAACTGAATAATGTACAGTAGATGATGGATTTGCTGCACAAATAAGAAATATAACTTTTTAACATTCATCTCCACAGCTGCAAACTTCTGATATAGCAGTGAACATCAACAGGCTCTCCAGAACACAAAGCCGGCAACTCCAGTCATCATTTCTCATACAATAAGGTTTTCCTGTTGCACGCTGAATTTAAAAGAAGCTCCTTGCTTATCTGTTCCTGGAAGGCATCACGGAAATGCAGCAGAAGTTACTTCATCTGCCAGAGTGAACCGAGAACACTTTTAACGAGATAAGCTCAGCACTTATATGAGCAGTCAGCACAGAGTGCGGCCCTGACTGTGATTAAAGATGATGGATTTCATTAAAAATTAATGAGCATTTTCTATGTACGCTCCTCGTCCTTCCATTAATAGGCTTATGAGCTGACAGCAATATACTGTATGCTTCTGCGTGATGAGTGGAGCTGAAAAACATCAGCTGACTGGAGGTTGGTTGTTGCGCTGGCTGACAGCCAGGGGCTCTTTTTTATGCTTCACCTCCGTTTCCAGACTAAACAAGCCTATCTTGCAGATAGAACAACATAGAGAATATATCAGAGACAGTATATTGCAGAATGTACAGTACTTGTGCACAAAAAGAAATACTGTACACACATATACACACACAGAGATACACACACACACACAGGCGGTTGCTGTAGTGGATGGTAGACCACAGGGTGTAGGCAGACAGCCAGTGAGTCAAAATGAGGCCCAGAGTAACCACTCTGAAATGAACGCTTTAGAGGACAGCCAAACCACGACATCAAACACACAGACACACACGGAGAGTGAGAGGAAAGAGACACTGAATCCAAACAGTTGTTAGCGATGTTGTGTGCGGATGAAGGCCTTCAAGAAAAAAAAAAAAACTTTGGAAGGACAGCAATTTCTCCTGACCGCTCCACTTTCCGATTCATTGGGAAAGTCTTTGAGGAAAAGTGTTTTGAGAAAAAGAGCGGAGAAAACAATGCGGCCACCGCCAAAAACAAAACTCTGGGTCAACAATGGAATGAGATCAGACAACTTTGAACTGACGGTGCTGCTGGATTCTGTATCTGTGCTCCTATCTCTGTGTGAGTCTCATGATAGGAAGTAGTTAAATGAAATCATAATAAGAGCAGGAGGTAATCAGCTTTGTGTTGCGCTCTGATTACAGCGGCAGAGGCTCTGACCTTAATTAATACTCACATTTTTTTCAGTAAGCAACCTTGTTTGGTCTTGTCTAAAAGCTGAATAGGCCTGGTTAGGTCAGCTTGAGTCTTCCAAAAGCTCCGTAAAATCCACAAAAATATTTCTTCTTCACATACCACAAATGTGAGAACACTGTTTTTATCTCCAACGATGAAAAAATGTTTTAATACCTTTCCGTGATGACATGACTTATTTGGATTTTGCTGCTTTCCAACACTTGTAGCAGAGTGTTTCATATATTTCTCCAGGAGGTTTTTTTTTTTTTTTTAAAAAATGCTGGTATGTTGAGACATTTCTTTCCATGAGACATTTATCATCTGACATTTTCCACCAAGTCTTTGTCCACGGGGATTGTTTTCTGTAAATAGAAACTGTCACCAGCTAACAGTGGCTGCTATGGCGACTTGAAATATGACCACAGTCACTGAAAGGACATAAACACAACTTGGCAGCTTCACCTGAACAGAAGCAATTGTCTGTGCCAGCGGGGGTGCCGGTACATCAAGGAGCAGTTTCTCAGACCCAAACAAGGATTTCTTTCTGTTTTAGAGGATGATTAAACGGTAGCCAAGAACTACACTGACTCACAGTTCTGCAAACATACCACTGATGTAGTATTAATATAAAGATTTTGTACCTTTCCCCAAGAATTACCGCCTGAAACTATTTGTTGATGAATATTTGAAATGTCTGTGAAGCTGTATAAATTCCAAACAATTGCATCCACCGAAGCAAAAAAAAAAGAAAAAAAAAAGGACAACACATCAGATGATAGAGTGGTTCTGTCTGAGCACTTCTCTCCCACAATCCTTGAGGGAGAATCATGTTTCTCTGAAAGCTTTCAAGCGGTTCCAGAAAGTTCGGAGTTCCTGCTGTCTGCAGTCCGTGAGCTCCCTGAACTGTGAGGTCAGTGGGAGGGAAAGGTGGTTCAGGGTTGGAGCCAAAGCCAGAGACAGGCCAGAGGCCAGAGCATTATGAAACACACAAACACACAGCTGTGTGTGGACAGCCTCCCACTGTTCTTGCCGATCCACCACAACAGCCCGCTAATCCCTCTTAGATCTGCTCATCAGGGCCAGACAGTGCCCATCCAGTGGCGCTGCCGCATCTGGTGGAACCAAACAGCGGAATAATCTTGGCTTACGGCCGCAGCAGAATGGAGCAGGGGGCCCATGAGGCGGGTGTCCTGGGGGCCCCCACCGGATCCTCTGCTGCCCTACCACTCCTCTCTGTCCTGCTGAGAAAGAAAAAACATGAAAAAAAGCACATCGAGCACATGAGGGTTTTTTTTTATGTTCGTATGATCTTCAAGTTCAACATATCAACTGAAGCCAACTAGCGCCTTTGTAGCACTGAATATAACAGTGTTTCCAAGTTATATTTATCCCATTATAAAAATAAAAATAAAAAACAATCAAGGGCAACAAAAAGCAACAAGACTCTCATACAATAAAAGTGTTTGGACCAATAAATTCTTAACTAGATTAGGTGCAAGAGGATTTGCATGGCCACCCCAGAGTCAGCAGCTCTAATAAAAGCAAATAGCTGAATAGTTTAATGTGACTCAACCCACATGTGCTCGGCAATGTGATTGTGTTAAGCTGCACACAATAATGACATTATTTTCTTTTCCAGCTATAATAAGATTGATTTTACTTATAAAATGAGCTATGTGCATTGTTTTGACAAATGTCTACTAATGCTTTATGAATATATGACCAGAGCACAGCTATGATTGTAAATTTATCAACTCTCTTTTTAATTTTGTATTGTCAGTATGACCTCCCTGCAAGTTAAATTAGTTTCAGCAACACAATTTTATAAATGAGCCTTTTGAGAGAGATGTTTTGGTACCACTGTCCAAGAAGTTAAGCAACCCAAAACATGGCTGCAACGTGAACAACACTCCAAATAATGATGATGACAATGTTGCATCTAGATGCTCCAAAAATCCCACTGATGATCAATTGTCCAGAGAGAGATGGAGCACATGATCACGAGGCTATTTAATCACTCACATTCCTAATGGAGGTCACCCCAATTTTCTGGATTTACACTAAAAGCTTCATGCGAGCTGACCCGATTCGGGCTCCTATTCTGTGACAAAAGGCTAACAAATAAATTTCCCTTGAGAGACAGTGAAAATCCACGGAACGTGCCATAAAACTACTGTTTAAGCATACAGCTGAAGTGGATGTTATTGAAAAGGATACATTACAAGGTTGACCTGAGGTCAGTGCTCATTCCTTCGCTGGGGACAAGCTAACAGCAGAGCAGTGGGTGGAAACAGCTGTCTGCGTGTTGTTTTTCCTCCCTGCACTTGAGCACCACCTCATTTACCCTGCATCCTCTTTTTACACACGCCCATTACTAAAACACGAGCAGTCCTCTTCACTTACTCCAGGAATGTTACAAAGCTATGCAGACCTCTCTGCAGCTATGTACCACAGGAGATAATATCCGCAGGCTGATGTCTGTGGGGTCGGGGTCACATGATTTATGCAATAATAAGACTTGAGTCACAATTTAATTGTGGGATAGACCACCAAAGAAAGAACATAGAGTTAGTAAGATAGTAAAAGTAGGTTTATTCACATAGAACCACACATTTAAAATGTTATCACTCTATTAAATGAGTATCAGTCGTGGTTATCAATGTTATAAATAAAGGTGAGAAGGCTCCTGCTACATCAACTACTATGTTCAGAATGCTGTTATCACCTTATTAAACAGGTGTTGGCAAAACTTCAGCATGCCGTGGTTGAGGTGTGGTTATATGCTCAGAAAAAACATCATGTTTTGGCTAAAAAGCACCCCCAGCTGGAAATGCAGCAACGTTCCCTAAAAAGAAACACCCACGTTTGGGCAGAAACACTACTGAAAATAGTGATGAGTCACTAAAAAACGCCCACATTTAGGGGCTCAGATGCTGCTGGAAATGTTGAGATGTGTTGCTAATGGTCAACCTGTGTTGTTGTGTATTGGTCTTGAAAAGTAATCTGCAATGGTCTGCAGCTTGGTAACATAGCATTGATTATAGATACAGTATCTTTTAAAAGAATTACTAGTATCTGCCTAAGTGTAGATAGTAATGAAGTAAACATAAAGGGGCCCAGACTGGAACCCAGAGGCACACCACAGCGAAGGGCAGCAGTATTAAAGGAATACTTCACCCACAAAAGGACAATCTGTAAATCAATCTTACTGTACTGTTAGTGTACATCATGTTGCCTTACAGTCTTGACGAAATATTTGTTTTTTGTGCATCCCTCCACAGAAAACCGGAAACATTTTGATTTATGGATTGACTGAGAACCATATTTCATATGCCCAGTACTTCCCAAACACACACATTTATACTAAAACCTTAATTAAAACTGAACTAAAAGTGAAACTTATATTCTCTCTTCAAAGTCAGACTTCAATAGTAAGGGTTTATGGCGTAAATGTTCAAGTTTTCTTCACAAATTCGAGGTAAAACATGACTAATTCATTTACAAATGGTCTTTTTGTGGATGAAGTGTTCCTTTTTACCTGCTGGCAATTTTTGTAGACTTGCAAATATTGTCATTTGTCAATGGTATTTGTACTTCTACCACAAATAATTAGGCAGGCTACATGGTTAAATGGTTTCTTTTTGGTCTATTTCAGTTGTGTTTGTTGTTGTTATTTCCTACTTTGTTGTGCTGTGGCCTACAGTCAACAGAATTCTGGCTGTGTTTTAGCTACTAAAAATGCATTCATCCTCATAGTTATATTGTATCTATATTTTGCAGACAATGCCGCATACAGTTAGCATTAAAACTCAATCTGCTCTGTGCAATGTCCCGCAGCTCAATCAATAGTAGTCAAGGAACGCATATTTATTAGCTTCTGAGATGCTTCTGGGATGCTTCTGGAACCCACTCTGCCAAGTCTGCTGGGATTACAAGAATTGTTTAGAGCGGCCGCGATCAGCCAGGGTGGCCACTTGGCTGGCTGATGGAGATCTGTGCTCTACTGAATGCACTCTGGTTGCTATTGATTTACATGTACACAGAAAAGATATACATGGTCTCACTCAAGAGAAAATTATTGTATGAAATGATGTCATGTCTGCCCACATAACAGGTTCTTTATGATTATTATTATTACAGTGGTTAAGCTTTGGAAACGTCCCAAAATAATGTTTTTTGACTAGGAGGCGTAGCTCCAGTTTAGCAGATGTGCTGTTTGCCATCCTCTGCCAAGGCATACTCATATGAGCATCAGCAAAAAGGAGGGCTATGGGCCAGGACAATGCAAAAAATCACTACAGCTCATGTCATTATTTGGCTTCCAAAGCCTAAAGGTTAATTAATCTTTGGGAAGAAGCGGTGAGACGGACAGATGGGAGAGGAACGTCAAAATTCATCATCAAAAATCTTTCCAAAGCATCATTTGTCCCAGTGGGGAAACACACACAGACACCAGCTTAGCAGACAGGCTTATGTAGCGTTACAGTAATCCAGGCTCCACTGCTATTCCAACACCATCATTTGTATGCATATATATTCACGTAACATTAAAAAAATTGAATACTTTTGTTTTTGTTTCTCATTTACATTACCATAAATTTAAATGATGCATACACACACACTGCCTCCCCAAGCAGTCCTGGTGACACAAACACATCTTGCTACATGGGAAGCCTTTTTCCAGGAAGCTGTCAGACAGGATGACAGTCCCCAGTGTGGTGCCGAATCAGTCGTGATGGCAAAACAAAAACAAGCTGCAGGCTTCATACTGATGTTTATAATATGAACTTGTTTTGGATTATCGTGGGAGCTGGCTGTATCTAAGCTCTGATCTCCTGCTATTAACATTTTATGCAGGCTAGCGGTTGCACTTTGTTTTTAGCTGTGTAGGTGTGTGCAATCACATTATGCATTGCGTTGAAGGAGGATTTTCCATAATTAAAACGTGTGTTTTGAATTAGAGCTGAATTAGATGAGTTATTTCTGTTTAAAGGCAGAAGTCTTCATGCCATCTTATTCTATATATTAATGAAGCGTGCCGGATCCTGAGTCAGCCATCTGTATGAGTAGGAAATGTTGAGTTGATAGTGATTAGAAGGAGCTCTTCCACCCTCATTTATCCACTTCCTCCCTGCAATCTAAAAATGAGGAGGCGTCCCAGCCACTGGACGCTGGTGCCTGGTCTGCAACACACCATAATCCACCACAGACTTAATGAGCTTAATGTGCACTCCCAGGCCTCTGAGCTTAAAGGCATGTGCACTGCATGCACTGTACTGCTGTGTTGCACTGTTTGCCTCTGTGTGCATTTCATTCTCCACACAAAACACTTAAGTCAGACACACAAGCAACGAGGTGTGTCTGCTACAGTGATTGGTCATGCCTTCCTGACAACATCATCCTCCAGCGCGGTCACAGCTCTAGTGTTGTGGCGGTGTGAGAAAAGACATGTCATATGGTTATAATCGTATGGAATATTTCAGCGTGCCCACAGACATCATTGTGGTTTAATCATTACCATTAGACTCACATTACGTGTCTGTGACCATCTGGTGCCAAAGTGACTGTGCAAACAGCTGACATGCATCCGGGGCTGACTGAGGCCGAGGCGTAGACTTTCATTTGTAAACAAGCCATATGTCGTCATGCAGCCTAAAGTCTTTAGGGGAAAGTAAATGCAGACCAGAGCCTTGCAGTGGTGTCGAGGCTTCCAAGAATAGGAACAGATTTCAGAGCTTGATTGGGGATAAACTGTGATTTAGTTCTCAGACCCACGGTCCACTCTGGCCCTAACACTAACACCCGCTTTCTCCCCTGCTGCAGTAAGTGACCACATCACAGGCGCTGTCATGCAAACAAGCATTAAACAACATTTGACTCTTATTTTAATATGCAATAAAGAATTAAAAAGGACTTGCGTTATTCAGTTGGTGCACAAATATCAGCTAATATGAGGGTTTAATTAAATAAAACATAGTATTTTTTTCTTTCTTAAGGTTATAAGAGCTACCTGAATACACATCTGGATTCATGGTAATATTATCATCTAATCTGATACATGTAATGCTCAAATTGAGACAGTTTCAATCTCCTCTGTCAATTGAAAATATTATCTATTATATTGTGAGGCAAGTTTCTTCCTCCTGTCTTATCTATATTATCTTAGTAGTTACTTAATTATCTATCAAAGGGCTGTGGGTCAAGTAGGAGTACAGGGACTTGATCCACTTTATTATGCCCAAAAAGAACGTAGGACAACTGAAAATCCACAACAGGAGTGGCATCTCACATCTTATATATCACTCTGCCAAACTCCATCATAACTCTTATTACTTGCAGGTAAGGTGCGTGATATTAAATACTTCCCAAATGTAATGTGAGGAGCCAAATAAAATATGTATTCAACAATATATGAAAAACAAGACAATGTATTTGATACATCCTCACGAAAATTAATCTCCTCTTTCAATATCTAACAATAAATGTAACTCCATGACAAAAAAAAAACGACTGAAATGTTGTAATTCTCTGTGTTGTGAGTTTTACCCGGCCTGCTATGATAATGGACTTAAAATGTCTTATCTGATAAGTGAACACTGTCAACAACATAATTACGGGAACAGCCCTAATCCATGTCTCCAGGGTGATGCTTTTGCACGAATGAGAGACCTATGTTCCACTGCAGAGATAAAAGACAGAGATGAAGAATAGCGGGCCAGGAAGGAACAAGAAGGATTTTCCTTTTATGTGGTCTTAAAATGATACATCATTTGGTTGTCAAACTGCAGTGCTATTGTTGCTCTTGTGTGTGACGTGTCTCTGTTGTATTCTGGCTTTTGTCTTGCAGAGGCATCATCTGATGCATACGTGGATACAAAAGTCATACCGGCCCGTTATACATTTTGTCTTGGCTGATTAGTTGGTAAAACTGTTATTGTATTCATTATTGTCATGTCGTATCCTCTAGAGTCCTACGACATCGACATACCTCAGTGAATTGGTGGATATCTCCCTGCTACTCTCCTGGAAAGACTCTTTTCTAAGCATGGTTGCTCCTGATTTGGCTTCATCATTGCTGCAGCTGTGGAAAGTGTAGCGCTTGACATTTAAGACTCACTCCTGAGATGCAGAGCTCCTCCTTGCATTAGTGATCGCTATAGCACATGCAAAAGGAAAGACTGTATGTTTCCACTGCACTAATCTCCTATTACTGCCATATTGTGACAGCTGATGTAAGGCGTTTTTCTTTTGTCCTGGAATGTGCATTTACACTTTTTGAAGATATGGTGACAAAGTTAATGTCTTTTCCCAATTTCACATTTTGAGCACAGAGTTCTTTGCTCTTACTTGGCTCATTAGATTCAATGAGCTACAGTCAGGGAGCTGAGTTACAGTTTCCTGGAGGGTCAGTTATCAAATTGGACGCTACACCCTCGAACTTCACAGTCCTGTGGTTACACATATCTCTGACCGAGGGAGAGGCTGGCAACTGAATCTATTAAACCGAACACGACTCTGGTTACACTAACTCTTGAATATAAGATCAGTGAAATATGCTGCTCTTGAATTATTCCATTCCAATATTTCTGCTACAGTTCTTTCAAAGTGGCACAAGAGACTTATGCTCAGCACTCCTACGCACTCTCTGTAAAGCTCGAGTGCGCTCACTGAGCCATGGCAAGGCATTTTGTTTTGAAAACTTGTGCATTCCAGAAATCTTTCACTACTGTTTTTCATTTTTATTGCTGGCCTAGAACTAATCCATCGCTCGCAAGGAGAGCTGAAGGGGCACCGAGACGTTTAGAGTTTAATGAAATATCTGCTTCCCAGTTCCTTTAACACAGTGGACCTTCAGGGTTTCTCTTTAGGGCTTTCGTTGCTGTATCCCTCCTCTCCCTCTGGTGCTGAGCAGGAAATTGAGGGATGGATCTGTACACAGTGAAGCGCTGATTAAGACCTGATGTTACCATGCTGCATGTGCCATGTTATCTCAGACCCATGGATAGAGCTTAGCCATGATCAAACGAGGTTTTATAGGTTTCCAGTGACAATAAAACTGAACATGGCATTTATTTACTGTCTATGACTCATCAGCACCCACTTAAAGCTGTGGTAATTCTGTACTGTAATGATTATACATCACTATGGGGCCTTGAAGTCGTTGCAATTTATTTGAGTTATTAAAATGCAATATGGTCCCAGACTTTGCAAAACGCAACATGAAGAATGTGTAACCAGCAAAGCAAGAAACCAGTAAATTTATATATGAATATTTGGTCGTAAAACACTCTCTGCATTGAAATAAAAAACTGAGTTATTAACTAACTTAGCTCGTTATCTGTCAGGGCTATCAGAGTAGTACGTAGTGAAACTGGCTGCAGTTCAAACAAGACACGTGTAATACGTCATCCAATTATCTGCTGTGCAACGTTGTTCTCCATCTCAGGATTATGATATGTGCTGTAAACTGTGGAGAATGTACATCATAATCCTTAATCTTCTTAGCGAACTTCGGTTGCTTAATTAAAGACTCCATTCAACAGAACAACACAAAGGCATTACATCATTCTAACATATTGTATTTATTACAGGACTTCTCAACATTACAGTCAGCCCTGCGTCATTACAAACTGGTCTTCATTTTCCTCATATATTTCTCATAATAGAAAGTCACTGTTATTCTTCCTCTGGGACTGGAAATTCAAACATGATAGTAATTTACTTTCACCTTTAGGACAAGCAGGACAGGACATCAACAGAGATTTGTCTGAAGCACGACTTTGTTCCCGAAGGTATGAGATGAAGTAAAATGCAAGAATAAAAGCTTCCTGACTGTTTAACCGTCAAAATCATGGATCTTTTACTGGCCGTCATGGATCATATTTCAAATCTTGCTGGAATCTGAAACAACACAATCTCTGGTATTGTTTAAATGCAGGGCTGTTTTCATTTTGAACTCATGTTCATGGTTAGGCGTCACAAAGATAACTGGGTTCAAGCAGTGGTTTGCAACCTTTTCTGTGTCAAGGACTCATAAATTGATAAACATTAGGTCACGGCACCCCATTTGATAGGATTTTATTTCAGGGACCTCCACGCTAAAAGATTGTGGCTGTAAGATATTATTAAGACCAGAATTCTTTTGTTGTCAACTACAGTTGAGGAGACAACTGCGGAGGAAGTGAAATCTGTGATCAGAGTATTTTCTTGAGTGGGGTCCCTCTGGGACTCCCTCAAGGACCCTTGGGGGTTCTCAGACCACTAGTTCAGAACCACTGTTGAAAGGATAGGTTCACTTTTTTTTTTAAAGTCTACAATGGTCAGGTGCCCATATGAACATTACCACAGGATTTGCTTGCTGTAATCATTCCTCCTATTCATACTGATCAGTATAAGTGATATGCAATCCAAGTACTCCTGTGCAGAAATACACTCTACCATTTCTTTGAAGTTAATATGGGGCTTCAGTAGGCTTTCTTTACAGAGTTGTGGTGGAGGGACAATAACACAAAAAAGGAATTTTGCACTAGAAGTTGGAAGTTCTCTAACTCAGACTGCTAAAGCCACATATCAGCTTCAGGTAAATGTTACATTTGTTTTTACAAAAAGCAAGTACATTTACACTGAAAATGATTTGTGAACAGATGTCTTTGGGGCGGGTATTAGAAGGAGAAATTCTTATAGCAAGCAAAACCTGTTGCAGTGTCCATATTGGCAGTTCACACTAGATGTCACTCAAAGCATAAAAAAATTACATTTGGAAGAATTTCAACCGCACTGTCTCTTTTCAGAAATCATGACCTTGTTATAATCCACAGACCTTGTTGTCAGTAGTAAATTCATGTAGGAACTGTTTTCTTTCCACCAAACTATACCGGCTAACCGTATCACTGTGCAGATCTATATACTCACCAGCCACTTTATTAGGTACACCTGTTAAATTGCTCCTTAATAGCTATTCAGCCAATCACGTGGCAGCAACTCAATGCATTTAGACCTGTAGACAAAGTCAAGACAACCTGCTGAAGTTCAAGCCGAACATCAGAATGGGGATGATTTAAGTGACTTTGAATGTGGCATGTTTGTTGGTGCCAGACGGGCTGGTCTGGGTATTTCAGAAACTGCTGATCTACTGGGATTTTCACACACAACCATCTCTAGGGTTTACAGAGGATGGTCCGAAAAAGAGAACATATCCAGTGAGCAGCAGGTCTCTGGGGGAAAATGCCTTGTTGATGCCAGAGGTCAGAGGAGAATGGCCAGACTGGTTCAAGATGATAGAAAGGAAACAGGAACTCAAATAACCACTCATTACAACCAAGGTCTGCAGAAGACCATCTCTGAACCAACAACATGTTGAACCTTGAAGCAGATGGGCTACAGCAGCTGAAGACCATGCCAGGTGCCACTGCTGTCAGCTGAGAACAGGAAACTGAGGCTACAATTCACACAGGCTCACCAAAACTGGACAATAGAAAATGTTGCCTGGTCTCGATTTCTGCTGCAACATTCAGACGGTAGGGTCAGAATTTGGTGTAAACAACATGAAAGCATGGATCCATCCTGCCTTGTATCAACGGTTCAGGCTGGTGGTGGTGGTGTAATGTCGTGGGGGATATTTTCTTGGCACACTTTGGGCCCCTTAGTACCAACTGAGCATTGTTTAAAAACCACAGCCTACCCGAGTATTGTTGCTGACCATGTCCATCCCTTTTATGACCACAGTGTACCCATCTTCTGATGGCTACTTCCAGCAGGATAACGCACCATGTCACAAAGCTCAAATCATCTCAAACTGGTTTATTGAACATGAAAATGAGTTCACTGGTGCTTTTGGTGCTTGATTTGGGGGTGAACTGTCCCTTTAAGCCAAGTTTAAGGAAAAATTGTAAATGATTTTTATAGTGCAGAAGTCACAGGAAGACACTGCGATGCTGTGTCTCAAATTGTGTACTTCTGTACTTACACTTAATATTTTGAGTACATATTCACACTGAGAAGTATGGAAAAACGCAGTGCACTATGACTACCCGGATGGTGCACTCAAAACGGTCAAAATGTTGAGTGTGGAACAATGGACACTTCTCGCCCTCAATGGTCGCCATCTTGGCTACGTAGCGGAAGGAGAGGGACCACTTTTCAAACTGGAAATGGCGGCCGAGGACTGTGCGACCGTGAACGTTGCTACATTGTACAAATGTGTTTTTTGCACTAAGCACTACTATACTATTGTCAGATAAAAGCCAGCAGTATGTTTATTGGGTTAATTTAGCAGTCTGTAATGATTTTGTACAGCAAATGATAACTAATGCTAGTTTGCTAACTAGCTAATTTGTGGTTGTCATTTCCGGTAAGTGCACAACGGCCGTGTTTAGTTTGAGATAACACTACCCTGTCGAAGTTTGCGCAGTACGCCAATAAGTACATAGTGCACATAGTATACTACAAGGAAGTGTACTAACGGAAGTATGTGATTTGAGACACACTACGAGTCTTCCTTTGCTACATTAAAAAATTGTGAACCTATCCTATATTAAGTAGGGTGAGGTTTAGCTAATAGGAAACAAAATAATGGAGGAACACTAAAACATTGATTAAAGTGTGTGCACTTCACCTTTCAAACTTACAACGTATGAAATTATAATGATACTTACAGTTATGAAACCATTGTTCTCATAAATCACTACATATTGATAGTTTGTAGGTTTTTTGTTATGTGTGTGTATGTGTGTGTTCCCCTCGGTCTCCCTCGCGCCCCACCTCCCCGCCTCCCGTCCAATCAGAGCAGAGAACGTCCATTCGGGCCTCGCGACCGTGCAGCAGCAGCAGCACAGAGCGGAGCGGGGAGACAGTGGGGGAGGGTCACGTGTGTACACACTGTAGGGCTCAGCAGCACTCCAGCAGTAGTAAAGTCTGTTACGGACGGCCCCTTTTCAGAACAAGCCTCGTCCGAAAAGTTGATAGGTGAAGTAAGTCCCCACGCACTTAAACGCGTCTTTTTGCAGTTTCTGCCGCTTTTAGAGCGCGAGGGAGAAGCCGAAGCGACTATTTTAGGACGTGTGTTTGTGAAATGAAACGACTGAGAAATGCCAGTGGAAATGCTCCATCCAAACCCAATGCCTCCGTAGGTTTGTCACCGAGCCAACGCTTTACGTTTCTGGTGAGTTTTACTATCTTTTGTTATTCTGGCGACCCACAGCTGAGATGTTGTTGCCTTCAAATGTCACCTCACAGTGTTGGAAAAGTGAATTTGCCCCGTTGAAGGTGACTAGATGCGAGGGTGAGGAGCTGTGCCAACAATAGCCGCAGAAATAATGGTGAAGCCGTGACAGCTATCTACGCTTTGATCTGTGCAGTCAAGTGTGATGGAGAGACACAATGTCCGCGGTAATGAAGAGAGATAACCACAGGCTGCTTCGTGTTTCTTCCCCCCTTGTTCAGCTGGAGCAGCTCCACAGTTTTATCGACGCGGTTATATTTGGAAAACAACACCTGAGGAGGTTTCTCACGCGATCAGCTTTCTCATGTGCTGGCTGGGAAAAGTTATCAGTTCAATCAGGGATCTCTGAAGTTAAAGGGTGCTTCACTGGCAATAAGAAGTGTAGTTTTAAAGTTGTGGTGCAGTGCATGGATAATAGCTTATGTCTTGTTGACATGACATGACCATGACACCTAGAGGATGTCAAAATGAGTCCATATGCAATGTTTATAACTGTAGACAGCAAGATGAAGGCAGTTTTGCTCTCTGGATCAGCAAATTAGTAATATATGTCCTTAAATCCCAGGCCATCCATGACTTAATATTACTTTTTCACATGTATTTTTATGTATTCATACATAAAATATAAGATCATAACTTGCCAGAATAATGCAGTGTTAGATTCTTCAGCTCCCACACATGCACATGAATATGTTCTTCTAGTTTTATTTTTATCCACTGGTTTCAACACAGCTTGCCATCTTTGTTTTCATAAACATCTCAACACCTTTGATAAGCTCTTAAAGGGACTATTTAATAACATATATTAACAGATGTTCCCTTTAGTTACTAATTATGTGCCAGTAATTATAGCCAGCAACACGGAGGCTGGGTAAATGTCTCTGCCAAAGTAGTTCTGCTCACCAAATAAAAATGCTCCTTGAGATTTAGGCTTTGCACTTGTTGTCGTCAACTTCATCCATGTGACTGAAGGGGACGTGGGCATGTGTGCCGTGGCTTAATGGCAGTAAGCCTGCTTTGTGCTGACCATTGAACTCTGACTCTGTCGATGCCTGTCACAGTTCAACATGTTGCCGGAAAAGACGCTGAGGAGGGCTGTCTTGACTGGCAGTGACCTGTGCTTGACCAGAGGCTCTTACACTAGAACTTGGTGTGAGGCAATACTGTTTTCCCAAAACAATTTGGACATCATTCAACACTCTCTGTGTAGGCATGAGAGTCAGTTAAATCATCAAAATTTGGATCATTTGATTTTTCTGCGATTAACCTGCCAGGACTTGTAGATTAACAGATTGCATAAAACCCATATAGAACCCATACAATAACAAGTTATCTTCCCAACAAAAACAATTCCAGTGTTGTGACTCAATTCTTTGGGGACTGATGATGATTTGGGGGAAAATGTTCAGAGTTATATAAAACCCTTCAACAGGAATGGAGTCGATGGCAAGTACTTTAATCACCTCTGAGAGCTTAGTGATTTTAATTTGCAAAATGTTATTCAGCATTAGCATGCACCTGAAGTCGGATCCCTCATTAATACTCCGAGTTAATAGGCTGCTTTCCAAGAATAAAAGGCAGCTGAGAAACACACTAGAGCCAGAAAAGATTTAGGGACTTTCTTAAATGAAGCATTTACATTTTAATGGCCATTCATACCGTAAGTAGTTTAGTTCCATGGGCAGGTACTTAAAATCATACACTGTTAATTGCCAGGAAATTCTGTGCATCAAATGGCATTGTGTTATACTTCCCCTCTGACATTATTGCACAGTCCCAGCATGTGTTTGCTGAGAAATGTGTGTCATGCAACCTTATTTCCCTTCTGTAGTATTTCTGTTGCTGCTCCACTGCACGTTGCCACAGATGCAAGCAGCGAATCATGTGACATCACTCAGTACTTTCTGAGAAGAGCCTGTAAATTCCAGTAAGGATATATGAGGGGTGTGGGCCCAGTATGTCACACTACTCCCATCAGCCCGCGAGATCTGGCTTCAAAACTCTGAGACGTCAAGCACGTGGGCGTCACTCTTACGAGATCAGGTTTGGTGGGGCTGAAGCATGCTGAAGCACGGCCTCCCCCTCTGGGAATATTTAACTTTAACCACTTTTGACACGGAGAAGGGCAAAAAGTTCAGACAGGGCTTAGCCAAGTCTACGACTGCAGTCAAAGTCGTGCAAGAAGGATCTGACAAGAGCTAAGGCTATTCTTACTCAGCTGTGTAATTTTACGCATGGCACCTCTGCAGGAAGCAAGTGGCAAGAAACCACCTTTCTCCTGATTTTATTCTCACATACTCACATGCATACTACAGTAACCAATCTGCATAAATCACTGCATAGTAATACTGCCTTAAAAGAGAGGCAGCCGCCACAAGTTACTATGTCCCAGGTTGTGCACATGCTGTAATAACATCTGAAATACTGGCTGTTGTTTTGCTCATGACATCACATCTCTGACCTTCACTCAGCTGCAACATCACCTCCATCTGTAGATTTGGCAGAATCTGGCATGGACTTCAAAATGAAATGCTCCCCATTACCCTGAATTCAAACAGACAGGTCATATGACATTTCTCTTTCACCTCGTCTGTTTGTCCCTCAGCTGAGTGGAAAACTAGAGATTTCATTATCATGGGCTGCTGGCAAAATGTGCAGAGCTACAAGGTGCAATGACAAAACCAAAGGTTGCCCTGAGTGAGTGAATGAATGCAGACATTGCAAAGCTAGCAGTGGTTATTTACAAGCGTATGGTTTAAAATACCAGGCTACAGTACCTGACTGTGTTTTTTCACTTTGCAGTGACCTGGAGGAAATGCAGAATAAATTAATGGCTCCCTAATATTGTACTAATTGGCATTTTCTTCTCCATTCATGCGGCACAACTGTAATGTCTGGCCAAATTGGTTTGGCCTATTTTTAAAAGAGTGAAATCCTGTGGGTGTGATTTTAGAAAGAAGGCCCTGATGATCCAGCATGAATAAAATATATGTACATAATAGGGGTTTAATGGTACACAGAAGTCCCAGTTCAGTGCGGGTTCGGTACAGCGAAAAATAAACTAACAAATGTTTCAGGATATGTCTCTTTCTGTTTATTTTGAACAGACAGTAGTGCAAGTGTCAAAGAAAGAATCCTCTTCCTGGGGATTTAGGTACATTTTGTCCTTTGACAACTTTTTTTAAACTATAGAAATAAGGATAATTTAAAACACTTGCATATTAAACTGTATGAACACTGAACAAACATGTTCCCAAAAGGCAACAGGTCACAACAGGCTATAAAACTGATAAGCATCTCTGATGCTATGAAACTGAAAATGCCAAAAAATACATTGAATAATAGAAAATTAAACTTGTGCATAAGTATGAGAGTTATAATTAGTCTCACACCTTGGCTACATTAAAACATTCGAAGAACCCAAACTTTTATCATCCTGGTGATCCACACATCTGGGTGGTGTCGTCAAATGTGCGTTAGCATGTTAGATGTTTCCATCCACATCTCATATAATGATGAAAACACTTGTCTTACATGCCATGCTTTCTCTGTTGCTGTTGTAATAGACCAGGAATCTAAGGCGGGTCCAATATTTCACTTGTGCTCACCATAGTGTGACTGACTTAATGTGTGTGCTGGGCCGCTTTTAGATGTGAGGGCTCGTGCTGCTTCCCAGCATTGGACGCTTGATGGGCATGCCACTAGGCACGTAGGCTGCCTCCCCGAAGATTTCAAACCGGACCGATATAGCGGCTCGTTTGGCAACTTTCTCTTACATTGCAAAAATAGTTCACTGAGATGTGTTTCTGAAAACAAGTGAGGCTAGAAATATGCAATGCAGTTGCTGAATCAGTCTGACACTAGTCAGTTGAAAAGGTTTTCTTGAGTTTCCAGAGGTGGTGATTTGCGCTGGATGCCCCTGATTTTCATAAAGTTGCCTAAATTCAACATTATGCAAATAAGGGGCAAATGCCCTGCCTTCGAAATGCAGCACAGTGCTACCAGATTGCATGGCACAACTGCTTACATAGATAATGAAAGGGAAGTGTGGAAATGACAGATCCTGTGGACATGTACCTTGACTCGCACGCCAATCCACTTGTGCTAACCTCAGAGCCTGTTGCAGCGTATGGCTAAAAGCTTCCAAAACCTCACACTTATGAAGTCTGGTTCCACATAACGTGCATCCCTCTACATACCATGTATTCCACGTGCAGCTGAGTGCACCGGACCGTGAGCCCCATACCATGACAGTTTGGTGCGAATACCCGAACCCTAGCACATATAATTAATTCCTGTCAAATCCGGTTGGTAAAAGTATGAAATTCCAAGGTGTCAGTGTCCACAGGCTGTCAGTTTTCATCTCTATTTCCTCATTGTTTTGTCATTGTCAAGGTCTCGTGTCAAATACTAGGCATATACCATCTATGGAGTAACAGGAGACGACGTCTTTGGAAACAAACTGTTTAAGTAATTAAACACCAGCACACCACAAACCTGTTTGCAGAAATTTAGTTTCCCATCAGCTCTCAGAAGCAGTAGTTCAAGCCAATGCGATAATGAAAGGGTGGCTAAAACGTCTGTACATAGCAGGTGCTAATGAATGGGGACAGCCAGCCACAATGCAGTGTCTCCTCTTTAACAATCACCAACTTCTCTTTAAGTCATTTTCTCCTAAAGTGATCAGAGGTTGTTGAGGGGTAAACAGACGTCTTCCAATCTACAGCACATTCAGATAAGAGCACATAATCTATGGGAGACGACCACAGCTAATTATGTACTTGTGTCAAGGCCTGTTTTAGTAAATGAGTCACCCTGGCTGCTTATGTTGGAGAGCCGTGTTTACAAGAGGTCTGACCAGTGCTCCTGTCTTGGTGAAGACAGGTTGTTTTGTTAAGAGTAACTCTACACTTTCTTCCTCCTGATCCTGGTCCAGTCCAGCTCTGAGCTCCAGCCTCCACTGTAGTCTCATTACAGCCAACTGGAGTAGTATAGAGGAGGGACTGAGGCCTTGTGTGTGTATATGCGTCTGTGTCTGAGGCTTAAGGCCAAAACAGCCCCTCTGTAGTGGTGTTACGTAAGTGAACGGAAGAATGTTTCCCCTTTACTGGCATCGTTACTCATCCTCCTGAAAACAAAACTGCCTTCCTGCACTTTGTTCCATGGTATTTTGAAGGCAGAGGTTTCCAGAAAATCCTGCACAGATTAGCACGTAATTTTTTTTATTTCTAAGTTTGTCTGCTCTTCAGAGAATCCTTTGGAGTTCCTTTCCAGTTTTGGGAGTGAAGCCAGACGTGTTGAAACATAACAGCCAAATTATCACAGAGGGAATAAAATACAGTGAACTGGAGTGACTTATCACTGCAGTCCCGCGATAGCCTTATGATCTTCCATTTCCTTGACCAAAGCCGTTTGAATAATTTATTTAAAAGGACCTGAGTTAATTATGCAAGGCAGCATTACAGAAGCTTTTTTCAAAACTCGCAGCGCTGTCAAGCTTGATCCCAAACACTCCCGACATGCGCGTGGTCGTCTTCTTTGACCTTGCCCTGAACTCCAACCCCCGCGACTCAATCCCCGCTGACCCTTCGCCAGAGCCTGCTTCACATTTCACTCTTTATAAATCTACCCATCACCACGTGCCCAACCCCCAGTCAACCTGAACAGAAGGGTGCATGTGCTTAACTCTGAGCAGCAATGCCAAAAACAGTCTGTAAAGTGTCAGGCTGGAGAAGTGTTTTTCTTTATCTGGCTGCTTGACCATGTGAAAAGCACAAGGGTGGCACTGCACAGGCAGCAAAGACCCTGCATGTGACTGCGATAGAGGGAGAGAAAGAGAGGCAGAGCACCAAAGGAAAAGCTTGTAGAGGCGTCAAACACTTGCTTTGGCCAGTGTGGCTCTCAAAGAGGAGAAGTACTGGGTTGTGAGGCCGAGCTAGCAAGTGAAACATATTGTGAGGCGTTTGTATTCAGCCAGTCAGATGCAGTGAAGTGAAATTAACAGTGTTACCCAGGGCATAATAGCTGCGCCGTGGCTGACGTGTTTTTGTGTCAAGGCCTTGTTTGCTCCTCTAGCCAGCGCAGAAACCAAGAACAGAAAAGGTTGAATTTTGCTCATAGAGGAAATACAACTGAATGTGGTTTAGTTTTGTTTTTTTTTGGTACTTCCTCAGAACTTAGACTGACACTTCAATTTAACACCCATTACCATCAACAGAGAGAATTTGTTAGCTCTATTGTGATGCATCATCACTACTTCAACAATATAATTATACACAGTAAGACCAGGCAAAACAGAGCATGCACAGACTTGGACGTAAAGTACATGCATCATACATACAGTAAAACTTACAAAATAACAATGTTTGCTTCTTTTTTTATATTTGTGCTTCAGTGTATTAACTGCCCATTTGATTGTTGTGTTTTTTGTCATCTTTTTCACTTCCTATTTGATTTAATCCCTGTTGTTAACTGCCTGTGCCATTTCTCTTTTGTCTTTCTATTTCTGTTTCCTTCTAAGTTGTCGTATTCTCCAAATAGGTTAAAAGACATGTTGAAATGTCTCATTGTAATTAGATATTAGCTTGTTAATGTGTTGCAATAAATTGTAACGGGAGGCTTTGCCTGCGTCCCTGTTGCTATGGTTACCCATTGTAGATAAAGGCTGATACTGTGTAGTCAGTGTATTAATTTAGAACAGTGAACGCACAGTGTTACTGGAACTACTGAGTGGGTGTCCTGCTTCAGGAATTAAAGGTCCAGTGTGTAGGATTTATGGGAATATAGTGGCAGCAATGGAATATGAGTAAGTTTTCTTTATTGTAAAATGATCTGAAAATAAGAATTGTCATGTTTTTACTACCTTAGAATGAGCTGTTTATCTGCATAGGGAGCAGGTCAAACAGACAAACCAAACACTGACTCTAGGATAGGGGCATTTGTGTTTTTGCATCAGCCACTGTAGTTAGCAGCCCCTCTGCAACAAGCCAAACTGATTTTTAGGGTGAAACAGTTTCATTCAGTGTTTTTACATCTTAGAATATTTCGGCTCCCGGTTAAAAACCTCATGAATATCTGGGTCTTAAGTTACCAGAGAGGGCTAGGGGTCCATCTGCGATAAAAAGCATTGGAGAAAAACACTGATTTGTAACATGAAACTGTTTTATTCAGTGTTTTTACCGGTTTAAATCACCTTGTCCCTTTGTTTTGGAGAGGAAGAGACCTGTGTGGATGATTCAGCTCCCATTAAAAACCTCCTGAACAATGATCATTGTGGGAATTCTAACTGGGAATTCACGCTAGGTACATAGAAGTCTCAGCTGGTTGCAGTTTACATTCCTCACCACTAGGTGCCACTAAATCCTACACAGAGCATTTCAGAGCAGCCAAATCAGACTTGAGTAATCACCCAGACTGTGGTATAAACAGTAATAATATACTGTACATTGTATAACATTCTGAACTTATTTTATTGTTTTACACTGAAATGAGCAACGGCTACCACATCCACATAAACTGTTTTTCCACTCTATATTAAATACATTATGAAAGTACCAGTAGTTTTATTAGTTCTACCCATATTTGATTTTTGTCAGTATTACTCAGCTATAATTATTACTGGTAATTGATAGCAATCATGGTGTTTATTATCTGTTCTGCAACTAACTTGTGTCTCTCTACCTCTCTGCCTGCAGTCGGTCTGTTGAGAGACTTGGCCTGTGTCAGAGCCCAGCGATGTGGCTCTGCACGGTTTACAATGAGACGGACACCAGCGTGGACTTCCGGCTCTGCCAGGACTTTGGCCTCATCCTGTCAGTCTTCTCCCTCATCTACCTCCTGGTGTGCTTCCCGTTGGGGCTGTGCTACAACGTGCTGCTGGTCGTGGTCAACCTCTCCAACAAGGTGTCCATGACCATGCCGGATGTTTATTTCGTCAACATGGCCATCGCTGGCTTCGTGCTCAACCTGGTGGCGCCCGTGGAGCTGCTGAGTTCCACCTTCACCCGCTGGCACGCGTGGGAGTACAACAACGAGGTCTACATCACCCTGCTCATCCTCTTCAACATCTCGTCTCTGGTCATAATGTATTCCACCACGTTGCTCAGTCTGGACTACTATATAGAGCGGGCGCTGCCTCGCACGTACATGTCCAGTGTGTATAATACCAAGCATGTGTGTGGGTTCATCTGGGGCGGCGCAGTGCTCACGAGCTTCTCTTCGCTGCTCTTCTATGTGTGCAACCACATCTCCACTAAGATGGTTGAGTGCTCAAAAATGCAGAACAAGGAGGCAGCGGACGCCATCATGATGTTCATCGGCTACGTGGTTCCAGCTGTGGCTGTTCTTTATGCCTTTGTGCTCATATTGCGCATCAGGAAGGAGTCTACACCTCTGGACCAGGACTCAGCTCGCTTGGACCCTTCTATCCACAGACTGCTGCTAGCCTCAGTCTGTGTACAGTTTATACTGTGGACCCCATACTACATGACCCTGTTGGTACACACTGTAGCCGGTGCACCAGGGTACATTAGCAATGCCCATTACTTACCCACATATTATTTCTTGAGATGTGTGTCGAAACTGCTGGCTTTCTCAAGCAGCTTTGCGATGCCTCTCATGTACAGGCAGATGAACAAAAACTTCTCCAACAAGCTTCAGCGGCTGCTCTGGAGGCTGCACTGCAGAGACCAGTCCTGCCCTCATGAACGCTCGACAGTGCAGCAAGTGGTGACGTGAGATCTCCCTCCAGGAAGATTACCCACAACCCTCCCACTCCCTCTTTCAAGCTCTCGGCGTAGGCGGCACTTATCCCCCCCCCCCTATGGAGCAAGTATCTGACTGGGCTCCCTTGCTGCTCTGGACTGTGTTAAGAGCAACGTAGCTAACTGTGGAATTTCCTGTCACCTTCCAGAACTTGATCTGATCTATCCAGTTCTGCAGTGAAAGGACAAACCAAGAAAAAAAACCACTAAGTGCTGTTATTATTTTTTTTGTCACTGAGTGAAGCTCTCCACTAAGACACTTGAGCTTCTAGTTTGAGGGCGGTAAATTGGCACAATCAGCTGATAACTACCCAGCGCAGAGTTTCACACAAGTACTAATGAAATGTCTTTTAGCAAGGGACTCAACAAGCACTATACCATTGCAGTGGGTGCAGCTTTCCTTATGCGAGTGTGTTTTGAGTATTCTGTTGAACGTGTTTTATCATGCATGACTGCACAGTATGCTACTAGATACAGTTAAAGTCCCAACAAGAATAATTAATAAATGGTGCAGATGCATTCGTCTAACACAAGCAGATTGACATAGCTAACTTTACTTATTAAGTGAAGCCAAGTTGTTTTGTTTCTTAAGAAAAAACTGCGGTGACCACGTCATTTGAGTGAACTGCATATCCAAAACGCTCTGCAAATTCAAAAAACACAAATGCTTGAATGGAAAACAAAAATGCAAAAGCGATAATGGAAGTGAGCATCAACGAATGTGGACTGTCACTGCATTGATAGGATTCGAATTTATGTAATCTGCCATCTAATGTTATGAAGCTAGCTATGCAGTAACGTTAGCATTACACCATTTAGCTAACGTAAGTCAATTAGACCAATGTAGCCTAAGCTGCAACCATATGGAGACATAGCTGTATTAAATCGGATTTATGGTAGGTCGCTGAACCCTTTCTTTGAAGTGTCACTGTCAGTGTTTTTTAAATTTATGCTTCAGGTTAAATTGTTCTCCTTTGTACGTTAATCAGAGCCCCTTTTCTTAAATATGAAAAGACATCGGACAACATGGCTCATTTGTGACAATCACATAGCGATAATAGTTTGCCAGCGAACATCGTTTTACTCACTGCTCAGACAGAAAGGAACTTGCCTCTTCCATATGTGTAGGCTATAATAGTTGGCTTTTGCCAAAGTGTTGTCGCTTTTGCATTTGTGTTTCCATGTTTTTCATAATTGCAATGCATTCGCCAGTTTGTTCAAAACATCTCAGCTACCATAAAATACTCCACAACCCTGCATTGATAGATGGATGATTGGTGCCGGTATATCAACAGCCCACCAGAGTTAATCAACATGCATTGTTTGTCATTTTGCGCTGCGGGTTAACATCACCGTTTACTGCCCTCAAACTAGAAGCCTTAATCACTTGAATGAGAAGACAGCTCTACCTTTCCGGAGCTGAATATTGCTTTTACGTAAGTGTGCTGAACATGATTCCTCATCATCACAGTAAATAATCTTCACATTGTAAAGGTTGAATACAATATAAATGGTCTCTTAATTTCAAAAGCTATCTTCTGTCTCGACACCAGTGCTACCCCGTAACTAGACGTAGGTACTGGTGCGAAGAGATGTTTTCATTTCAGTTTAATACATTGAGTAGTGAGGCATAAAGAGATTATCCCTACATATGTCAAGCTCCACAATAAATACCATATTTAATATACATCCACACCACTTTGAAGTCACACAGAACTACATCGACAGACAGACATAACCGGTATACCTCTTGTTTTCTGCTGAAATCACCTGCTGACCATAAGCAGTTCAACTCAACTCATTAAAAATCAGCTCATTCATTTGAGCAGAGAGCCTCGGCCCAGTGTGTGATTGATTAAGGAATTATGCATGGAGAGCTTCATGTAGGGTCAGCGAAGTCCCCACAGGGTCACAGCAAAGGCCCTGAGAAGGTGGCATGTACATTCCCTGAATTGTATGAGAGGTCGGAAGGTTTGTCCAGTTGAATCATGAAGCCAAACTGGGTCGCTGTAGAGGCACTATAAAAAACCTTCACAAATCATAAAATGACTCGCCTGCCAAGCACCTGCAATCAGCGTGTTTGTCGCAGATTTTTGAACTGTAATGCTGCTCAGATCCAGTCAGGTCATCTGCACATCATTGGTGAAGCTGCTTTGCTTTCTTGCCTGCCACTTAGTGAAACGTGAACAGACTTATAGCGATGAACCCCAGTTATAAAATGAAAAATATATGAAAAAAACAACAACTTGTTTTTGCATGAGGTCTGTTGCATCACTGCATTAGTTTAGTTATTTATTAGCTTTTTTGAATTAGAGGGCCAGTTTTTTTAATCATCCTGTGAACAGATACAGCGGCAGGGTGGGGCGTTGACTTGAAGAGAAACAGATGGCGGGCACACTGTTATATTCTAATCACAGACAACAATAAATAACAGTCACTTATATTTGTAGACAGTTTTATTTTAAAACCTTTGAATAATTATGCTAAAATCTTTGGACTAATTCCACAAGTGTGTTTGGCTCTCACTCGATTGCCAAATGTTGTAACACAGATTTAACGCATTTCATACATTATGAATATTGAGATTATAACATCTTGTGACTAGTAATATTTACATATTTTACATCTACAATTAAGGTATGAATCTGTGTCCAAATTTTTGCTGCACAGCCCCACCCCTGTTGCGTGTATCTACAATCAGTCAGCGAGAAGTACTGTTTATTTTCAACCGAGGCTGTGTGTTTACATTATGTGCTACAGTATGTGCTGCCCCATTTAAAAAAAAAAAGAAAAAAAAGAAAAAGAAAAGAAAAGCTATCGTGACACAGTTAATGATTATTTGAACTCAGTTCAAAGTCCCAATGCTTACTGTTCATTTAGGACTGGAAGGCAAACAGACAGTCAGATAATAAGCGGTTTGAATCAAAGCTTGTGACGGTCTGATGGAGGAAATGAAGCAACATTTGTAAAGGTGGTGTCCATTTTTTGCTCTACATTGGTGCCCTTGTGTCCATTTAAATATTTTACCAAACTTGAGCCATCATTTAATGAGTGACACTTGAATTATAATCAATAGAATTCAATTTTTCCCAGTTTTCTGATTATGTGACAGTTGGACATGTTCGCATCAGTATTTTTATGCGGTTAATCTGGTTAGAACTGATGTCAACTTTGATTTGATTTTATTAATTTTGTGAAGAGGCAACGACCAAACTCAAAACTTGTTATTTTGATCAATTAAAAAAAATGTTTAGACGATTTAAGATTTGAATTGGCCTCAAACCACACAGAGAATTGTGCTGGGAAATAGCGAAATTGGAGTTATGACCGTCTAACTTTACAATGTTGCTGCAGAGCCACCTGTGGCAAGATAACATAGTTGATTGTGCCATCTAAATTTGGTTGCAGTTACTCAAAGAATGCCTCACTTTTAACACACAAGTCCAATTAGTTTACTGGAAAGGTTCAAGGTGCGTTCGTAAATCCAATCTGATCCACACTAAAATGTGAGCCCTGTGGTTAAATTAAAATTAAAAGCACCCAGAGTGTGCTCTGCCACTCTTGAGAATGCAGCACTCTGGATAACCGAATGGTTCTTTCCAACAGCGCTGAGCCTAAATTAAACTGAAATCCAGCCTTTTTTTATTTTAATATCTTGCTAAGTACGAGACCGGACCTAAAACAAACTCCTGGGCAGAGGTAATAATTAGCAATCACCACAAATGGACCAACTCCACGATGCACACCACCGGCAAATAAAGCTTGATCAAACTGGGCTCCGAATCACACCCCGGCTCAGATTACCGCTCAGGTCTGAGTTTGGTTTATTATTTCAGAGGGGCCATAATCTCCCATCAGTCCGAAGACATGTGAGCGATAATCAGTGAATTCAGACAGACCAAGTGTAAAAACACCCTGCAAAGTTCTTGTGTGTCGAATGTATGCTGATGCATTTTTAGCTATTTGAACGGCAAAACCTCAGAAGTCCAGATGAATCCACTTTCAGATGTGATGCTTTTGTGACTGTGTATGCAAGTGTATATGTATAATACAGAATAATGTGTATATATTGTATGTTGAGAGATTTACAGGAAGATACCATGCTCTTTCAAAAACACAGTATTATTTTCTGAGAGATATATTTAGATTCTGTAAGTAATCTACTCTATTGTCAACTGAGTCCAAGACTGATTAAACAATAAACTAACATGGATGTGACCATTCCTTCTTATCTCAATGAAATCTGACAATACTTAGGATGAAAATATGTTGAAACATCTGCTATGCAGTCTGTTGTTGAAAGGCTGTTTGGTGTGATTAATGCCAAATGTCTTTGAAATTGGTGCTTTGTTCCTAAAAAACTGTTCCTTGAAATGGAAAAATACTGTTCTTTACTTTGCTTATTTGAAAAACACCAGTTGCTTGATTCAAGTTTTGCTTTTATCTACAACTTGAGTGTGCATGAAAACATTTACTGTTAATTCTAGCTCTTCAACCCTGTGATCAAGTCGGGATGATGGGCAGGTTGCGGAGGTCCATCCCTCCCTACCTCCCTCTGAGCTGCAGCGACAGTCGGAGCGAGGAGGGATGCCACAGCTCTCCTCCTGCTCGCCACACCGCTAACAGCAGATTGTTTGTGGCGAGACCCTTTAACCACGCCACTCTGGGGAAAATAGCAGCGTTCCAGGCATTCTGGGAATTGTTTTGTCTTCTGTGGGTCTGACAGTCCAATACTGCTGCCATTCTCTGTGAAAACAATGTTGTGTAGGCTACATCTCATATCAGCGCTGCAGGCTCAGAGTGCATGCAAGTAGGAGCTGGTTTACAAAAGAGAAGTGCTGCAACAGGAAGCTAGCAGGGTGAGATGATTAAGTGATAGAGCAATGTGTGAAAATCTGACTTTATAATGAGATGGGTTACAATTAAAGCTCAACAGACTGAGTTAAGATGCCATATTGCAGGGAGGAGTAATAATCCATCAGCTGTTGCTGCTATTAGAGACAGCCCAGGCAACAGGAACATTTGATTGCACAATAGTGTATATTTTCAGCGTCTTAAGAGCCAAAACACAGAGCAAACATAAGAGGTCCAGCAGACGGAGGGGGGAGGAGGTCTTGAATTATATGTACTGCATCTGGAAATGATATGATAATGTAGTGAACTGAACATGGTTGTCATGGTTGCCATTTCCCTTTCCTCTGAGGACCGGAGTTTCACGGGGCTGCACTTCTGTTAGCTCGAGCAAACAACACAAAGAGCACAAAACATCAGTGACTCAGTGTGTTTATGCGCTTCTTTTCATCTTAAAAGCATGAAGCTAATGATGCAGCAGAGTCTGACTTATCTAAGATGTTAAACAGCTGGGAAAAACTATGACATCATTAGTCTGTATACACTGTTTACAAGAGGCAGCATACAGTAGGTCTTCTAGCTAGCAAAAGGGTAATCGACCTATAGAGCACCAGGGTGTTTCCTGGTGGGGAACAGTTGCCAGGCAACAAGAAGTGGAGACTCCAGAGGCTGTTTCACCGTTTCCAGCAGGGAAAATACATATTTTATATTTTCCTTGGTTTCCAGTCTTTGTGCTAAGCTAAGCTAGCTATAGCTTCCTGCAGTAGCCTTATATTCAACAAACAGACATAAGTGGTATCAGTAATCTCATTTCCCCCATAAAGTCAGATAATATTTTAACTTTCAAGAACATAAAAGATGATATGTGGTTTAGATTGTTTGTTAAAGGGACAGTTCACCCCCAAAATCAAAAATACATATTTTCCCTCTTACCTGTAGTTCTATTTTAAATCCAGATTGTATTGGTGTGGGTCGCCGCATGTTGGAGATATCAGCCAAGGAGATGTCTGCCTTCTCTCCAGTATAATGGAACTAGATGGCACTTGGCTTGTGATGCTCAAAGCACCAAAAAATACATCTGAAAAACCGAACACTGATTCATCAGTTAGGACTTGGTGTTACAATCCCTGGAGTTTCAGCACACTTAGTGTCAGAGCATAGGTGTTTCGGCAGTGCCCACCCGGCAGAGCCACCACCCCAGCACCTCAACATCATCGGGTGTTTCGGCCTTCATCACAAGACGCCCTCCGTTGAGGCAGGCCCACCACAGGCTGATCAGGTCTGGGTGTATGTCAGTAGGTTGGTGACTTCCTGGTCACCCAGGGGCCCAGACAGGATCCTTTCTCTTCAGCCATAGCCAGTGACTGCACCTCTCAGCTGTACTGACCAGATACTTAAACCACTTTCCTCTGGGCCTGCCCATTAATCCCGATTTTCTCAAGGAGCCTAGTGGTGAATCTAGCGACGAAGCCTCTGCAACCCACTTCTATCGGCAGCTCCCCAGTTTTCCAGCCTCTAGTTGCCGCTTCAGTTACGAGGTCAGCGTAGCGCAATCTCTTGCGTTCAAACGCCCCCTCCATGGCATCCTCCCAAGGGACAGTTCGTTCTATGAACTTCCAGAAATCATGACCCTGTTACTCAAGATAATCCACAGACCTTGTTGTGAGCAGTTTCATGTAGGAACTTTTTTTTTTCGACCAAACTACACCTGCCAACCGTATCACTGTGCAGAAGGAAGTGTGCATCTACTCATGAATGAGACTTGTGCTCATGACAGCTCAAGATGTAAACATTCATGGCGTCCTCCTTGGCTGAGCTGTAACTAGCTTAGTGGTACTAAGTGAGCTAGCAGTACATGCATGCTTTCTTCTGATACAGTTGGCAGGTGTAGTTCAGTAGTAAGAAAATTGTTCCTACATGAAACTGCAGACATCTCTATGACACTGGACAACTCACACCCAAGGAATCTAGATTGGTAAATAGCGCTACAGGTAAGAGAGAAAATGTGTGTTTTTGATTTTGGGCTGAACTATCCCTTTAATAGTAAACTGTGTATAAAAGTAAAGGTTTTGCATTGTTTTCCTGAGGTTGCACTGAGTCGAAGAAATATACCAGGAAAAGCTCTTAACTGTGCGAGCATCTGTCTGGGAATGGAGGTAAAGCTGACGGAGCACAGTTTTTAATGTGCTACATTAGTCTTAATGTTGTTTTTCCCCGTCAGAGGTTGAGCCAGACCAAAAGTATGAGAGTCAACTTGAGCCCAACATACAGCATTGAACATCAGACCACCTATGTAGCCAGAACATTTGGCTTGTGGCTTCAAATGTTTTATCTGGCTGTCAACCAGATTTCACACACACACACCCTCAGACCACCGTTGTTTTTCTTAATGTGGGTCAAATTGGGCTGCAGAATGTAAAGACGAGAACGAGGCGAGACAGGTTACAGTTAGTGTTTTAGAAATCTGTCTCACACTGTGATCCAGGGTGTCAGAGAGAATAAAAGCCTTGAAAGAGGAAGAGAGTAAAAGTGCCAGACCCCTAGAGAATGAATAATATTTGAGTGATAATGGAAAATGCAAATAGAATAGGTTGGAAATTTAGAGAGTTCACACTGGAAAGAGACTTGGGGGAATGATTCAATGCAAATAAGATATAGGGAGATCAAATAGAAAAGATCTCGTCATGGTTTTGATCCCAAGCTGGATTTAACCAAAGGCTAATAACACAGATAAAACAGGTACAACATATTGAACATATTACTGGCCTGCATCTTAAACATACTGAACAGCTATTTCCCCAGTGTTGCCCCACCATATGGATCCTACAGAACAAAGCAGAGACTTCAGGAAGTAGCCTCCATCTTTGATCCACCACATCACTTCAGCTCTGGGGAGACAAGTGGACCGGGGCAGATGCTTTAAAAACAACCCACCCTTTCTCCCCTGCCAGTTCTGTTTTCCTTTTTTCTTTGCTTTTCCTCTTCAGAAATGGGAGAATTAAAAAAAAAAAATACACTAACAATAAAATTCCAGCATCAGCTAAATATCAAACATGGCCCTTGAAGCAGTGCAGAGGAGCTGGACTGCGCAGGATGTTCCACTCAGAGGTTGTGGTTGTGGCTGAGGGAGATGTTGGATGGAGCCAGAAGCACATCAGACTGGTAAGTGGAGGCAGATGATGGTGTTGTACCCTCCCCTCCTCCTACTCCAGACCTCCCACTTTCACTTCCCCCCAACCACAAGTAGTTAAACCCCACAACTTCCCATTAACAGCGCTGGTAATGTTGTCTTGTTGATTAGATGTCAATGGGTGGGAGGTATTGGTTTTTTTTGTTTGTTTTTTCATGGGGATAGCAGCTTTTCATACCAAAAAAAAAAAAAAACTTATCATAATAATTTGTTGTCACAGTTCTAGTGTGATTTCGTGGTTATCATAATAAAAAACCAAGGCCAAAACAAATGTTGGATTCCCCTCGCAATTCACCATATAATTCAATTATTTAGCCTTCAGTCACTCCATCAGTCATCTCTCTCAGTCAGCCAGGGCTTGTGCAGGGATGTTCACATTTTCCTCACCTTGCCAATTCACAGTTTATGCCAGTGGGCCACCCAGTGGACATAAAGAGGAAGTGCATCCTCTCCAACCATCAGCAAATAAATCCAGTTAAAAAGGTCACAAAGGAAGTAGCATGTAAATCCATAGAGATCACGGCCAGTCTAGAAGGCAGGAGATGATGTGCTCACTTTTTTTTAGCCATGTACCTGCCAGAAAACAACATAAAACAGACCAATCCGTCGCCATAAATTTTGCTGCAACACAGCTTGCTGTTTCGTCAAGTGATTTATATCACCCCTTCACATCATCATCATGCATAATTTCACCCATTGTTAGCACATGCAAGATCCTTTTTCTGGAAGTACATTTCCCAGATGTGGTTCACTGTTTGGTTAACTTGACGTTACCTTAATTAATCAGTTCCTTGGAAGGGATTCAAGTCCATGGAAATCCTGGAATTAGTCGGTGTCACAGCTCCTCTTTTTGGCCTGCTTTGTGTCTTTAGGTAGGTTATGACATATGTACAGTTTAGTTGACTGTTAAATCTATGTCTAAGATCCATGTTCCCTGTCTTACCTGCTTTGCTTGAGAGCTGCATTTGACTAATACTTACTTCATTAACTTGGTCTCATTTCACACCATCACTTTTCATTGAAATATGCACACTGTCCTCCTTTTCTTCCCTCTTCTCTTTGAGTCTCCAGCACCTTTCCACTAGACTGACCAACACATCCCCACTTTCCCCTTATCTGTGTGAAGTCATGCGGACCGAATAACTGAGATTTCAGGTAGCTGAGAGAAAATCACACAAATCTGGCTCGCTGGGTGACCCCGGAGCTCTCGTCTCTCTTCATCTCAGCTGCTGAATCGACTCTCCACCATGACTAAAACCCTCTCCTTCTAACCCACTGCTAGATTTCTCAATGCCCCCTCTCCTGTCAAAAACCCAAACTTGTTTGTGCCATCAGGGCCACCAGCTGCCGCACTGACCCTGCCCGCTCCTTCACACCATCACTGCTGCTCTGCCGCGCCATTTCTTGATTACCAAAATCAGCTTCTCCAAGACACGAGGCGGTGCGCCATCTGCACTCTAATCAGCAAGAGGTACCTCACCTCTCCAAGATTAAGCTGGCGCTTGACCCATCTGTCAGATGATGCCTTCATCATCTCACACTTTAGCATGATTTCAACTATCATGAGCCCAACTATGCTACGGCAGAGACTGTGATCCTTTAGGCCATTAAATCCCTCCACATAGAACAGTTTTCTCACTTCGCCCTCAGTCCTGTTTGGCTTTCTTTATCATATCTTCAGCATTATGAGTCCCCAGATTGCCTTGCTTACTGGAGAGCTATACACAGGAGTATATACATTCTTGTGTTACCTGACTACCAGGAGAGCATTAAGAGCAATAAAACCGGACTGGACTGGATACAGCCAAGACATCAACTAGCTCAGTGGCAAACACTTTGGGAAAAGACTGCCCAGTCCCAGTGATGAAACATGACTTTTTTCTAGACCGTCTTACTGCAAGGGTGCATTGAATATATGAAGAAGCAAGTAGAGTCAGTTTTGTAGAAGTGAATTGGAGTCATCTGCCTGAACTAACTGACAGGCATCACTTGACTGAAACTTTTCAAAAGCTGTCTCTGTAATCTGTAAATGCTAAATTGTACGTACCATCGTACCACCGTACCATGAACCCTGTCCATCATATTCCAAGTTTCAGGTGTGGACCTTAAGAGTGCTGCTGTGACCTGCCCTGTCGTCAAACTCCTCGAATGCACTTACTCCACTGGCTTTCTGTTGTTGTTTGTGTCACATTCAAAGCCCTGGAGCTAGTGCACAGCACTGCCAAAGGAGCTGCAACCCCAAACCTCTAGGCAATGATCCAGCCTTGGCCTTGACTTCACTCTGCCCTCTGGGCTGTCTATGGATGAAGTGACCTTATCACCATGTGAAGACCTCAGAGTCACATTCTGTCTTTTGGAGGCAGACTGACAATCATAGTTAGATACCTCTTTTTTTGAGTGATTTCATTTAATTTTATGTGATATAAATTTTATTCTATTTTATTTTATTTTGTTATTATTTTTATTTTTATTTTATTCACACACACAAGACTTCAAAAAAATCCAAATAATAAATCTAAAAAATAAGAAATATATCAGGAAGAGGTCAGGAAGATCAGGAAGACCTCCCCTCAACTTAAAAAAAAACAAATAAGTGAAATTTAGAAAAACAGAAGAAAAAAATGTAGAAAAATACCAAAACAAACAAAATGAGCACACCCACACACACTCACCGAGAAATAATTAGTGTTTGCAGCTGCACATCATTTGGGAATAAATATACTCAGCCTTAATAAAAGTGGGCCTATGATGTCAATAGATTATGTAACTGACAGTTATGGCATTTAAATGAACTGTATTGTCTCAGATGATTTATTTTAACAACTATGCTTTGATATGATGCAGCCTGCTTAATATCAGTATGTAAGCCTATAGCTTTGTTGTAGCAGATGGTTATTGTATGTCTGCAATTATTGCAGGCATCTGCAGTTAATGTCCCCCTGCTATCAAAGAGACACTACACTAGCCAACACCACATCAAATAGGTCTCCATAGCCACAGTTTGGACGCACAGATTAGTCCAAATTATGTTAATGTGGCCAGAAGCAAAGAGTCTGTTCTGTCTCCTGCTTATTGAGCGTGAAGGCTCAGAGTTCCTCAAGCCTCATCTGGGTGTAATTGTAGTATTGAGAATGAGCAGTAAATAAGACGGGGTCATTCTCTTTTTGTTGTGTGTAGGAATCAATAATCGATACACATCAGTGGATGAACTATTCTCAAACAAATAAGAAAGGTCATGTGCGGTGTGTTTACACGGCCTTTAAGGCTAAGAGCCAGACAACCCAGGTGAGCAAATACTGCAAAAAAATACAAGTGGTTTCCATGACAACGCAACCTGGTGGAGGCAAACTCCACGCTACTTATTTGCTGTCCAAACTTTCCTTTGTGTTAAAGTCAGCTCTCGGCCCCTTCAGTTCCCGGATCTTTATAGATGCACAGCCGACACCTGGAATCACAAACTGGGAAGAAGAAGGAAAAAAAAAAAGAGGCAGAGGAAGAGGGAATCTGATGAAGCATGGTGACAAACCATGGGCGACAGATCATCTCTTGCCTTTCTGTCTCTCCCGCCCTCCTCTCCTCTCCAGACAGGGTTGGGCCAAACAGCAGGTGGTGCAGAAGAGAAGCCTGGACATGGGATATACAAATCTCTGGCTCTCAGACTTCTGCACCGGACAAGCATGGAGAAGCAACAAATCCCAAAATTTAAAAAGTAAGTGCTGCTTTTGACATCCTTGCTGCTATTTGTGGTTGTATGTATAGTGCTATGTTATTTTTAAGATTTAAAAACAAGGACACTGCACTGAAGTGATAAGTGATGCACTAAATATAGTCTGTGTAGTTGCTAATTTACAGTTAATAGAGTGCCTGTTTAATTTCAGCATGGATGGGGCAGTCTCTCATGTCTTGGTCTGCATAATGAGTCGTATATTATGTCATCAACTAGCTCTTTATCTCGCTTCATTACACGTCTGGAGTGGCTGTTTGTAGTTTCCTGGAGAGCACTTGTACATAATTTCAGGTCTCACTGATTTTGGTGGAAAATATGCAGATCAAAACGAGCTCAGAGCTGTGCCAAAAATCTGTTTTTTGTCATATCCTGCTCTGACATAACAAAAGGATACCTAAGGACACAGATATCAAATAGACTAAACAAGATCTGGTGGCTGGGTTATTTCAGTGACAGGAATATTTGATTTTGAACCCTGACAATTAAAAACAAAAGAGAGGTTGCTGCTCCTGCTGTGATAATGATTGTGTATTCATGGGAGGATGTAAAAACTATGTCAGATATTGTCTCCAGCCTACACATTTTTGCTTTCATGTACACACACGCTGTATTTGTGCTGAATTAATCGCTGTGAAGACGATGTGTTAATAAGAATGCATTAATATTGCAGAGGGTGTCCTCTGGAGGAAATAAAACCCTCAGGGCTGTGAATCACTGCTAAAGGTCATGTTTGCCAAACAGAATACAGTCTTTGCTGAGGAGAATCTGAGATTTTGGGGCCTGGAAACTATCAACCAAGGAAGGATGTAACAGCTTCCAGTGGAAAAAAATTCTAAAAGTCTCTGCGTTATATACATTGACTGAGTGTGATAGCGCTTCGGTAAATGTTAATGACAAATATATTTTCATCTCGCCAATCAATAGTCATCACGTCCGGGAGAGCTGTTTCAAGTGAGCCTGGATTGGCTGAGGATTTCTAAGGAGGATTTCAATGCATCTCTTTAAGTGTGAATCTTGAATGTTAATGCGCTCACCTATTGACTGCCATCCATTTAAGACCCTTTTACTTTCTCTTCAAAGCAGACTTGTGTCGTTTTCATTCTTGATCTTGAGATTTTGAGGGTTTTTTGTGTTAAGTGAAGCAAGCTCTTAGTTATTCTCATTTAACTGCACATAAATTTGCTGCTTTTTCAGGTAGGTGCACCTAATTCTCTTTGCGTTCTGATTTTTTTCTTCTTCTCTCCTTTCCACAGCTCAGGTGTCACAGCAATAGCGTCTCTGGCCAAGGCTCGCTGAATAAAGATGCACATGGACTTGGGGAGACAAAGCAGATGACTCAAAGGAGGAGAAAGAAGTCCACTCCCTGATCCCAGGACCACGGTTTGTGATGATGTGAGTCATCAGGTTACCAAGGCCAAAGGCGATATCTTTCAAGACATGGAGGCGCTTCTGCTTTGTGTCTGGACTCTGTTGGTAGATGGACCTTGATGGCAACATGAGGTCAAAGAAACTGTAACCGTTTTGTTCTGCTCACCTGACTTCTGTCAGCATGCCAACATAGCATAGATGATTCACCCTTTAAAGAGACACAACTGGGAGCTAACAGGGTCTTACGATGTAGCAGCTACAGGTGACTTGCATGTGGCCGATGATTCGAGACAGTCCAACCACAGTCAGTATGGAAGTGCAGACAGCCTCTCTGGTTTGGATATATGTTAACAGTACAGAACAACTGAACACTTCTTATGAGTACAACGCAACAGATTGGATCGAAGACCCAGACAGATACCAGTCTTACATTATCGGTCTCTTCCTGTCCTGCCTGTACACCATCCTCCTCTTTCCTATTGGATTTATTGGGAACATTTTAATCCTGGTGGTGAACCTGAACCACAGAGATAAGATGACCATCCCCGACCTGTACTTTGTTAACCTGGCTGTAGCTGACCTCATCCTGGTGGCGGATTCCCTCATCGAGGTCTTCAACCTGAATGAGAAGTATTACGACTACGCCGTCCTCTGCACCTTCATGTCCCTGTTCCTGCAGGTCAACATGTACAGCAGCATCTTCTTTCTCACGTGGATGAGCTTCGACCGATACATCGCCTTGGCTAGCTCCATAAGCAGCAGCCCGCTGAGGACTATGCAGCACGCCAAGCTCAGCTGTAGCCTCATCTGGATGGCCTCCATCCTGGCCACCCTTCTCCCCTTCACCATTGTGCAGACCCAGCACAGGGGTGAGGTGCACTTCTGCTTTGCCAACGTCTTTGAGATTCAGTGGTTGGAGGTCACCATTGGCTTTTTGGTGCCCTTCTCCATCATTGGCCTGTGCTACTCTCTGATTGGGCGTATCCTCATGAGGGCCCAGAAGCACCGTGGATTGTGGCCACGGCGGCAGAAGGCCCTGCGTATGATCGTGGTGGTGGTTCTGGTGTTCTTTATCTGCTGGCTGCCAGAGAACGTCTTCATCAGCATCCAGCTGCTGCAGGGCACAGCTGACCCTTCTCAGAGGACTGCTACCACCCTGTGGCATGACTACCCGCTCACAGGCCACATCGTTAACCTGGCAGCTTTCTCCAACAGCTGCCTCAACCCCATTATCTACAGCTTTCTAGGAGAAACCTTCAGGGACAAGCTGCGTCTCTTCATTAAGCAGAAGGCCAGCTGGTCAGTAGTGAACCGCTTCTGCCACCACGGCCTGGATTTACACCTCCCTGTCAGGAGCGAAGTGTCAGAGGTGTGACTGTAAAGAAGAAAGACAATAGTTATAAAACTGATTCCAACAAAATATGCTATAAAATCTTTTACATCAAAGTGATATATCACCCAGTGTGGTACATGACCTCCGCTTTCTTCATCTGTTTTGTAGCTTTGCCTCATAGTTGTACCCGTGTCTCAGTTAACCTGCTCACTTTCTGAACAAAAACACAACACCACCAAGAACGTACACTCAAAGAAAGATGAAAATGACTGGATGTGTGTATCCCTTTAAGTAGATAACAATGCAAACACTGTTTTAAAGCTATTTTCATGTTTATCTGCACGTTGGATTGTTTTCTTTCAGTGTATTTGGTGTGTTATTTCTTCAAAAAGTTAGCTGGATGGCAAGGCAGGCGACAGTTAATCAAAATGTCAGCATCTACCCTTCAAGTACAGCAAATGGGCCAAGATTACCAATGGATAGATGAGTGTCACAGGAGAGCAGCATAATGAGTCATTTTACATTGTTGGCATTGTCACCTCAAAGCAAGAGGGTTCCTGGTTCGAGCTCAAGGTGGGGGAGCCCTTCTGTTTAGAGTTTGCATGTTCTCCTTGTGTCAGTGTGGGCTTTCTCTGGGTACTCCAGCTTCCTCCCACAGTCCAAAGACATGCAGGTTAATTGGTGACTCTAAATTGTCCGTAGGTGTGATTGTGTGCATGAATGGTTGTCTGTCTCTATGTGTCAGCCCTGTGATAGTCTGGTGACCTGTACAGGGTGTACCCTGCCTCTTGCCCAGTGTCATCTGGGATAGGCTCCAGCCCCCCCATGACCCCTAACAGGATAAACGCTTATGGAAAATGAATGAAAAAAAAAAAGGATCCACAATGCAAATCTTCCAGAACATTTTCTGGGTATGTGGGATGACCTGTAGAGAAAGAAAAGGCTGTGTCACAGTGCTGTAGCCTAGAGCACCTAGACCGAGACAAAGTCATGACCAAGACCAGACCAGTTTGAGTCCCACGCTGCATGACGCACACGCTAAGATCTTGACGACAACACTGTCACAGCTACAGCAGCACACATATCAGTTTCATCTTCAAGAGAGGAGTCATCTCAGTTAAAAACCACATGTACTTTCAAAAACATCATCCACATCAACACCATCATGACAGCCCATGACTAAACAACCGCTCTGATCTGTTAAGTAGTAACAACGTAACAAGGATATAAGTTAGGGAACAAAATCTAAGACGCAGCAAGAAGCACTTTTCACTGTCCTAGTCTAAGATATTACTGTACCTCTTGCTTTGTGTATTTCAGCTAAGATTGTTTTTCTTCTGTTGAAAGAAATGGCATTATGTATAGCTCATCATTCATTGGACAATGCAAACAAATGTGTTATATTTTTAGAAATAAAGAAAATGTTCCACTTTTCCGGGAATGTGAAGGGGAAGCTGTTGAGAAATGTGTTTCTTAGATTTCAAAAAGACCAAACGACATTTTTCATAGCTAGTTTTGTACATGTCCTCAAGTATTATATAGAACTAATAAGGATTAACGTAGCTACACCCTTTGTTTCTTACTTATTATACTGGAGGTTTTGATCACAGACATACTATGAGGTGAATTAAGAACATATAATATATGTTTTTGTGAGATTAATCTCCAGAATCTGATGTTTCAGTTGATACTGTGGTTAATGCAGGAGTCAGTGGTTCCTTATTTCAAAGATGGCTGAGTTATTACCCCGCTTGTCAGCTCCTGTTAGCGTGATGCCAAAGCAAAGAGGCAGGTGTTGTTTTGCCAGGAGGGAATGAGACTGGGTAAACACATCATTCAATGTTGACAACGTGAAGCCGCTTAAATCTTTCAATCTCCGTCTTTAACAGATATTAGCTTGATATACAGCAGCGGCCGACCCTAGATGTAAGATGTGAGGGCCTATTGCACAGAATTGTCCACGTAAAACACACGTCATCTGCATATTTGTGGCTTGCTTTTCTGCATGTAAACTGATTCCACTTCTTTTGAATTTAATTAATGCAAATGCTAAAATGGGACACATGACATACATATTTTGATCCCGTAGACCGTCACTGGACGTGTGGATTCTCTTATTGACACTTACAGCTTGGTAAAATGCGTCACACAGAGCAAAGATGCTCATTAACACATGATCACAGGTTAATATAATGGAGATTACCAGGCTACACAGACGCAGCTTAAACATTTTAAAGTTTATTCCATTAGAAGCTCAGTAGTGGAGGGTTTAATGAAACCTGCCATAAAATTTTACAGCCCCAAACTGTTTGTTAACCTGTCAGAGCCAACATTATAAATTCTTCTCCTGTATTATTGCACATCTTTCTTAAATTCAGTGGTGCTCACAGTTATCTGTATTATATGAACTACAACAGAGAATGTTGCCTTTTATATTTACATTTTTACAAAGAGCATGTGCAACAGGTTCTGTGCATTAGGAACGCTAAAGAGGTGGATGTATTATGTAGCAATGACACAAAGCGTACAGGACACTCTGCCACGCCTAGGTGGAGGATTGTACATCAGTGCATAAAATCTGTGCATTGCCAGCCTGTGGTGGGCCTGAGCTGTGTTTGTGCATGAGGCAGCCGGAGATAATGGCGTGACTGGGAAAAACAGGAGTCCAAACCACAAACTGTTATTCCAGCTGTAACCGTCCCAGCTGCCTGGGAAAGCAGCGCTCAGGATTTGTGTGAGTGATTGTTTATTAGAGGTCTGCAAAAATGCTGAACTTGTTGTGACGCATATGAAAGATTCTTTTTGCATGATGTGTCCATCACATTATTCTATGTCCCATATCTTTATGGTGCAGGAAAGCATTCAGCATGTTCTACTTTTCAAATTATATCTTATAAACCTTGACAAAGGCAGGTTTAAGCATAACTTACATAAATACATATGGCAGCACATGGCTGTATCAGAGCAACAGTGGGCACAAAGACAGGGAGACAGGGAAATAATAATCCAATGAGAGCTGTCAAGCTCACTGAGATAAACAAGCAACACCTAGACACCAGGACCAAGACCCTTGGGGAGGCAAAAAAAAAAATTATCTTTACATCACTCACACACACACACACACACACACACTGAAGATGCTGTGAGAAGAGGTTAACAGTGGACTGTGTGTACAGCTGAGACTACTGAGGAAGGTTAAAGGTTTGTGGTGACTGACGTCACAGCAAGGAAAAAGGGTGTGACTTTTCCCCCTGCTTACATTCAGTACTTCCTCTCGGTGATGCTGGATTAAACAATGAGTTTGTGAGCAACGAAGCCATCCGTTCAGGAAACAATACTTTCGCCTGTTCGTGTATAATACTGGGCGAATGTTCATGCAGGCAAATGATGATGAAAATGTAATCTAGGATCAAAAAATTTATAATTTTTCAGGCATAAAAGCATATTTTATTCACTGTACCTCTGCTTCTGTTGCTCAAAGACACCAAAATGCAAATACACACAGAGTGACCACTTCATTAGGTGCAAAACAATGTGATAATGCACAAAAGTAAAAGAAAAATAAATGGCTCAGTGTTCCATTTTGATCAGAGAGGTGCTGATTCAACTCTTTGGAGTTTTGCATGATGTTGAAAAATGTTTCTAATGTTTTGTCCCTCTCATGCGTCTTAATGAGGATGGAAAAACATTAGAAATGTCTTTCAATACTGCATAAACAAGTCTAAATTAAATCAACACCTTTCTGGCACCTCAAAAGCTACTATTGTATTGGATTATATTATCTTTAATGGATTTATCTATTGAACTGGTACCTAAATTTAAATTCAACTCCCAATTCTTTATCTACTGAACATGTCCAGGTTTGAACTTTTCATGACGTCACATCACAGGCTGTGCGAGAAACCAAAGAAAGCAAAATAAAGTTCTACATAAAGGTGAACACCTTTAAAATGTTCCTTGCATAAGAAAGGTGCTGGCCACTATTCAAGTGTAAGATGAGTGGGGGTGGGGCATGTCAAAGTAATTACAACAGGATAGTACAGGGTTTATGCATAATTACAAGGCAGTGCACTCGGTGGACCTCAGCAGCTGAATAATGGATTAGACGTATAATTGCATTTGTAAATTAAAATCCCTTACAGGAAAAAAAGAGGTGAATAGAACAGATTAGCTTCCTAGATACAGAAGGGAAGAAAAAAGGAATTGGGGATTGACATGAAGACTCCATCAAAGTGCTTATTGCCAATATATTGTATTTGTCTTGTATTTGTATTGTCATTTTCCCAAAAGACATCACACTTACTTTATCAGTCATTCTACAAAGCACTTTATAATTAACACATGCTTTATAAAGTAAAGTGGAATTACTATAGAACAGTTATATTTAGCACACACCTGTATGCTAAATGCAGTATGTATCGGCCTAATGGATGTAGATCCCTGAGGTAAAAACATGTAAAACAAACAAAAAGGAGGAGCAGGCTTTATTACAATATTCAAAGCTATATGCTTCACAGAAGACATGTGAGGCTTTGCACATTCCCCCCCCCTCCACCACAACACAATGCAATGTGTGAAAGCTTTTTTTATTTGAGAAATTCTCAAGTAGAGAAATTGTTGTTTATGTTCTTCTTTTTCATTCAATAGTTGCATGATCTTTGTTGTTGTTTATGCCACTGTTTCAACATTTTAAATTCTATTTTTTTTCCTTCACATGGTAAGTCATTGCATAATTGCAAACGTTTTGTTGAAGAAGATGACAGAAAACACAGTTGTGCGGGATACTGGTACCATTTCATTGGTGTCTGATGCATTATCTTCAAGAGCAGAGTTGTTAATTTTAAATAGGCTGTGACTATTATAGGCCAAAAAAAAGAAAGAAAGAAGTGAAATAAAACAGAGGTATTTTTGTATTACTCCTCCAGATTCATAGGCTACTGTAGACAATAGTTTGAGAAAAATTAAATTGCTACTTTTATTTTTTTTTAAAAATTAATCCATTTTCATTTTATTTTATTTTTTATTTTTACTGATCACATTATTCCCTAGAACACAGCCTATAAATTTAATTTATTTTTTTATTTTATTTTATTTCATTTTTTTGGTGACTGAGTGAAAATTTCTATAGGTCTAGATTTTTTTTTTTATTGATCACCTTATTCCCTAGAACACAGCCTATAGATTTAATTTAATTTTTTTTTTTTTTTTTTTAATTCTATTTTATTTCTTTTTTTTGGTGACTGAGTGAAAATTTCTATATGCCTAGATTTTTTTTACTGTTCACCTTATTCCCTAGAACACAACCTATAAATTTGATTTAATTTTTTTTTTTCATTTTTATTTTTTTATTCTATTTTATTTCTTTTTTTTTTTTGGTGACTGAGTGAAAATTTCTATAGGCCTAGATTTTTTTACTGATCACCTTATTCCCTAGAACACAGCCTAAAAATTTAATTTAATTTTTTATTTAATTTTATTTATTTGTTTTAATTCTATTTTATTTCTTTTGTTTTTTTGGTGACTGAGTGAAAATTTCTATATGCCTAGATTTTTTTTACCGTTCACCTTATTCCCTAGAACACAGCCTATACATTTAATTAATTTTTTTTTTATTTAATTTTTATTTTATTTTATTTATTTTTTTATTCTAATTTATTTCTTTTTTTTTGGTGACTGAGTGAAAATTTCTATAGGCCTAGATTTTTTTTTACTGATCACCTTATTCCCTAGAACACAGCCTAAAAATTTGATTTCATTTTTTATTTTATTTTATTTATTTATTTTAATTCTATTTTATTTCTTTTGTTTTTTTGGTGACTGAGTGAAAATTCTATTTTATTTCTTTTGTTTTTTTGGTGACTGAGTGAAAATTTCTATATGCCTAGATTTTTTTTACTGATCACCTTATTACCTAGAACACAGCCTATAAATTTAATTTAATTTTTTTTATTTAATTTTTATTTTATTTTATTTATTTTTTTATTCTAATTTATTTCTTTTTTTTTGGTGACTGAGTGAAAATTTCTATAGGCCTAGATTTTTTTTACTGATCACCTTATTACCTAGAACACAGCCTATAAATTTAATTTAATTTTTTTTTACATTTTATTTCATTTTTATTTTTTTATTTTATTCTATTTTAATTCTTCTTTTTTTGGTAACTGAGTGAACATTTCTATAGGCCTAGATTTTTTTTATTGATCACCTTATTCCCTAGAGCACAGCCTAAAAATGTGTAACTTCTATGATCTTTGACATAAAGGGTAGGATTTCCTCATTTTTATGATTTTTGCAGCAAAATTCCTTTATTTCATTTCAAATGCGTATTTACTAACAATAAAAACAGCACGTTCACGCAGAAGGTGTGTTCATATATATAAAGGAATCAACTGTAACAAACCAGAGGACATAAACAGTCTCTGAGGTGTGTGTGTATCTGTCTCCCCTCTGCAGCGCCCCCTGCATCAGTGTTTGCACTGTGCGCTGGCGTGCAGGAGGCGGACGTGTTGTGCATGCACGCGAGCAACAGATCCGAGCGCATGCGCAATTCATTGTTTTGACTGAAAATGCCGTCGGTTTCGAAAACGGCGGCCAATGCGTCTCCTCAAACCGAGAAACCTACCCACTATACGTGAGTAAAGCTGCAGCACAGAAACAACTAAATCGCTCGTTGTGGAAAAAGCCACTCGCACGTGCACCTACGCGCGTGTGCATTTCTTGCATTCCTCAACTCTTGTGTGTGCGTGTAAAACATGGTGCTTTTCCAGGCTTTGTGACTAACCTAACGTCACATAGCAAACAGCGACTGCACGCTAACGACAGCAGCCCTAATGTGGGAAACACGGACGTCTTAAATCGCTTAATTGACGCGCGAGGCGTTCACGGAGTCTTTTACAAATGTTTCACCGAGTTGGGGAAGTGTTTTGAATATTCCGTTGAACGTTACACCGTCAACTTGGTCTGCTAAATGATTAGCCAGGAACTCGCTAACCAGCCTGCTTGTAAATAGCTCGGCCTTATTTTGAGTTCCCTCTTGCTACGCACATTTATAGACGTACGCTCAGGGACTTTCAACCAGCGCTACGTCGAAACCTTTACGTAGCCCGCTCTGTGAATAGCGAGCTAACGCTAGTGACCCAAAATATATAGTAGGCTACACCACTAGCTGCACAACACGACACATTACTGTCTGTGAACTTTTTCCAAGCCTTCGACTTATCCCTCAGCTAAAAGTCGCTTTAAAACCCGCTTCTTTTTACTATATGTGTTTGTTTCTCCTTTGTTTCAGATACTTGAAGGAGTTCAGGACAGAGCAGTGCCCGTTGTTCCTCCAGCACAAGTGTACGCAGCACAGACCCTTTACGTGCTTTCACTGGCATTTTCTCAACCAGCGGAGAAGGAGACCCATCAGGAGGAGAGACGGGACGTTTAACTACAGCCCCGACGTGTACTGCACGAAATACGACGAGACCACAGGCATCTGCCCAGATGGAGATGAGTAAGTCCCAGTTTCATTACATTGGCACTGTGTAATGGTGCAGCTGCAGACTGATGACTGCTGTTGTGCTGATCTGTTTGGGATGAGGGCCACTGCAGATTTATGAAACAAATCAGAACTTGAATCAAAGCAGTGCCACAGAAATATATATAGGTGTTTGTGTGTCCTTGTAATGGCTTTGGGCTGTGGTGTGTCTTCACTGGGAGGAAATCTGTGGAAATGCCTCAGGTTCTTTGTTTAAGTTGCACTGCAGTGCTTCATATACTGGTTTTTACACTGACTGAAAAAAACTTTGCAACTTAAAGAGACCAAGGAGTTACTGCTATGCACTGTAGCTAACTGTGCTTTGGTGATGTTTGCAGCAGGGGACTGAAAGCATGTGTTTTTATTTATTATGTTAGTGCATTTTGAGGCAAATTCTTACAGATAAAAACTCAATCTTAATTTAGCCAGTTTGCTGTGGCTATAGTAACATAAATATGTCAGATAAGCACATTCTTTGTTCATTTCAAATGTGTTTTATTTGAGCATGTTGATATATAACCATATAAACGAGCATGCACTTTATAAAGATACACATATACATGCATTGCAATATACGTCGTCCCATTTTCTTTGAGCGTAAGTGTACTCAAGAGTAATATGCTCTCTGTTTAATGGCATATGTGCACATCAGCTCAACTAGGCCTGAATGGAGGTTATTAACTGCCACTTGCGAAAGTTTATTTTGAAATGACCGCCAAGAAATGACTGTGTGCTTTTGTAATCAAACTGTTCTTGCACTAAAGAGCGATCTAAAGATAAGGTGGGAAACTGGTTATTCTTTACTCAAGTGAGGAGTGCAAATTGAAGAATATGAGGCTATTTTGTAGTTAACTTAATTACACAGAAAGATGGAATTTGGTTGGTGGTTCCACGCTGAGCTGTATTTATTACTAAGTGTCCCCTATGTGAAAGGTGTGATGTTGCTGCAGATGTTGGCAGCGTGTTGCAGTAATATGGCACGGGCCACTTCTTTGCCCTTTGTGTTGCTGCATGCATGTGGAGTATGTACCAAAATTAACACCCTTAATGTGGCCTGACCGCGCCTCTTTGGCTGGGTGCCCTCCAGCATTACATTCTGGTTCTGCTATTATTTTCAGCTAATGGAACCATGTGAGTTCATGTATAAACATGCCTCATATTTTAAAAAATCTGTTCCCAATAGTGTCCCTATAATAAGAATTTGTGTTTTTCTTATAGTGGCCATTGTTTTGCACATAGCATCATTAGTCATCGCAGGGGAGAGTGGTTTCTAAACAATTTGTGACAGACTTGTGGCTTTAGAGGAGTCAAAGCATCATTATAAGTATGGACCAAACTGTCAAGTTGCACAGAAACCAGATATGTGAATTCTTCAAAAGGGGTGGCAGCCTCTCAGTGTGACTGGGAATTAAAACTGGCACGGCATTTAATTGAGCCCTGCATAGAAATTAAAAAAAAAAGAAAAGAAATAATCATTAAACTAATGGAAAATGAACAACTGAGATCCTTACAATTCCTCCTCTGCCAATGGCAGCTATTTTTGTATGACCTTATGTGTTGCCATAGCAACTGTTGCTACTCAAAGAAAGGAAAAATTGGTTTATTCAAGAGGCTTATTGGCCATACATTTCTTGAGGCATTGCTGGTGTGTCAGCCCTGCACTCACAGTAGAATCTTATTTCTGATTAAAATTGTGAGCCACTATAAGAATTCCCTTCTTTCCATTACAATTTATAACCCTTTTTTGTTTGGACCTTGTTTTAAATGTCAGTGCAGCGCCTGGTCATTATGTTGTCATGTGAAACACACTGCCTGCACAAGTTGTACTCTACAATTATATCTTGAACTTGAATGTGGATCGTGTGGTGTGTTCATTTTGGACTGCACTTTCTCTGCATCATTTTAATGCCCAGCTAAATCATTTTTATTTAGATCAACTGATTAAACATTTCAATGTTGTGTCCTTGCTTCCCCAGCTGTCCTTATTTACACCGGACCACTGGTGACACAGAGCGCAAGTACCATCTACGCTATTACAAGACTGGCACTTGTATCCATGAGACAGATGCTCGAGGGCATTGTGTGAAGAATGGCCTCCACTGTGCTTTCGCTCACGGGCCACATGATCTCCGACCTCCAGTCTATGATATCAGGTGACCTACAAAGCAAATAGTGGCCTCTCTTCTCCCTGCCAAACTTCTCGCTCACAGGCCTCATAATGGAATGGACAAATCAGCCAAATTAGACATAATGTAAACAGAATGCCTGCATTGAAAGGGTTTAATGGATCGCCAGGGCCACGTTTCGGTTTGCAACTTCGTGTTTAGGCCTCGGCTCAGTGACTTTATTAAAAACAAAAAATACAAAAACACCTGATGGTAGATAAACAGATGTTATTGAGCTCTGTGCTGCTGGAAGAGACTGATTGAGGTTAGCTGATACCAAGATTTTAAACAAAATGTTTCCTGAGCAAAATATTTGCTATAGAAACAGAGGAGTTGAACTGATAAACCTCTCTATAATTTTGAAAGCATCTTTTTGTTTTTTAGATCCAGCAGATATCGGTTGATATAAATGTGCTGTTGAATGATAAAATTTGATAGTGACTATTTAAGCGAGAGGCCTGTTTTAGACAACAAGCATGTTTCTTTTAACAAGACAATACATTTAAGGATGTTTACCTTTTTTTTTTTTTTAATGAATTGGGGGTTAAAAATAATACTAATTTTATATACACAGAGAGATCCAAGCACAAGAGGCCCTTCAAAATGGACAGTTGGGATCTGGAGAAGGTATTCCTGATCTGCAGCCTGGTGTGTTAGCAAGCCAAGCTATGATTGAGAAAACTCTGACAGAAGACCCACGGTGGCAAGGTGAGTGTCCCTACTGCGATACCAGATAACACACTTCTTTACGTCCCTGCAAAGTAAAAGTAAAAATGACATTGATACTTTCTTCTTTTTATTGCAGATACCAACTTTGTTTTAGCCAACTATAAAACAGATCAGTGTACTAAGCCCCCAAGACTATGCAGACAGGGCTACGCTTGCCCCCACTACCACAACAGTAGAGATCGAAGACGGAATCCTAGAAAGTTCAAATATAGGTAAGATATGGCACAGTTTAAGCTTGAATGACAAATGGTATTAAAGGGACAGTTCACCCCAGAATAAAAAATACATATTTTTCCTCTTACCTGTAGTGCTATATGTCAGTATAGGCTGTTTTGGTGTGAGTTGCTGAGTGTTGGAGTTATCGGCCGTAGAGATGTCTGCGTTCTCTTGAATATAATGGAACCAGATGGTGCTTGGCCTGTGGTGCTCAAAGCACCAAAAAAATACATTTAAAAAACTCAACAGCACTGTCTTTTTCCAGAAATCATGGCCTGGTTACTCAGGATAGTCCACAGACCTTGTTGTGAGCAGTTTAATGTAGGACCTATTTTCCTGCTACCGAACTACACCCACTAACTAAATCAAAACGCAGAAGGAATGGTGCATCTACTCATGGACGAGAAGCTTGTGTGACAGCATGAGATGTAAACATTAATGGCATCCTGCTTGGCTGAGGTGTAACACAAGCCAGCTCAGTGGTGCTAGGTGAGCTAGCAGTAGATGTACGCTTCCTTCTGCACTGTGATATGATTGACAGGTGAATTTCAGTATAAAAAATAGTTGTTTTAGTGGATAGTGCCGGCACCCCATTTATAGAGGTGGTGCCTCACTGCAGCGGTCGCTCTCTCCCCATTTCACACTGTCCTGTCCATGAAAGGCGAAAAAGCCCCCAAAAAATAATCTTTAAAAATAAATAAATAGTTGTTTTTTTGTGTAGTTGTTTAAATGTATTTTTTTGGCGCTTTGAGCACCACAAGCCGAGTGCCATCTAGTTCCATTATATTGAAGAGAAGGCAGTCGTCTCTATGGACGATATCTCCAACACTCAACAACTCACACCAAATCGGTCTAGATCGATTACACTCAACAACTCACACCAAATCGGTCTAGATCGATTACTAGCCCTACGGGGAGTCAAAATATGTATTTTGTATTTTGGGGTGAACTGTCTCTTTAAGTTGTGTAACTGCAGGTGGTTAAAGGTTCTGTCTCTATGAACGCAGGTCAACACCTTGCCCTAATGTGAAACATGGGGATGAATGGGGCGAACCATCAAAGTGCGACAGCGGAGACAGTTGCCAGTATTGTCACTCTCGCACTGAACAGCAGTTTCACCCAGAGGTGAGTGAACTTTGTGTTTCTCAAAATTAACACCTGAAGGCACGAGCTGTATTTTTGTGACTTGGACTTGTATACATTCAGCATGACACATACAGCAGGTCACAGCAGAGATTTACTAAATCCATAAACTGACCATTGAAAAGCATTTAATGTAAAGCCTTGTTACCTGCACTGCCACATCTTTGCAAAGATAATGGAAAGTAAAATAAAGTGTGATAACAGAGTATTTTTATAAATGAAATTTATAAAATGCAAGACAGCCATATGCTCTACCCAATACAAGTTATTAAAACAGCCATATTACATATGATATGTAGTTAGAGAAATTTGTTTTTGGCCGTGCATTCCAGATCTTGTATTTATGAGTTTGTATTGTGCTGTTGACGTAGTTGAGCTGATGTAACACTGTGGGTGACCAGCTTTTCCAAGGATCAAGGATATCTTTGTCATCCCCGAAGGGCAATTTGTTGTAGTCACCACATAACCACCAAAAATCTTAACTGTGTATCTCATTGAATTGTTTTTCTTTCTCTAAGATCTACAAATCTACCAAATGCAATGATATGCGACAAACTGGATACTGTCCCAGGGGACCGTTTTGTGCATTTGCACATGTAGAAAGTAAGTAAACTTTGGTGGAAAAATACAAATCTATGAAATGCAATGTTTTTTTAGATTTTCTTTTCTTATATGCACACTTGTGAGGACATGAGAGTAGAGCATTTCTGCTCGCTGCCTTTGCATTGCTGGGAGCATTGCGATTTTGCCAGAGCGCCCTCAACGCCTTGAACTGAAAAACTTAAACTCAGAGCAGAAAGAGCTCTGACGTCATTGCCGTTTTTCCCCATTGTCCAGTTGGATGAATCGAGAGGTGGGCTCTCAGTGGTGGCAATGACAACAATGGTAGCTTACAGTTCTTGATTTATGTTGAGCTAATGTAAGCTCACTTTGTTGTTGGGAGAAATTTGTCTTTCTGCCAGAAAATCATTTCTTGTTTAGGTTTGGAGAAAAAAATACATGGTTTAAGTTAAAATGAAAAGATTTCTGTCAGAAGCAAACTCCTCTCATGTGCGCTCACTTTGAACATCACCCTAGGGCATTAGTTCCCAGTCTTCTCTATGTCAAGGACCCAGTAATTGATTCACATTGGGTCAAGATTTTGCTTCAGAGACCTCCATCTGAAAAGCTTTTGTTTGTCAGATATGATTAAGATCAGAATTCTACAGTTGTAAATGACAGTTGAGGAGATGACTGTGGAGGAAGTGAAACCTGTGATCAGCATAGTCACTCATGTGACTCTCACTCACATTGGGCTTTCTTCTATAGTGAATTAAATAATGGAAATGAACCATTTTCCATTTTTCTGGGGATCCCCTGGAACTCCTTCGAAGATCCTGGGGGTGCCTGGACCCTTGGTTAAGAACCACGTCCTTAAGCAAGCTGCAAGATGTTGCCTCAACTACTCTGTAGCATTTTACCATCCGCAATTAGGCATGACAATTGACAGCAGATTGTCAAACAGTCCCCAACTCATTCTGTAATAAGCCTTGAACAGACCGTCATCCAGGTGAAGCTCCTGGTTCAGCTGGTACTGCCCATGATTTCACCTCTTTCTGAAAGTTCCATGTACCCATATGGATCGCTGTCTCTGTTTCCCTGTGTCCAGTGTCCTGTGAACAGCCTCCCAACCCTCAGTCAGAGCCAGAACAGGTGCCCTATGCCTGTCTATTTTTATGCAGATTTTGAGGTACAGATCTGTGAGATTATTTCACAGCAAAATAACGGTCAAGCTAAGCACAGGTGATTGGGTGGTTGCCTAGCAACAATAGAAAAATAACGGCTATGTCTGATTGGGGCGAGCTTCAACACAAAAAGAAAGTGTAGTGCGCTCTGTGTGATTGTGGCCGTAACCTTCAGATTGATTTATTGATTATAGCAACAAAGAACGTTAATGGTATAGGATGTTGGCAACCTGGTAGTTTTCACACTGTATAAATGTAATACTTATTTTAATCCTTTCAGGAATTCCCTCTACAGAGGAGACCATGAGCTCGTTGCTAACAGTGATACAGTCAAATTCACAGTCCCAGCTGGGCTCTCAGCAGTATTCAGAGTGTCCTGTCAGTGAGTGGAACAGTGGAGGCAACTCCACCACCAGCGCAACCAGTAGCAACGGACAAGTAGGAAGTGTATGTTTTCCTTGTTTCTATGTCCGTCCTTCTAGAGGAAATTTATCAGAATCAACATTGTTTTTGAATGTTTATAGATGACTGCTTTTGTAGATATTAAATCACAATTCAGCCATTTACTCGCCGACATGTTCACCATGCTGTCATTTTTCTGTTGGCATGTTTTTTTGGATCATGGATTTGTCATTATTATTATTTATTTTATTGTTTTGCATTTCATGACTACATTGTTTTAGAAATACGGAGACAATTTCTTATTTGAAGGGACATTTAATATCAAACAGCTAGTCTTCATTTATTGTTACACTCTCAATCTAAGATAGTCTAATGTGTAGCAATCATGACCTTAATATTAATATTCCATTCAGAATAATGGTTTTATTTATTTATTTCTTGATCATCCTTTTATTAAGACCATGTGCACTTCTCTTTCTCAGGTTTCATGTTCAAATAGCTCGACTGTAACTCCAAGCTCAGGAAGCGACAGTTTGTTATCCCCAGTGGGATCCATCAGCAGGCCCAAATCCTTAACTAATAGTAGTTTATGTTCAGAGTCCACCACATCCAGTGTCTCATCTCTGACGTCTAACTATCCTAAAGCTCCGGGCTATGAACGTGAGGATCAGGTATACAGACCGCTCTCTTCAGCCTTAGGAAAACTATAACACATAGACACACTCAGGGCTTCACATTTGATGTATCACTGTCATTCATTTTTGAATTAATGTTTTTTTATTTCTCATTCATGTCATTTGAATTTTTATAAATTTAATAAATTGCTTCCTTTTAGGTTTTAGATCATTTCATGTGTTGGGTGGCAGCAGTGTTTTATCACTTGATGAGAGTATAGAGTAGTTTATATCTGGGTGACTTGACAACAAACAATATTCATAATCAGTGCTGCATTTTGTATCAGTTCTGAGAAGCTTAATGTGGCAATCAGACAGCCTAAAAAATATTTTCACTCCGCAAACACAGTCAGGAGTATTTGTAACTCCACACTAAGAATTCTCCTTAGGTTGATTTCTCTGCTGTCTGATGTTGTAATTGCAGAAGAGTGCCACCCACTCATATTTAAATGAGTCTGTTTCTATCATTGTGGATGCTCTGCAATCAAAGGCAGTATGTTTGAATCATTGTCAGAGCTAAAAGTGGCAGACAGAGTCAAGTTACACAATCAGTTTTAACACCTCTGAGTCTGATCAGATGTAATTCAGTAAGCAGTTACCACATAAAACATTACAATAACGGTCTACTGCATATCAGATGTATTTAAAGGGACAGTTCATCCTAAAATAAAAAATATATATTTTTCCTCTTACCTGTATTGCTATTGTCAATTTAAGTTGTTTCGGTGTGAGTTGCTGAGTGTTGGAGATATCGGCCATAGAGATGTCTGCCTTCTCTTGAATATAATGGAACTAGATGGCACTCGGGTTGTGGTGCTCACAGCGCCAAATACATTTGTCAACAGCAATGTCTCTTTCCAGGAATTATGACCCGGTTACTCAAGATAGTGAGCAGTTATCATGTAGGAACCATTCTCTTTCTGACAAGCTACACCAGCCAACTGAATCACCTTGCAGAAGGAAACGTGCATTAATGGGTTCCCTTCGGCTGAGCTGTAATGTTAGCTAGCTCAGTGATGCTAGGTGAGCTAGCAGTAGATGCACACTTCCTTCTACGCAGTGATTCGTTTGGCGGGTATAGCTCAGTAGAAAGAAAATAGTTCTTACATGAAACTGCTCACAACAAGGTCTACAGATTGTTTTGAGTAACCTGGTCATGATTTCTGGAAAGAGACATTGCTGTTAAGTATACATATATGTAATTTTTTGGCGCTTTGAGCACCACAAGCTGAGTGCCATCTAGTTCCATTATATTGGAGAGAAGACAGACATTTCTACAGCCAATATCTCCAACACTCAGCAACTCACACCAAAACAATCTTGATTTATAAATAGCACAACAGGTAAGAGAAAAAATATGTATATTTGATTTTGGGGTGAATTGTCCCTTTAATGCTGCTCTAGCGCATGTCACCAAGTCACAGTTGGCTCCATTTGGAAAAGTAAATTATGGATAAGTCTGTGTTTAAACTGGCTCTTTAATTTTTGTCAGCTTTTAGCTATTTGCAGTGAAAGAATGCTCCAATTTTTATCAGCTGTCTGGATGTAAAATGTAGAGTTTTGTAACTAAATTGTGCTGTTTCTGTGTTATTTGATCACTTGTAGATTAAGAACAAGGGGCAGGGGGATCAGAAATTGATGGACCAAGACAAACAGGTTTGTGTTCAAACAGGTTACTGATGATGTTGCATAATGTATAATGTATTTATTTAATTAACAACATTGTCATCTGTGCTTTCCTTTCAGACACAAAATACTGTATTCTCTGTGGTGAACCCTTTGGCATCAAGCTTTACCTCCAGTATAACATCCAGCTTGGCCTCAAGTATTGGCTCAGATAGTTCGTCACCCACCACCTTATCAACAATGAATGCAAAAGCCACTCCTTTCTACCCAGGGAGCAACACAGTGGAGTCTGTCATAGGTATGTGTGTAGAAGCAACTGTAAACTGACTGACTTGACTCCTGCTGCTTTGTATTTTGTTGTCAAATGTTAGATGTATTTTGTTTCCCCTCAGGATCTGCGCTGGACCTCAACTTCAGTGACATTAATGTTGCATCTCTTGATAAGGAGTTAGAGGAGCAAGACAACAGTGTGGGACTGGCAAGTAAGTTCACCCTGTTAAATTACTTTCAATCAATCAATCAATCAATCAATCAATCAATTTTATTTATAAAGCCCAATATCACAAATCACAATTTGCCTCACAGGGCTTTACAGCATACGACATCCCTCTGTCTTTATGACCCTCGCAGCGGATAAGGAAAAACTCCCCAAAAAAACCCCTTTAACGGGGAAAAAAAAACGGTAGAAACCTCAGGAAGAGCAACTGAGGAGGGATCCCTCTTCCAGGACGGACAGACGTGCAATAGATGTCGTACAGAA
>NC_065523.1:19236167-19252168 GCF_006386435.1 Epinephelus moara | reverse complement strand
AATGTTAAAATCGCCTACAATAATAACTTTATCTGATTTAAGAACTAAACTGGATAAAAACTCTGAGAATTCAGATACAAATTCAGAATACGGGCCAGGAGCACGGTACACTATAACAAATAAAAGTGGCTGTGAGGTTTTCCAGGTCGGATGTAAAAGACTAAGAACGAGGCTTTCAAATGAATTATAGTCTAGTTTAGGTTTAGGGCTGATTAACAGACTAGATTTAAAAATGGCACACACAGACAGACATTCAGTTGTTTAAGCAGCTAATCACAAATAGTCTCATCTTAATTGCCTTGAAGTTACTCAATAAAGTATCTACTTTGTCCCCACAGGTCAAAGGGTGCTAGGTGGATCTGCTCCAGTCAACATTCCTGGCTCCCTGGCACGATCGTCCTCTTTCAATTCCTCGTCATCTCTCTCCACCTCCCCGCTAAGCTCCCTCTCCCAGTCTCTGTCACAGTCCCTGCTGTCTGGGACGGTATCGCAGCAGAATCAACCTTCAAACATGTTAGCCAAGCAAGAGCATGGCCTCCTAGGAACACCCACCTCCTCTTCCCAGAATTCTTTGGGTAAGCTGATAACATCAGGCGTTTAGCTCCAAGTGAGCTGGAAAGTATTTGACTTCAGATTTTAATCTCAGAGTCTCGTATGTCAGGGAAAAGAGCTTCTAGATTCTTTTAGATTCTTCTGACACCACTACTCTGTTCAGTATCATATTTTAGCACATTTAAGAATTGAGCACTTTCTTCAGCTTTACTTAAATATTTAATCTAGGTCCTTATGCAGACGTCAAAGTAATACCTCACCTCCAAATTATCATATATATATTAATTATTCACCCTGTTTTGTATTGAGTTTGTAAAGAAAACTGTTATCTTGCATGCCTTTTGATGAATGAAGAATCCAAAAACAGGAAATTCTTGATGAATTTAAGTAAAGTGGTCCATGTTAACAGTGGCAAAACAAGTCTTGTTTATCCGGTTGTATGCTCAGTACATCCCGAACAGACAGCCCACTCTGACGGGAAACTGAACTAAAAGTGAAACCTAACATTTGCTCTCTTCAAAGCCAGACTCCATTGACGATAACAGTAATTTTACCTCTCTGAACACTGGAGCTGCTGGTCTCCCGCTAGCACAAAGAAAGAAAGAGGCAGTTCTTGATTTACCAAAGCCAAATCACTGCTTAAAATTCCATCTATTTAGGACTGATAAAAAGAGTTTAAATTATCACACAGCTCTAAAGGAAGTGAAACTTTCCATCTCTGACTAACTGCCCACTTTTATGCTTGGTCTTGTGATTTGAACACGCCACTCACCTAGGCTTGAACGGAGGGGCTAGCAGCATTTGGGACTTTGTAAGTGGCAGCTTTTCACCGAGTCCATCTCCAGTTTTCAGCAGCCTAACCTCCGCAACCAGCAGCGCCGATCTGGCCCGCCTTTTTAGAGATCTGGACGAGGCTAAGAGGAAGATCAAACAATGGGAGGAGGCCTGGCATCAGGTCAAACAAGTCAGTGTTACAAATGAACTCTAACTGCAACACATCTTTGCGTATCAGAGTGATTTCGCTTTTATAGATTATAGATAAGTTTTTAATCACGTCACTTTGTTCCAGGCTTGTGAAGCTTGCCAGAAAGACGCCCACGAAGCGAAGGAACAAGCAAAAACGGCCGAGGCAGAGCGTCAGCTGGCGGAACAGAAATGGGAGGAGACAGAGCGCAAGCTGAAAGAGCTCCAAGGGGACTTTGATGTGCTTTGTCGCACCCCTGGAACACCTCTTCTACGTAGCTATGGAGAGCTGGAGCAGCTCCCCTTGTCAAAGCTTCACTCCATCCAGAGTCAGCTACGTAATGACCTAGACCTTATAGACGGGGTAAGAAAGACTAGATCACACACAGAATTTCGTTTGTAGCATCTAGTTTCAAAGCGGTTTGTCTATCAGGCTATCATTTAGATCTACGTTTTGTCATCAAGCATGCTTATTTGAAAAAGTCTGCATGAACTGTATTCTCCTAAGTTGCAGCTGATATTCGTTCTTTTCTTTCCCAACAGGTAATATATCAGCTTCAGTCAAAGAAATGTATAGTTTGCCAAAAGCATGATCGTTGCATTGTTCTGCAGCCTTGCCAACATTATGTACTATGTGAGAACTGTGCACCTAGTAAAACAGAATGTCCCTACTGTAGAACAAAGATACTGAAGTGGTGATGTACAATTACTCGAGGTACTATTTAAAGAATTAGCCCTTTGAAAAACTACTAATAGATATTACATTTTCTAAATAGCAATGTCTGTTTTCATCCAGTGATTGAATTAATTTAGAACACAATGATGTTTGACTGACAATGCAGATAGTATTATAAATCAGATTGTGCACTGGGGATTCAATCATTACAACTTTTGCTCATTTTATGTGCACATTGCCTCACTCAGACGGAGAACTTCCTGTATGAAAAGCCATGCACTCAGATTACAATATTCATGCAATGCCCTTTGTCAAATCTTCAGTCATGATTCAGACCGTCTAAAAGGACATAAATCTGGTGTCCAGATATATACGCTTTGTTTACACTTTCATTAACACATTTTTGGCTAAACACAAAATGCAGGTGTGCTTCACCCAAACAAAAAATTGGAAAGAGGACCAATAAACTTGGTTAAAAGCTGTTAACGCAAAAACTTTAATGTGTGAGTCTGTACTTGTTTATGGATCGGAAACACTTAACTGCACTTTGGAATTATTGTGAATAAATGTCTGATCTATTAATAAAATGCACTTAATGACCACCCAGAGCAAAATTTAATTTCAAGGCATTTCAGCCCTAACTTTTCAGAAAATACTGTGGATATTTGTCAGGATAATAAAGTTTTAGTAAATGTTACATCACAAAAATTTGTATTTAAAGACATACAAGAATTGATCTTAACTAAAAAGGTCTAGTTTTAAAATTACATATAAGAAACTCATGTCCTTTTCATACTGTAAGTCTTAAAATCATTGTTCAGTCATGTTGGTGGTGGGAAAAGTTTGATAAATGAAGTGTCCTTTGTATTAATATCAAGAGGAGGTGACCCACAGCCCACTGACCTTCATATAGGAATTCAAAAATGGACATTTCAAAACAGTCCCACACATTAATACAGACCAATTAATACACCACTTTCAGGTTGGGATCTCAAATGCAAAGAAATCACTGTGTAAATGTTTGAAAGACACTGCCAGGACATGTTGAGTTCATCCACACTTGACAAATTCGGTGACGTTAAACATAAAATGGGCAAAACTCAAGCTGTTTTTTCTTTAATTAAAGGGGAACACACATAAATTGAAGAATTCACACAGGAGCTTTTGGAGGCAAATCAAGAAACTAGATATCCAAGAACCTGAATGTGACTAGATACTTAATTAGGAAATCATATTTTTGTTTTAACCTAATTAGTCTGAGATTCCAAGAAAAAAAAAAGTGGGTGCTCTCTTTATAGAGCACGGAGCTGCCGAAACTGACGTGTGAAACAGGTCGCTGATCAGCTTCGATGTACCAGAAGGCTCCGTGCTCTGAGGAATTAATACATACGTGGATTCAACACTGTGGGGAGCATTTGATGACAAAATCTTTGGCTTAAGTGTAAGACTGAATATTTAGATTTGCAAAATGTTTCACATCCAATGAGGTATTAGTGCTGAACCACACTAAGCAAGGAAACAACATGACACATATTTGTGTTCCTCTTTAAGTAAAGGCACATTTTCATTGACATTTTTTCAATGCAACCAGTCAAACATCATTATTTTGACCAACTCTGAAGAAGTTTGATTTCTTATTAAAGCACTTTGTTGACCTGGGACTTTATTAAAGGGTATATAGTTTTTTTTTTTGCTTTTAAGCTGCTTTGTAGGTATTCTTTTGTGTCTTTTTTTAGATTTATAATTTGTTTTTTCTATATAAGCTAATGTCTGAAGCTTTTGTGTGTACTGTGAAACATAATTTGGATATTTCATGTTTCCTATTGTTAAAATCCTGGCATGGTTCTACATATTGTTAAGATTTCATAGAAAAGTACTTAATAGTTTCTACTTTCATAGTTAGATTTATAAAATTTCAATCAAATAAGTGCAAATTTAAAAATGCATTTTAGGCATAACCAGCAGCTGTAATATCAGTAAGGCACATGCGACATGTTAAGGCTGTTTCTTCAATCAGTTAGTTTTGTTTTGTAGAGATTTCTATAGCCTAGCCTATTAGAGGAGCATGTATTGTATTTGCTAAAAGCCTGAGATGGTGAATTTTTTTGTAGGAATCTAGCCTCTTGACCTTGTCTAGAACATATCGGCCTCTAACTCTAAAGTGCCTTGCCTTAGTTTAAAAAGGTTATGTGTAGAATCGTCAGAGCAAACACAAGTAGTTGAAGCTTGTGCACAGGTTTCTGCATAACGTGTCTTGTTTAACTTTGCAGAAGCATCGACATGTGTAAGACTATATGTGTATATATAAGTATGCCAGTGTATTCGGCCCAATCCCATCGAGTATTTCTGCGGATGATAATTGAAAACGGATAAACAAAGTCAGTGCCTGTGTCCTGACGTCAACCATAGAAACGAACTTCCCCTCCCGCCCGCTCATTCCTCGGTCGTGGTGCTCTTTTGGTGCAGCTTCAGTCTTTGATGTTAGGTTATCCAATTCAATGTTTGGGAGTATGCAACCATAGGACTTATGGATTTGTATAGCAACATATAAAAATGCTTTTTAAACAGTTGAGTAACGTTAATTTGTGTTATTGTAATAACTCTGCAGTGAATGAAGAATTCCATAGTTAACTTGTAAGTTGGATAGGACTTGTGCTTAGGTTCCTCTAATTGAAATGACCTTCTACTGTGTTAAAAAACCTTTTTATCCTTGCGTTAAATTCAATAGAAAATCATATATCTCCAGGTACACTTTTTTGCTACTTATAAATATGGGAAAAATGCATTGTTTACATTCACATAAATGACAATTAAGCAACTCAGAGGAAAAATTATCAAGAAAGCTTACGGTATTTTAGCGTTTTCGTGATTATATTACAGCATAAAAGGCAGGCTAAACACTTCTGGTATTGCATGTTATGCGATATATTAACCAGCTACAACAAAAAAAACAAAAGGACAAAAAAAAAAAAAAGTTCGCACTGTGTCACACTGCCAGAATATTTGTATTGACTTATTTTTAGTGTAGTAAAGGCTAAATAACTTCTGCAAGCTTCGCTGCTACTGGAAAAAGGTATTAATGTAGTTTGTTGTTATACATTTAGATGTTTGAATGTTGTTGTGCATCCACAGCTCAGATTTCAGAAATAATTTGTCTTCTGCATCTAACTTGACTAAATTTTATTTGATTGACTTATTGATGTGTAAATCCATTTGAGTCAAAGTTTCAGTACTTTTTTTATATCATTAAGAATGATGTCAAAGACCTGTACTGCTGTAGATTGTCCCTTTTGTTGAATCGATGGACGATAAATGTGTTTTTGGATTTCTTTTCACACCCATACACTGGGTAGCAGTGTACGGTGCAGCTAATTTCACAGGGGTCCTTTGGCTATTTTGTTTGACCTGTGAAGCCGACTAAATTAATGATGTCTAGTGTGGACAATTTAAAAACCAACCAAAGTGGTGTTCTAGTAGCTGTCCAAATATGTATTCTAAAGGGAAAATTTGCCCTTGAACAGAATTCAAATCATTTCCATCAGATCGATCAGCCTGTACTGTAGTTGCGAACAGGGTCTGGCTCAAAGATATTAATGGCAGGTCAGAGCACAGGTGCCATCCAGGTGAAACTGAGACAGCATTTTGGGTGGCAGGAATTCTGTTTTCGGATGGATTTTATCTTTAATATTTCATTCAGTAGTCACATACAGTATATCCTCGTAGTTTGTAAACAACAGGACTATGCCAATGGCTTTTGCTTACAACATTAATGGACTTGAGCCCATTTTTTGCAGTTTTACCAAAGACCTGAACTGTTGTTGTTTTCTTTTGTACTACATTTCATCATTCATTTTATTTCAGTAAGAAACCTAAATTCATTAAAAAAAAAAAATTAATCACCTAGTACCTTAAATAGATAATGTTCATTAACAGTAATTAATGGCATCTTTTTCTATCTAAAGTTAGCTATAGTGAGTTGATACAGAAATGATCAAAAATGCATGGGTCAGATCCTTACAAAATGTGTATTTGTATATTTGATTTTGTGTTAAATATACATTGACGTTTATGGCAGGTTTGTGCAATACTGGCTTGCACATGCCGACCTTAAGCAAGGATTCAGTGTCAGTTTAATCGTTGTCTACAGTGAAGGAATGTCAAAGGTGAATGACATTTGTGCTTCTGAAGTGGCCATATAAACTTTTGTTTGTTGATTTTTTTTGCTTAATAATCTCAATCAGTTTGGAAAATTGATGGTTATGCATTATATGCTGTTATGATCGGCCTACAGTGACTGTAAGGTGCTTTCTTTCTATCTGACTCTTTGTTTTCTATTTCTTAAAGCCGTGGTCCAAATTTGTTTTTTGTTTTTGTTTTTTCTGTAAAAATGACGGGACAGATGATGATTGTGACAAACATTAATGGCAGATACAGACATAATTAAAATTGAGTTGTTGTTGTTGTTGTTGTTACAGTAATATGTTGTTGGGTCTCTCCAGTGGTCCACTTGCCCCAATTCAAGTTTTGTTTTTAAAAGAAATGAAACATTCACTTGAGAAGCACAGCTGACATTTCTTTAGATTTGTTGAAGGTGGAGTCAGCGATTCTGGAGGGGGATTGTTTATAATTGTGGTAGGGATGGGCGTGAGTACTCAAGTACTCGATTTGGACGTCAGTATTTTTTGCTTTGTAAAATAAAATCACAAATATTCTAAATATAAATTGACCCTGTTCTATATTAAAAGTTTACATTTTTGGATAAGACACAATAATTAGGCTGCTATCTATGAATATCTGCATGTAGGGAAAATTTCGATGTGCACACACGATGTCGGCGGCACAGTAGTGCAGTGGTATGCGTTGTCGCTTCACAGCAAGAGGGTTCCTGGTTCAAACCCAGAGTGGGGCAGCCTGTCTGTACTCCGGCTTCCTCCCACAGTCCAAAGACAGGTTAGGTTAATTGATGACTCTTGAGGGTGCTTTCATACCTGCCCTATTTGGTTCGGTTCAATTGAACCCAAGTTCGTTTGGCCCCTAAGTGCTATTTGTTTGGGCAGGTGTTGGTCTGTGCGGAGTTCTCCCCATGTCAGCGTTGGTTTTCTCCGAGTACTCCGGCTTCCTCCCACAGTCCAAAGACAGGTTAGGTTAGGTGAATTGGTGACTCTAAATTTCCCATAGGTGTGAATGTAAGTGAATGTAACCTGCGATAGTCTGGCAACCTGTCCATGGTATACCCTGCCTCTCGCCCAATGTCAGCCGGGATAGGCTCCGGCCCCCCCAGAGAATGAATGAACACCCAATGTCAGGTTACTGGCAGAATGGCGACTAGACATAAGAGTGATGTTTGGAAATATTTTGACGAAATAAAATGAATGTGCCATGCAACCTATGTAACAGTGAACTTATGTTTCGTAGTTAATCTCTACAGTCTGTGTAGTGCAGTAAGGTAGGCTAACGCTAACCCCTGCTCGCAATTTCGTTTGGGTGTTCATTTCAGACCCTAATCTGAAGTTCGATAATAAGTTAATGCGAGCACTTGAATGCAGAAATATTTAAAATACCCACATCTAATTCGCTGTAGAGTTAAGCACATTAGCATGTGCCAATTTTACCGTCCCTTTCGCTCCCACTGCCTCTCTTTAAACACCCATGGCCTTTTCCTGTCCTGTCCACGAGCACGAATGCCCATGTTGCTGATTGGCTGTAGTAGTGTTGTGTGGCTCAGTATGAGACGCTTTGTTCGTTTCGCATTTACAGAGCCAGGGCTGTGTATGAATACAGGATGTTTTTTTCAAAGAGCACACAGAACGGACTAGTGAAGCGTGAGGAAAAGTGTATTGGATTAGAATCGCAGACTCCACCTTTACATTTATCTCTAACGGACCAATTACACCTTCAAGTACAACTGTGCCTTTTAATAATTAAATAATGTCGATTGGTATCAAGAGAATACGTCTCTAAGACTGTGTGTCTCAGTCGGATGACAAAATATAACTAATTAATTAGAATCAAAATTCCAGTGCCTTACAATATTGTTGTGGACCACAATGTGATAAATGATCCTCTGCATTCAGGCCACTTGAGCAGAAAGGACAAAAGGCGAATGACGTTTGGTCCACCAGTTTCACCGAAGGAGGCAAAGGTTATAATTGACTGATAATAGTCGATCTCAGTCTGTATTTGCCATACCATTAAAAAAAACAGCAATATTTAACCATTGAATACACAATTTTGATCTCAATTAGTCATTTGGCACCAAAAACTCAATTGTTTGTAAGGAAAAGCACCAAATAGGAAGAATCTTGTAAATGAACTGTAATAGATGTATCATTATGCTCTGCATTGGAATAGTTTAATCTATTTTGCATTATTGTTAGTTGTTGTGTTGTCTTTTTGTTTTTAATATTATGAAAATGGAGCCTGAAGATTTATGCAATCTTGTACATGTATATGAGTATGATGTATGGAGCTGTTCAAATTAAGTAAAATACTAGTACAACAAGTGTTGTCGAAAGTAAATAATCTGAATGTGGAACCAGTCGTTCCATATACTGTAGAAAATTTCAGTAGAAATGTTATTTTAACATTGAAGCCCTGAAATATTGAATGTATTGTTCTAAATTAGATATTCAATGAATAGGTCACTGGATATTATGGAGCGCAGTTAATTCATTATGATGTAGCATCTAGTTGTGAACTGCTATTCAATAAAATTTATTAGAACTAAAACAAATGCAAGTTTTCAAGTTTCTATTTGTCAGCATAATGAGGAAATATAAGGAAAGAAATGTATTTTTCTCAGGGTAATACGGCGATTTCATAGAGAATGTGTTAAATCTGAGGAAACTGCATTTCATGGATTTACTTAATATCCGTGGGTTTAGACATTATTTATAGATTAAACAATATGTCCCTTATTTTGTGATGAGCTGTATGGATATGTAGGAAGTTCTCTACTGATAATCGTAGAAATTATTTTGTTGGTATATTGATATTTTTTTGTGTTGTGAACACAAAAATAGGTGCAAGTCTTAGAAAACTAGATTTTTCTTTTCTACATTGAGGATTGTGTACAGCATATTTTCTGTAGTGTATTACTAGTTTGTTAACACTTGTTAAATTGTTACACTACAGTTATGCAATGGTTTACAGAGTTCACAAAATTATTTTTATCATCTTGAGAATTAAAATAATTTTTCATCTGAAATGTGTGAATACTTTTTGTCTCGAATGCAACTGACAATAAAATTCAGAAAATACTATGTGCCTGTAAGTCAAGTGGACGCCAAAGGAGGGGTAAGGTGGTTTTTATGGAAAAAAAAGATATATATAAAATAGTATTTAGAACAAGTCTTTACTGAACTATTGGGAATTATAAATTACATCTTTTTGAACAGTTGTAGGAAAATGCCAGCTGATGTGTCATTACCTTTGGTATGTGACAGCTCTCAGGAGACAAGGCGTTAAATAGGTAGCATAAGTTTTTGGCCTTGAGGAATAGAGCACAACACAAAACAATTTGTCATGACAATACAATAAATGTTAAAGGGACCGTTAACCCCAAAAATTAAAACAATACATTATTTTTCCTCTTACCTGTAGTGGTATTATCAGTCTAGATTGTTTTGGCGTGAGTTGCCAAGTGTTGGAGATAATGGCCGTAGAGATGTCTGTGGTATATTGAATATAATGGAACTAGATGTCACTCGGCTTGTGGTGCTCAAAGTGGCAAAAATTACATTTAAAAAATTCAACAGCAATGGCTCTTTCCAGAAATCATGACCCAGTTACTCAAGATAATCCGCAGACCGTGTTGTGAGCAGTTTCATGTAGGAACTATTTTCTTTCTACTGAGCTACACGCACCAACTGTATCACTACACAGAAGGAAGTGTGCATTTACTCATACCAGAGGCTTGGTGTGTCTGTCACTCTGCAGTTACACCTCCAAACAATGGTTGGTAGTGTGGTTTCTGTGAAGTGCTTTAAAGTTTAGTTGACTCAAAACACACATTAAACACACACACATTAAACACACACACATTAAACATGGCACAAACATTAATGACTATTTCTAACACAAGTACACAAATTAGCTTCACTATAACTCGCAGCATTCACAAACAAAGCACTTGTCTTTATTTGGACACATTTTCCTCACAATTATGACATGCTAATGTTTTTGGCACAAGCCTATGGCATTGTACATTGTATAAATTAGCCTAGCGACTAGCAGACTTTTCCTCTACTCATATGAAACCAGGGACAACAGCAACATTTAACAAAGGTAACGTTACAATATTCGACTCTATTAAAACTCACAAAGTTCACTGACAAACAACTGTCTTACACTAAACATGTTTTCCAAACAAATACAACATGCTAATGTTATTAGCACCAGCCTATGGCATTTTGCATTGTATAAATTAGCCTAGCGACGAGCGGAGATTTCCTCTGCTCATATGAAGCCAGGATAAATCACACACACACACATAAAATTCTATTTTGTGGAGCTCAGTGGTGCAAGGTTAGCTAGCAGGAGATTCACATTTAATTCCCTGCGGCAATGCAGTTAGTGGGTGCAGTTTGGTAGAACAGAAAATAGTTTCCTACATGAAAGTGCTGTCAACAAAGTCTATGGTTTATTAAGTAACTGTCATGATTTCTGGAAAAAGACATTGCTGCTGAGTTTTTCCAAAGTTTTTTTTTTTTTTTTTTTTCCCTTGGCGCCTTGAGCACCACATGCTGAGTGCCAACTAGTTCCATTGGAGAGAAGGCAGACGTCTCTACATGCGATATCTCCGACACTTGGCAACTCACACCGAAATCTAGATGGATAAATAGCACTACAGGTAAGAGTAAAAAAATATACTTTTGAGTTTGGAGTGAACTGTCCATTTAACACAGCATTACACCTGGTTGGTTTACATTAAGATACTAAATACATTTTTTGTTAAGCTATTACAAAGAATTAAAGACCTTGAAGAAAAAGCTGAATTATATTCAAAATTGACCTCTTTCTGATTTTGTGGGGTAGATAATGATTTTCCCCACTTTTTCTAGGTCTGACCTTTCCTTGTAAATGCTTTGACAATGAACGATACAGGGGAAAAAAATGTTAATTACACAGAAATATTCTAAATGTATGCACAGAAGGTTTGAATTGTCTTTTTCAATACCTTTCAAGGACCAAGTTAAACCTAGCCACAATCTCTTCCCCTTGCAGAGCCATGATGACACAAGGTGCTGTGTAAAGATGAGCCACCTTTTAAAGGAAACAACAGAGCAGGAAAAATTAACAGCTTCTTGCTCTGTTTAAAGGACATTTATCTCTAAAGCAACTTAGTTCCAAGCCAAGCTTCTCACCTTTTCATCTCCTCCTGATGACACTTTCAGTATCTCGGTGATATATTTCCTCTGCTCATTATCCAGTATGCTCATCCTCCCTGCCACCAGATGGCAGCCTGACCTCAGCAGCTGCTCCAGCGTGTCCAGCTGGGATGGCACTCGGCTGAGAGGTGGAGCATTTAAGGGTATCAACAGATAGGTTGTCTGCCAGAGAGCACTGTGTATCCCTGGCACAGATAAACAAGCAAAACAGGACATCTGTTTCTTTACAAAGGTCGCCTGGAACTGAGTCACATTTCAACATCTATTCCAGAAGAGTGCCTGCCAGTCACAATAATGATTATGTAATTTAAAGGAACCCATGTTGCTGTAACAAACCACTGAACCATGTCACGTTCAGTGCTTTGATTTTAAAGTTTAATGCTATGACAATAGTCTATCATGTTATAAGTGTCTATTTATCACAATAAAACAGACTAATAGTTCAAACCTTCATTTGATCCTGATGCCACTGAAGGTGACACTTTGATTATACTGTACGAGTTGTGTGAGAGTTTGTAAACAGATGCTTTTATATAGTTTTGCTGATGTTGAACATGGCTTCCTTTTACTCTAATTTGTCAAGAATTTTCTTCACTTTTTGGATTCTTCGTTCACTGTGTAGGCATCCGAGAATTCTTCATGAATTCAGTGTAACACGAGGTGGGTAACTGATATGCAAATGATCTTTTTATGGGTGAAGTATTCTTTTAAACATACAATAAGGCAGGACAAGTTTATTTGCACATTTGATTTATAAAGTCAATTCAAAGTGCTTTACATGCCAGACACTTTCTCAGGTACGCCTGTACAACTGCTCGTTGACACAAATAGCTACTCAACCATGGTCAAAACGACCTGCTGAAGTTCAAACCGAGCATCAGAATGAGAAAGAAAGATGACTTTGAACATGGCATGGTTGTTGGTGCCAGACGGGCTGGTCTGAGTATTTCAGAAACTGCTGATCTACTGGGATTTTCACGCAGTGTGCAGTATGGGGCACTGACCAGAGACGCCATTGTATACATGAGCCATGCCATAACAGGTCTACATGGATGGGTCCTCTTAACCAAGCACATCCTGCAGCCTCCTCACAGCGTTCTCCCCCTGGAGGCCGAGAGCCAGAGAGGAGCCAGAGCACAAGTACTCCACATGGGCCTCCAAAGTCTGAGGGGTGCTGCACACAACAATAAACGCGGTGTGAATTATCACGGCTTATGTTTATGCATGAAAGGAAACTTACTTTTTCAGACAGATATCTTTATCGGTTACACTGTCTGCAGGCATATGTGCTGTGTTTGAGCCAGAAAGCAGTGTGCATGTAAAGTGTATGAAAATGTAATTGTTGTGTGCCCTGTAGTTGTTAGAAATGTATTTTCAGATCTCACTACGTCAACAAATGCCAAAGATAATATCAAATAAGCTCAACATGGTTGTTGTAAATATTACTTTTTAAGATAAGGCTGTTTCTCTTTATACGCAAACCTTTTGTGCTGCAGTTTTGTTGAGGAAACGTCAGAAGTGGGCGCACGCTGTGGTCTGTGGAGGATAGACATCTACACACACAGGACTATTTGCTTATTTCTACTTAAATGTTGTGATTGGCTCAAAACTTCAAACTGGAGCGCCCCTCAAGACATTTGATTTTAGACTTGGTATCTGATGTTTTATACAGCGTTCAAACAAATCTGCCAGGAATCATCTCATGCTCAAAAACAAGAGGGAGGCTTGTGTGAAAGCTGCTTCAGGTGTGGGTGACATGAGGACACTGAGGTTAGCGGGGTAATTGCGTGGTAGGCGTTTCCGCAGTGAAGCCAAAGCATCCACCTCAATTCTGATTGAATGATTCACTCACACACTCACTAACAAACTGTGTAGGCTGCTATGTGTATTTGACAGTGTATTTTGTTTGTTTACTGCCACCTCCAGTTCCAAAACCCGGGACAGGCTGTGCTCTTACAAATACAGTTGAACTTCACCCACCTTCCTGCCCTTCTGTCAGCACTCTGTGTAGGAGGCTCAGGCCTTGGCTCATGACAAGGTCAAAATCATCACCTGCTCCATGGCAGAGTTGGATGAACACTTCTGATGGGACAGGATCATACTGGAAGGATCTGGCACTGCCCACATACACCTAACTAAAAAGAAAAAGACACTGAGGGAAACATCAGAGAAGCATACTGCAACTGAACACACACTGCTTACCAAAGACTCTTGGAAAACTTGACGATAACAGACTTTAATTTTACTTTTAGTAGCATTTATGGAGATAAATGCTGTTGTAGATGTACTTTAAGGTGAAATTCAGACCTGCTGGCAGACTGACACTGGGATGGGCTGCATTTTCTTTCCTCAGTAACAACAGCAGACAGTGAGAGGGCAGCTCCAGCTGACCCTGATCCAGGGTCACAGTATGTGAACTGCAGAACAAAAGTGCCTAGAGAGAACATACAAAGGCTCCAACACTGTGATGAAAAATACAAAAGTAAATGGAGAAACCAGTGTTTTTGAACCATTATCAATAATTGACCCTTGTCATGAATACAATCATACCCTTCTATTCTACATACAGTCCTTTTTTTAGTCTGACCTCTGGCTGTGTATTTAGCAGGTCTACCTGCTGGAAGAGTCCAAGGACTGCAGCTCTTTTTCTCTGAAGCTGCAGCCTCTGCACCCCCTCACACTGAAGCCTCTGCCTTCACTTGGCTGTAGCAACATGGAGGCCCAACAGGCGACACTACAAGGAATAAGTCAGCTGTGCAGGGAGGGACAGAAGGATTAGCAGCTCAAAATTTCCCTCAGAACAGTGAAGATGAAAATGGCATTTGGACAACAGCTATTAGACTTTTGGCTCCTTGTTGAGTTGACAGTACCTTCCGTTGTTGCACAATGAATAGAAGGTGATCTGCTTAAATTGAACAACCTCCCTCTGACACTGTCAAAAATGAGGATGACAGATTATATATATAATAAAGGGACTGTACTTCAGTATGTACTACGTCAGGGGCCAGCAACCTTTACAATCATAGGAGCCCTTTATGGCCAAATAATACATAACAAATCAGTCTGAAGCCATAAAACATACTTTAACCTTAACCCTTTGAAACCAGAGCAAATTGGCTTGATTCCTTTCAAAAAACATTGGAAGAAGGTAATGAGCAACAAAAGAAGAAATGACCCGAAAAAATTGCAAGAAATTAGTAGGAAGAGAAAATTCATAACAAGAAAATTAGGTAAAAAAAAAAGAAAAGAAAAGAAAGAAAGTTAAAAACAAATAAACAAACAAGAAAATGACCTTATATATATATATATATAGATATAGATATAGATATTAGGTCATTTTCTTGTTTGTTTGTAAAATGTAATACTATGTAATATTTATAAATTATAATTATATTATTGTAATAAATGATTAGAAAATAAATTGATATTTATTATTTATGTAAGTTATTATAAAAATTTCCCTAGCTTTTTTCCCCTAATTTAAAAAAACAAACAAAAAATAATTGTCTAAATCTATTAATTTTTTGTTGTTGCACTTTTTGACAAGACAAGCCACTGCTGTTCAGGTGGAGAGGGGCACGCAGCTCTGGAGCCCAAGGTTGCCAACCCCTGTACTAAACCTTCTTGACTTGAACGGATTTCCTGCTGAAGATAAGTCTCTAACATCTGACTGCAAAAGTCACTTAGATATGATACGATACGATGTGATACGATATACTTTATTGTCTGCTTGTTAGAGAGGAGTCTCTAACGCAGCTGTCAATCATGTCGATCACTGCTTGGAACTGCAGTCAAACTTTTAAATCAGACAGCGCCAATCAAATATGAATCAAGATTCCTTTACTGCATTGCCTATTTCTCTGCTTAAATGTTTTCAGAAACACCTGTACCGGTGGGCAGTGCCCAGAGATGGGGACTCGAGTCATTGTGACTTGGACTCGAGTCGACTCGAGTCGCTGTTTTGATGACTTGTGACTTGACTTGACAAAAAATAAAAGACTTGAGACTTGACTCGGACTTGGAAGTTAAAGACTCGGGACTTGACTTGACTTGAGTGTTATTTACATCATGTTTTCAGTTAGAATATAAAATTAATAAATTTAAAAAATAATGTCGATTACCCGGTAGGAGCACAGGCTGAGAATGGCGTTGTCATGATTGGATCACTACCCTGTCAATCAGACATGCCCTCTCTATGTACCTTACGTCTTTATTGGAGAAATAGGCCCTCTTATATCAGATAGGCATCAACATGTCAGCAGGAGGAGTACCGAGAGTCATCGTCTTCGGCTTTCGGAATTACCATTATTACGGCAAAAGACGAACAGCACAGTGCAAGACATGCGGCATAAACATCTCGGACAGCCAGGCGACAACTTCAAACTTTGTTCGTCATTTGAAGAGCCATTCTGCCCAATAAG
>NC_065523.1:19203252-19236046 GCF_006386435.1 Epinephelus moara | reverse complement strand
GGTGACTTGACTTGGACTTGACTTGACCTATTACAGGACTTGACTTGACTTGACTTGACTTGACTTGACATAACCTGTGACTTGACTTGACTTGACTTGCCCAAGAAAAAATGACTTGGGACTTACTTGAGACTTGAAGGTTAAGACTTGAGACTTACTTGAGACTTGCACATGTGTGACTTGGTCCCATCTCTGGCAGTGCCCAGTACTTCTGACAACTATTTCCAATGTGGCATGATTCATGTAGGAGCAAAATGAATCATTACTATATAGATGTGTAGTATTCTGTCTCCTCGTGTATAAGGCTTCATTGTACCTGAAGTAAACTGTGTCTTTGGAGAGTTTTCATTCGTGCATGAGAGGCTTACTTTGTAGCAGTTGTCATGACAGTTATCAGTTAACTGGAATCCTCCCTTTGCCTCCTTTTTGCTTGCAACAAACCTATTCAGAGGCCAGTTGTGTTTCTGTGCACTTCCTCCTTAAAGTCTCCCCTGAAACCCACAAGCACAGCTCCGTGTGGACCTGACTGGCCAGTCGAGGGGAGCAGAGGAGTGGATGCTCTTGACCTCTGCAGTGAAGAGGGTTGAGTTCTGTCTTTCTAAGCAGCAGCAGTAGAGGATCTGTGGAACTAGTTAAATCTTTCAACACTGAGTGGGCATGAAGGCCCTGAACAGCAAGGGCAAGAACAGGCTGGCAGCTCTCATCAGTTATCTGAATAACTGGTACAGCACCTATGAATCAGAGAGTTTTTAAAGACTATTTTTATTCAATGAGGACACTGACAAAGGCCACAGTTAGAACAAGGACAGACAGCAGACCAGTGAGCCAGAAGGAGAATTATTGAGTCCTTTATGACCAGATGAGTTACTTTATGTCCTACCAGGACTGTCGATCAGGAACCCCATACACATAGAGTCCTGCGCTGTGTGTTGTAAGAGGATGCAGGGAGAAAGCTTTGCACCCCAGAACAACTGATACCTACAACAAAAATGAGAGCAACACACCATTCAGTTCATCCACCTTCACTGCTATGCCTCCAACTGCTTCCTAGGATCAAAAGGCACACACGTTTAAAGGACAACATGCTCACCTCTGTGTGCAGCTCTTGTGTGGTCTCTCTCCCCTTACAAACACACTCCAGAGTTTCCACAGTCTGCCAGTAAAACCCTGGACTGAGACCAAATATCCTATCTATAACCTGAAATACAAAGCCAGGGGAACAGAATACAGTCAGCGACAGAGTGCAAAAACATTTGTGTGCTTGAAAATATACTAAATGACACTCTCTAAAGAGAACCACCTTTTTGATAGAGGTGGTGGAGATTAAACAATTTAAAGAGGAGGAGGGCAGATGGATGGGTGAGGTGTGGGCTTGTTGGTCCAAGCAAGTTTTTGAGCTGAGATAGCCAGCTGGCTGGTTACAGAAAGGTGAGTAGATGTCCATGTCCCAAACACATGCACTTTCACTTAAACCTTATTACTTAAAATTGAACTAGGAGTGAAACTTATCTATGGTCTCTTCAATTCAGACTCAAATACTATTGGCGGCATGGTGGTGCAGTGGTTAGCATTGTTGCCTCACAGTAAGAGGGCTCCTGGTTTGAACCCAGGGTGGGGGAGCCCTTCTGTGTGGAGTTTGCATGTTCTCACCCTGTCAGCATGGGTTTTCTCCAGGTTCTCCAGCTTACTCCCACAGTCCAAAGACTTGCAGGTTAGATTAATTGGTGACACTAAGGGTGCTTTCACACCTGCCCTGTTTGGTTTGGTTCAATCACACTCAAGTTCATTTGCCCCTTAACTGTGGTTCGGACCTTCTTAAAGAGGTGGTCTCAGTCCAGTTACAACCGAACTCTGGTGCAGTTTGTTTGTGGTGAGAGCATGTTCCGACTTCAATCCGAACCAACTGCAGTCACATGACACATTGTTTGGGTTAAACATGAGCATGTTACAGTCCTGGAGGATTATTAATGTGCACCTCCTCATGTACTGCCTTAATATGCACATTCAGCACATCCAATGCATCAAAACATTGTTTTCTAGTTGGAGCCGCACCTCGTTTTCAAATTGTATGGTTTGACTAAAATGAACAATGACAGCAATATAGTCCACGATGAGCAGCGCTAAAATCAACCTGCGTAGTTGTCCCTCCATTGTGACATTAGAAAGTGTCACATTTATCTTGCTCTTCTTCAACGTTTTGTTTACTTCCTGGATTTTTCCAGCATGGAAATTCTGACCAATCAAGAGTAGCTTTCTCACACAAGGCATTTTATCTGGTCCGCTTATAAATGCTGCCGTGAGAACGCAAATCAACTCGAGGCAATTATGTAACATTCTAACAAAATGAGTCCCTGATTCGGACCAAAGCAAGCAAACTGTAGGTCTGAAAGCACTCTAAATTGCCCGTAGGTGTGAATGTGAGCATGAATGGTTGTCTGTCTCTATGTGTCAGCCCTGTGATAGTCTGCTGACCTGTCCAGGGTGTACCCTGCTGCTCACCCAATGTCAGCTGGGATAGGCTCCAGCCCACCCACGAGCCCTAACAGGATAAGTGGTTATGGAAAATGAATGAATGAATGTATGCTCAACACATGCATTTTCACTAAAACCTTACTACTAGAATTGAACTGGGGTGAAACTTATCCATGCTCTCCTCAAGGCCGGACTCCAGTACTAAGGTTTTCTAGCGACAATGCATGTGTTTGGGAAATACTGAGCATACGATTGGATAAATGAGATGTGGATTATACTAGACGAGTTGTGTGAGAGTTTATCAAATGTTTTGATATAGTTTTTCTGCTGTTAAAGGTGGACCCCAATGACTTCAATTCATGAAGACTGATCACCTTGTTTGGACTCTCCATTCACTGTGGAGGCATATGAGGAAAACAATTTTTTTTCTCACCAATTCAACATAACATGTGGAGAGTAACTGACAAACTAAAGGGTATTTTGCAGGTGAAGTCTTCCTTTAAACACTTGCAATTTTGAGTTCTGTGGCACTACTTACAAAACCATAAAGAACATCAGTCCTTTCAGCAGCTGGCTGCTTCTGATTGACAGATCTGGTTGGTCAGTGTATTCCCAGTTGCTCAAGAATCTGCTTATGTTGTTCTTGTTGTAATGGCTGCTTCACTTGCTGTCTCTGTTGGTCACTAACAAAATCACTGTCATGGTTAAAATAAGTGTTTGCTGAGCTGTCGGTGGGCTTTCCACTTTAGGGTTTCTGTACTCAAACTGTACATGTGAAGACTGTTTATCTCCCCACAGATGGTGTGACTCATGACTACATTTAGACTCCACAGACTGGGTTAGCTTCTCTTTAGGTACTTCTGCTTCATTCCCTGGCACTGGATACGGAGAATCTGTGTATCTATTGGGATATTTATTCCTATTTCTATTCATCCCAGATTTTGTGAAGCAACATACTCATGCCAGTCATTTCCCTGGAAGCAGAGAGAAATGACACAATATAATGAAACAAAATGTGCTGGAGTGAACCATGACAAATGCTTCTAATGCAGGATATATTTACCTGTCCCCCATCTGTGATCCAGCAGGCACTTTAAGATTGGGTTTCTTTGCAGGTGGTATTTCCTGGTGAGTGTTGTGTTTGGACTCTGATGAAAGATTTGGGGATGTTCTTTGTTGTTTTACTGAAGGATCAGGGCAGCGTAGGTCAATATAAACAGTAGGACATTCTCGATGGCTGAGCTGCAGCTTTGTTTCTAACATATCAGATGATTTGTTCCACACATTTTTCTGTCTGCACGAAACGGGTGATATTATCATGATCGTACAAATTTGGTCACAAAACGTGTGACTTACCTGATGTGTTTTGAACTTGTGACATGTTTCGACACAGATTTAGATGACTGGCTCTCACAGAAAGTGACTATTATCCCTCCATTATATTCCCCTGGGACCTGTCTTTGTCCCCATCTATGAACAAAAATTGAGTTGAAACTATGACACAAGACAGTAAAGTCATATTGTACTAAATGCACAAACCCTTAATCATCTGCTACTACTAACTACAGGGGTGTGTGTTTTCTAATTACTTACCTGCGTGTGTTTTCGCAGGTTCAGCTGAATCTCTTGGTTCCAGAGGCAGCCCACCCTCTTTTAGATTTCGGAGGACATCAACCAGATCCCACCGGTCAAGCTGGTGTGTAACAACACCAGTATTTCTGGTAAAAAGGTATAGCCCCTAAAGAATATTTACCTTCACTTGCCTGCACCTTTTTTTACTTTCCTAAACTCACCACAAATGAGAGAATGGGAAACCCCTCATCAGGTTTTGTGTCATCCACATTTAATTTTATACAGGCATCTAGTTTGGCTCCGTTCAAACCCTTAATACCTCTCTCACAAGCATCTGCCTTTAATGGTGAAAGAGTACATATTTAGTGTCACGATACACTGGTGTGAGCAGTTGCTGTAGGTCAATATAACCCACCTCGACATCAGCATCAGAGTGTTGTGTACCCCACTGAGTTGTAGTAACGCCCTCTACAATTTCATTATCATCTAACTTTACATTCTCTTCTGACCAGCACATCTGCACTTCAGGTTTCAACAGCTTCGGATTGAGTAAAGGCATGCACACGAACACAGAAGCATTACCAGTCATGTTTGTTTGGAGGCCCTGAACAGACAACACTTCAACATGGGGCTCATGTGGGTAGTAAATGGGCTGAAAAATGGGCCCTATATGGGATTGTCCACAGGTTTAATAATGGCTCACATTGATGGGTTTACCCAAATGGGCCACACATGGGTTATGCTAGGGCTACCTGTGTACCAAGTGAGTACGGGTCCAATATGAGGATCTTATGTGGAGCCCACTTGGGTAAAATCAACCATGAGGGCAACTGGCATACAGCCATGGTAGAACCTGTGGATAGTCCCACATTGGGACCATTTTTCAACCCATTTACAACCCTCATGGGCCCCATGTTAAAGTGTTGGCTAGCTGGCAATACTGCTGTCATGAAACACTAACACTCTAACACTAAAACTAACTAACCAGCTAATCTTTAGTTTATCATCATCCATTGATTAAAAGGTCAAAGTCATCAGGGACCTTCAGGGACAGACCAGTTGGTCTTTGATATACAGTGATATTCTCTTCACTCTCAGGCTGTAACATTAAGAGGAACCATTATTTTGGTGTTATTGGCAGTAGTAAATTATGTTATGTAATGTAAAAGTAAAGTTACTGTGGTTTAGCTACTATGTCCAGTGGAAGTGGTAGAAAGAAGAAGAAAACAAAGGCACACAAGTTTTAAGACATTTATTGCACTCTTGAGGCAAATTTTCCAACAGTGTATTTTTAAAGTGACAGACATTAATCCTTACTACATCTCACTACATCTTATACACACATCTTGAAGACATTCTTGGTGTCTGAGCTGTACAGATATTACCTCCTGCCTTTAATTTTTGCCAAACGTTTGTTCAAACATCCCACTCACATAAATGATCAACTAAACTGGGATTTACACTGAAGTTTAATGGCTTAAACATAAAATTAAGTAAAAGGCCACTTCAGTTTGTTTTGCATAAGGGTTATGGGGCTCCCAGGAGTTCACCTATTTCTTCATAGCAGATTACAGGCCTGTGTGTGCCTTGGTTTTTAAGAGTTTCTGGCACGTTATCCTCATTTTTTTTATCATCCAAATGGAAGCCCCCAAATACTTCCACTGCCATGAAAGTATATTTTAAACTTCAGAATATATTAAAATATTTTAAAAACATATCAATATGCATCACATTTAATGCTATACATTTCTTTTTATCTCCTGCAAACATATTTCCATATAGAGCAACTCCACCTTGTAACCTGATCCCAAAGTGGTAGAGCTCAGGTCTATACAGTCCATCTTACACTCCAATGTCAATATAAACGGAAATCAAAAAGCATTTGTTCTGAACTGAGGAAAATTAGATCAAATTGGATGCAGGGAGGTGACAATATGTCACTTACTATTAACAACTCAATTAAGTTAAAGCAAATACAGTGTTGGTTTGTCGTTTCATTAAAAAAAGTCAGCATTTTACAACTAAAATATTTTTTGAACCATTTTATCTAAAGGCTACAGACCAACCACTTATCTCTAAAAAAATAACTTGAATCATGCATTAGTGTTACAATTAAAATCTTGAAATCTGAAACTGAATGAATATATATCGTTGAAAATACAACAGATAACACCAACCAACTCCCTGAACATCTGTGCATGTTTGTCTAGCAGCTTTGGAAGAGTTCACTGTCAGTATCCCGCAGGTCCTGACCAGCTACACGTGGTGGGCTGGTGCATGTAATGTTGTTGTATATAGTGATAGTTGAGTCAGGCTCTTCACCCTCTGCGTGGGTCTCCACTTGCCGAGGTATCACCAACGGATTTCTCAAGCTGTAGTTTCTGAGCGGGAGGGCGCCACAGTCGCATTTCCACTTGTTCCCAGATAGCAAAAGTTTTTCCATACTGTCTGGAAAATCAGGGACCAAGCTTGTCAAGGTATTATCTCTCAGGTCCAGAAAGCGAAGTCTTGGGAGTAGCTGCTTTGTGCCATTCTGCAAAAACTGCTGACATTCATTGTTGGACAACAACAAGTACTCCAAAGCCTTTAGGTCGGAGAACATAGGGGGTGTGAGTACTTCCAGCTTGTTGTATCTCAGGTCCAGTCCCAATAGGCCCACCAGGTCCACAAAGCTGTGGTGTTCCACCACAGAGATGTTGTTGTGCTGCAAGAAAAGCCTCCGTAGACCAGAGAGTCCAGTAAAAGCTTGAGCTGTGATCCTTGTCAGGCAGCCTCTCTCCAGATGAAGGCTGTGAAGCTTTGACAGACCTTTGAACATTTGGTCTGGCAGACTATAGAAGCAGCTTCCAGACAGGTTGATGACAGCCACATGAGAGAGTCCAGTGAAACAACCCACTTGTCCCTCCTGCAATTGGTTGTGGTCTAGCTCTAGGACCTCCAGATGACCAAGCCCTTCAAAGATCCTTTCTCCCAGGGCTCTGATCTTGTTGTAGCTGAGTCGTAGCTCTTCTAAGTATTGCAGATCCCGGAAAGTCCTGGGCCTTAGTCCAGTAATGGAGTTGTTGGAAAGACGCAGCACATGTAGACTTACGAGGCTCAAGAAAGTCTCATCATGGAGAGAAGTCAGTTTGTTGTTTGTGAGATCCAACCATCTTAGTGACTTCATGCCTACAAAGGCTCTGGGGGCCACTGTCACAATCTGATTCTGGGCCAGGTAAAGCTTGTGCAGTTTGGTGAGTTTAACAAACACATTAGCTTTGATTACCCTGAGATGATTTCCAGTCAGGTCCAACTCTTTCAGCTCAACAAGATTTTGGAAAAGCTGTGGCTGCAAGTAGGCGAGTCTGTTCCCTGCAAGATAGAGCTCCCGTAGACCTTGCAGGTCATGGAAAGCTGTCTCAGGTAAAACTGCTAATGAGTTCCAGCCAAGGTTGAGGAGCCACAAGTTTGAGAGTCCTGCAAACAGTCGATCCTCAATCCGAGTGAGCTGGTTGTTGTGCAGACTGAGCGAAGCAAGGTTAGGCGTATTCTGAAAGATCGTAGCTGGTAACACCCGAAGGCGATTTCGGTCAAGGTGAACATTTGACAGCGACCTAAGTCCTTTGAAAACCTGAGGGTCAAGTGTCACCAGCTGGCCACTCTGCAGAGTCAAAAAGTCGAGGTGAGAAAGATCCTTGAAAGACGCAGCTGGGAGGGAGGTGAACAGGTTGCCATCCAGCCAGAGAGAATGAGTAGAGGTGGGCATGTCAGATGGGACTTGTGTGAGGTTACGAGCAGTGCAGTACATGTTGAGCTCCAAGGTGTACTCATCATGCAGACAGGTGCATCCTTTAGAACATGGAATAGGCTCTTCAGCCACTTTGTCTCCAGCTGTGTCGGGGTCTGGCAACACCAGTGATGTTCCCAGTACCCATAACACCAACAGTATAATGGTTTGCATAACAGCTGTGGATAGAATATTAACATCAAAATATAAATACTCAGGAAATTCATTAGAGAATGAAGAAATATATCATTTAAAATGTTTTGATTCTTCGAGGCCCACATTATATTGCTTACCTTAAATATGGGAGGTCTTGATTTACTGTGGACAGGCTGTGAAACACTGAATGACTGAACCTTGTGCAATTGTTTGTATACTGAATGAAAAGTCTGCCAAGCCCCCAAAGCCTTTTTTTTAAAAAGTCGAGTGCACTGAATATGTACAATTAACCCATTCATGTCCATTAGACTTGTGCTGAATTTTTCATACACAGCCTTTTTTTCAGTTTCCTGTTTTGTTTTCCACCAACAGCAGCTTTGATTATTCCAATGCAATAATCTCACATGCTTAATGATTGTTCTGTTATAAAACCTGTAAAATGAGAAATTAAATTCTTTCCATTGCCTCAGCAAGGTGTTAACTGTGCTCAACCAAGATTCTATGAATTTTAAGTACATATACCTCAATTATTCTCAACATATCTCACACCTACTATTGTCAACCTAATAAAGGATTCAACGTTAAGGCCCTGACATACTTGTCACGTTAAACATCAACTGTAAGCTGCTGACTTGTACTAATTGCATCGATGTGCATGCGGTTTCAATCATACTACAGTTGAGGGGCCACATTGGTCTTGCTTTCCACACATGCATACTACCTGATCCACACTTCATTCCATTGGTGGAGATAATGCACCATAGCATTGCCAACTGTCCTAAAAATCAAGAAGAAGAAAAGTATGCATATGGTCGATGCTAAAATAGACAGTCTGCAGTTATGAGGGGTGGGGGTGGGGTTAATATTGTTATTATTTCATCAGTTACCTCATAGAGATATGAGGCACTGAATTTAATTAATTTAATGTTTATTAAATGAGACAAGAATTCGCTAGCTTTTTCACCCTGTGGTGCCTCCGCCTCCCTTCCCCGCCACCCGGGAAGTACCTAGTCAGGAAGAGAGCAGATGGTAGCTCCTGCGTATACTGAGGGGCCATCTCCAGAGCTGTTGTCCACTGTCTTTGTGGCAAAGTACTCTCCTAGCGACTGGGAGTGAGGTGAAGGGACCACGAGGTGCAATAGCTAGCTAATTGCACCCCACTAATTGCACATGAAGCAAGAATTAGGTAGCTATTGCACCCTGCTGTCCCTCCGCCTCACTCCCCGCCGCTCGGAGAGTACCTGGTTGGGGGGAGAGCAGATGGTAGCTCCTGAGTATACTGAGGGGCCGTCTCCAGAGCTGCTGTAGACTGTCTTTCTGGCCAAGTACTCTCCTAGCAGTTGGGAGTAAGTCACATGGACCACAGGGTGCACTAACTAGCTAATTCAGTAAATTTATCAAATTCAGTGCCCCATGTCCCTGAGGTAACAGAACAGTGTCCCCCCCCTATACCTCCAGACCATCCATTCTAGCTTCAACCAATGCACATTAGGAAAGAAAATGGTAACCCAATGACAGCACGAAGAACTCATTTGCTTGTTGTTTTTAGCTGTGCAACAACAAAAACGTGCACCTTTAAAAACAAATTATATAAATGTGGGTAACAGTGGATCGTCTTGCACAACCTCTCTTCAAAACAAGCGTCTGTTTTGGCAAACCAGCTAAAGTTGCATACACCACCAACTGGACTTTAGTGTGGAACAAGAGATTAGATTTTGTAAGGATTTACGGTCAGTGCGATTATTATGTGTACAGTCCGTGTGGTCACCAGCTTTGGGCTGGATATCCACACGTCCACATAGGGATCCACACAGACCCCCACGTACATGGGTTGATGATGTAATAAAAAGCTTAGTGGCCTTTGGTGTTTACTAAAGTCAGGGTCCTGTCACTGAGTGCGTTTGCTGTAGATTTGGACAGATATACAGTGGAAAAGAGATAAGATGAACCCAGTGCACTAGACCCTTGACTGAATTTATGACTTTGCTCTTTTTTGTTTATACTTTACCTTTTAACAGGCACATTTGACAAAAGGTAATACAAGGAGGCATTGTATTCCACTTCTTACCTCAAACGTGGAAGTGTATATACCTCCAATTAAATATCGTTGGAGACTTAACAATCCCCTTATCATACCTCCTTGTTATATTTGAATGAAATTAACTGCAGGCACCAGTCTGCACTATGACACCAACTCTATGTAAGGTACTTCATAAAACCCATAATTCCAGTGCAGGATGAGGTCAGTTCCAGGAGTCCATTTCCTAATCACATCTATGATTGTAATGACTAACTTTCTGTTTGCTCTTTTTCTTGGTATCTGGGTTCTTTTAGACAACCATGAACTGGTCATGCTCTAAAGGACAACCAAACCAAGATAACACTGTGTGCTTGCACATGAATTTTATTGATTGCCTTGCCAACACTGGATTCATAACACTATGAAGAAAGATTATTATGTTGGATATATCCTCTAAGTGTCATTCAAATCTGGTCCTCATCTGCAGTGAATAAGTAGGCAAAAGGTTATCAGATAGGCAGGGTACATGATGTAACCTTACCTCCTGTAGGTGCCAAAGGTTACACTCAATAGATTTTAGTGGCAAATATATGATCTTTCTAAGTGTTTTGATTTTATATTAAAGTGATAATAGTTATTTGTATTTACGTAATGGTCCCACACAGACTAACTGAGATCTATGCCTGGACTCCACTGCCATTTAAGTTTAAATCTAGCGTCTATATTTTGTAAAGTGAACAGATTTAGACTGAATAATGAATGTGGCACACATTTGGACAGTACACAGTGATTCTCGTGTGTCGTCTGTGTTCTAGTAGCAACATTGTTGTGATAAAATACACATCACCAAAAAGAAACACACCTCATATTTACTTTTAACGGCATGTTGTGTACAATAACCTATGTACCCTCATGGAAACCTTTTTTTTTTAATGTCCTAGCAGCCAATCAATCTCCATTTCACTCATTCTGAGAATTGTTGTGATGTATTCTGAGCAAATGGAGTCTCATAAATTCTAATGTGTATTTCTCTTGCCAGCAGAGAGCACTACTGGTCCGTTGTCACATCTAGGCTTAACTGCGTGGTATGCCCTTTGTCTGTAAAGGGCTTTGTAGCCTTCTAAAGGGATCTTGTGTTTAATGCTAGGCAGAGTATGACCAGGAGGGGTAAGCAGAGGGTTTTAAACATAGAGCATATATCATATAGCTGTTTCTCTCTTATTTCTTGGCGTCTTCGGGCAAATACTGCAATGTATTAACAATTGAAAGGGAGTTTTGGCTGCTTTTGCCTCACAGAATGAATATCAAATCATTTTACAAGCAGGGAAATAAAGCACCACGGTTTTTACTGCTGCTTCAGTCAACCAGTTGCCGCACCGAATGGCTGCCATAGTGAGTTGTTTCACGATTGTTGCTCCCCTGACAAACACCTCTAATTGGCTCATTCCCCGGCACTCAATCAGACACAAAGGTTTCCAGGTTTGTCAGTTGCTGTGGGCTTCCTGAGTTGAGGAGAGGAGTCTTAATAGAGAGCAGCAGAGCCTGCCGCTGTGCCTGCGAATGTTCGACTCGGCTCAGCCTCGCTTCTGGAGGGATCATTTCCTCAAATAATTCTGGATAAATTTTATGCTTCCTCAGCAGTGGAGAACAGGCCTGAAAGGCATGATGTCAATCTAAATTGGATGGACGCATGCCGATCAGTGTTGAAACCCATCACAACGTCTCCTTTGCTCCACTGCTCTGCAAATAAATGTTAGAGAACTCTTGACATGTGATGCCAAGGAAGCCCAGTGCAAACTTTTAGGATCCATTAAAACATAAACTACACATAACAGGTCTTCAGATTAATTCAGCTGATGCTGTTAGGCCTGTTTAGGTCACTTAGTGTATCTTTTTTATATCGACAGACATGTTTACGTATTATCTGTCAACCCCACACTCAGAAATCAAGGAAGTTTGGTTTCCTTCTGCGTTTTAAGTTTTGTTTAAATGTACTTATTTTTGTCAATGAAAATGTATAACATAATCAAAGTCTTGTTCCACAGGTTGGATCAATTATTTAACGGCTTCTTTAGCTTCAACCTCAGCCTTAACTTTATTGTCCCTGGGGGAATTTTGTCTCACAGCGTGGTTAAATAAAAATAAAAATAAAATAAAATAAAATAAAATAAAATAAAATGAAATGAAATGAAATGACATAAAATAAAATGAAATGAAATAAAACTAAATAGAATAAAATAAAAATAGAGAGCAATGATTAGCTGATTAATTAATACGTCGAATGACAGAAAATTAATTGTCAACTATTTTGATAGTCAAATAATTGTTTTAATAATTTTTAAAGCAAAAAAGCAAATGATTTGCTGCTTTCATGCTTCTTGAATGTGAGAATCGGACGCTTTTCTACGTCAGACAAGATAATAAACTGAATAAATTTGGATTTTTGGACTGTTTGTTGGATTAAATATACCATTTGAAGCTGTTACCTTGGGCTTTGGGAAATTATACAGGGCATTTCATGTTTTTCTGACATTTTATTGCCAAAATAATTTTTTGATTAATCAACAAAATATCAGACAGATTAATTAATAATCAAAATAATTGCTTGTTCCAGCTAACAACTTAATACTACTACTACGAATATTAATAAAATAAAAATAAAGAAATAAAAATAATCATAATTTTAAAAGTCTGCAATGTCACGCTAACAAACAAACAGGTGGAGGGTAAAATTCATCACTTCACCTATTGAAAGTAGGCTTAAAGTATGAGTCAGACATTATCACCTTATGTTGTTTCTCAAGTATTTGTAAATTATTTACAGTCAGAAATGATTCTCCTCTGAAACCATACATCTTTTCTCATTAGTCACACATAAAACACTGTAACATTAACCAGTACCTAAAAAAATAAATTCCGGTATTAACTACTTTCCGTTAAGCAAAGACAGCCAAACACCACAGTACATATAACCGCAGGTGAACCTCAGATAAGAAAATAAAAGCCAGCAGCTGAATGCAGTAAACTGAACCTAGGGGTGAACTCTGTAATCGACAAAACCATAAAGCACCACATTACTCCTCCTGGGCTGGTGCAGTGGGCCTCTGGATATATGCATAATGTTGGACCCTCCTGTTGGTCTCATCTGTTGCACATAATATGGTGCATAGTGGTGCATACAGCCACAGGGGACAGCCAAAGGAATTAGTTTCTTATCCCTGCTCTGTTCCTTTAACCATAACCCTTTCTTAGTGAGATGTGTGGGCCCTATTAAAGGATGGAGCTCCTCTCTTATTCTCTGCTATTAACCATGTGGAGAGGCTTAATTGAAACTAAATTGTTTTCTTTGTCCCTATGCAGGCTTAAAGTGAGAACAATTCAGCTTCCCTAACCATGTGAAATAATGTAGGCTGAACAGGTTACATTTGAATATCTTACTATTTGTATTGAATGACAGCAGGTTCAGTCAACACTGCCATCCACTGGCAGGTTGTTGGACTGTTTCACCTTCACAGTGATTTAAAAAATGAACAAAGAGAAACATGTCTTTGTTGAGAAAGACTGCTCTAAAACATGGTTGTTTAGTGGCCTATCACCCATCGAGGTGGTGGCGGTTCAGCGCTGCTCTGAACCCTGCTGCTACCTAAACCCTCTGACAGCCAAAGACCCTTGACACCCCTGCAGTGGCTATTAATAACACTCGGAGCTCGCAGTCAACTCGCTGCTTTCTAGGAGGAGAGAGAATCCATCGGCTTTGACTCAGCCACTGCCTCTTAATTGATTGTGATCACTGTGACCGCAGCAAATCATTGCAGCTGATGACCTAATTAAGCCATTTGATTTTGCCAGTTGGATGTGTGAGCCAGACTGCTGCCAAATCCTGCGCAGTCCTTTACATTAAAACATGAAAATGTATAGTAAATAATTTAAAAATTACTGTTTTTTTCTTGGCTAAAAAAATTTTGTATTGGAGACAATACATTTAAATTTCAGCTCAGTTTTAAATAGTAAGGTTTTAGTGAAAAATGCATGTGTTTGGGAAGTACTGACTTGGATTCTACTGCACAAGTTGTGTGAGAGTTTAAAACAGATGTTTTGATATAGTTTTGCTGTTGTTAGATGTGTTCCCCAATCAGTCAGTATGCTTGCCTAGTTCTCATTGGGTAATTCAGCCATTTGTAGGACAAATATATTCTGCAAGGGCTTCTCAAAGTCAAGGATGCTTCCTTGGATGGATGGACTTGCTTCCAAGTCAGGTCCTACAGAGGCTACGTAAGACTTCTTCCTAGCATTTGGTGAACACACATTGGAACAGGCTAGCGAGTGCCCACGTTTGCGTCACTGAAGAGGCCTCGCTTTCAATTCCAGCAAATCATGTGCAAAGAGTTGTGGGTACACACATGCATCCTTGAAAATTCTTCTCAAGGAAGGACTTGATCCTTGGTAGAATTCAAAAGATCCTGGACATTGGAACAGTCCATTGGCAGGTTTCAATGAGTCTCCTTGAAATGCAACCATTTGAGGATCCTTCCTTGACTGTTCTGATTTTTTCAGAACATTAGCTTTGAACTTTGACCCTCTTGCTCATATGTTGCAGTCTGTAGCATGAAATTTGACGTAAAAAGAAAAAGTATGCATTTTGGAATGCAGCAGATCTTATCATCATCACTTATTGTACCTTGGAGTTACAACAAAACGGCAGTTGCCGAGCTTGCCAGAAAAGGAGTTCAACTTGGAGATCCATTGTTATTTTTATGGTTATCTAGCAGGGGGACACTAGGACCCAGCCAAAATTTGCCAAGGCAAAGTGAGAGCACCTGAGCTGTTAAAAGGCTCATGGAGCACAGGTGTGTGAGCCTATTTGGGTCTGGCTGTGTTTTCTCTGAAATCCATTTTTGGAGCTGAACAGAACATCGAATATATTGGAAAAGCAGTTTTAAAGTTCCTACATTCATCTGGACTCTATGTGAGAATATAGAATAATGGTTAGGTTTTGCCTGTGGAGGGCAGCATTATGCTTCTTTGCATACGGCCTGCCGGAATTCTATTAGAAGAAGAAGCAGAAGAAGCAGAAGAAGAAGAAGAAGAAGAAGAAGAAGAAAAAGAAGAAGAATTAGAAGAAAAAGAAGAAGAAGAAGAAGGTGTGTGAGCCTCATTCTGGATTTGTGATCACCCCCGTGCACATGCTTGCCTGGTAAGCTAAGCAAACTTTGTGATTTAAATAGATTCTGTCTGTTTTGGCAAACTGCATTTGACATATTGGGACATGCTGAATCTTTTTTCTAGCATGCTAAATAGTATGGAAGAATTGGTATTCCAGCACACCAATTTTTTTTTTTTTACCCATTTCATAACACACCTTCGTGGAGGCCTTGTGAGAGACTTTCAATAACACAGGTGGACAGTGACCACATTTGTCAAAGGAAAATATCTCCCCCTTAATTCAACTTCCATGGAAACACTTTCATTTTTCGCTCTATCATCCTCTCCTGTGAAGGTGCGCCCAGCAGATTCACTAACATGGATGAAACTTTTGACTTTGATGAATACCCTTGAACATACCCAGACAATATCAGCTTCTAAGGCCTGGAAGAGGACAGGCGAGAGCCAATCCGTGCATTCAAACAAACACCTAAGTCTGTCTGAATTAGCTGCCAGGCTTTGAATCAAGGAGGAGACCTGGATTCCATTCAGAGGGAGAGAGAAAAGCAGATGACCAATCCCAGGAGAGACTCAGAAAATCCATAGCCTCGTTTAGGTCTCATTTGTTTATTCATTCATTTATATATGTCTCATGGCCTTAGCTTGACATTTAAATTAAAGGATGCAATATGCGGTTTGTTTATTTTGTCTTTTCAGTTTTGTTTTTTAATCTTCATGTGAGAAAACTCAGACCCAGATACGTTGCCTCAAAAAAGGGCTGACATGTACAAGGCTGCATTCTTATGTTGAGATGCCTTTTTAATAGTACTGTGTATAGAACTCACACTTCCTCTCAGATGCCCTGCACTTCATCTGAATTTTGAAAGGTGAGTATTTCATTTTGCTGTGCAGCTGTGTCCAGCTGAAAGAGTGATCCAATTTTGGAGGAAGTGTCATCCACATCTTTATATAACTAGGCCAAACAGGGAACACACAGCAACAGGCCCAGCCGAGACAAAGTCAGTGAAGCTTCTGTCAAAGTCTGATGACATATGAATTTGCATTGTGTAATGTGAGGTGTCAAGCTCCTCTGCTTCTTTGCCATGATGCTGAAGTGTTTGAATACTTGGTTTGAAAGTAGAAGAAATCCTAGTGTTGCAGCTCAGCTGACAGCAGTTGCAGCTCAAGTTGCAGTTGAAAAGTAGCCACAGACCTGAACTTGTCTGTCTGTTAGTTTCACTTCAGTTATATGCTCAGTTCATATCAGCATATCAGTTTGTCTGTAATTAATCTCTATTAAAAGATATCATGAACTCTGGGTAGTGACCAAAAGAAAGAGATCGTGGATACAAGCGGTGGAAATGAGTTTCCTCCATGGGCTCGGACATCCGGAGGGAGCTCGGAGTAGAGCCGCTGCTCCTTCGCGTCGAAATGGGTCAGTTGAGGTGGTTCGGGCATCTGATCAGGATGCCCCCTGGGTGCCTCCCGCTGGAGGTGTTCCGGGCACGTTCCACTGGTAGGAGGCCCTGGGGCAGACCCAGAACACGCTGGAGGGATTACATATCTCGTCTGGCCTGGGAACACCTTGGGGTCCCCCAGGAGGAGCTGGAAAGCGTTGCCGGGGAGATGGATGTCTAGGGTGCTTTGCTCAGCCTGCTGCCCCCACGACCCGGCCCCGGATAAGTGGATGAAAATGGATGGATGGATGGATGGATAAAAGATATCTGCATAAAGGACTGGGTAGGTCGGTACTACTGATCCACATTAAATCAGTGGTTGCCATGTTGTTTTCAGTACCTAAGAGCGCACCTGGGTGAGAACGCCAGACAGGAGGCGGCAGAAATGCAAAGCGCCCCGAAGCCAGGAAGTCAACACAGAGATAACAGAGCTGTGTGAAGCCACAGGGTTCAGAAAAGAGGTGGAAGTGCCGTGAGGTGCCCCTAAGCCAGGAAGCCAGCTAAGAAGATCTGTCAGCTTACGAGCAAGCCAAAACTATTGACATTCGACACCCTGATGAAGACTCTCTAGGTGAAATACGTTGGCTCACCCATACATTAATAAAGAATTTTTAACTTCATTTAGAGTGCTCGGATGCATGCCTGCCTGTACCATGGACTTTTACACTGAGTGAGCTGGTAGTCCTTGTTTTTTATCTTTAAGCCAAATGTTATGCTGCTACGCTAAACCTGGCTCGTGAATCCTCATCAACAAGGGCTAGCAAGCTGTGCCTCTCCCTACGTGTTGCATTAGACGTGAGAAATATGCTTGGACTGTCCTGGGTGTGACCTCTCCTATCTGGGGGGTGTATGTGGTTGAATCACCGCCAGGCCACAGCTCTTGCTCCTCGTGACCAGCTCGCTAATCTGACTACAATAATGTGCTGGCTACACCTGAGCCCTGAAAAAAATTGGCCATTGATCCTAAAGGCTAAATCATTGTCAAACCGTTAGCCAGCGGGTTCCAAGATGGGTCTGTAATGCACACTAAATCCAGGAGCGACTGTTTGTCTTCCAGCTCTGCAGAATCTGTATGTTTAGGGATCTTGAGTCTTTAATATCTGGCCACTGCTCCCTAAATAACACCGAAATGTAACATTTACTCGGCCACTGCACGAGTGTGGACCAGCAGTGTTTGTGCACTCCCCATCAGTTCTCCAAATGAGAGCAAAAAAAAAAAGAAAACGCCTGTCAGAATTGAACGTAATCTTCTTTGTGACACCCTTCAAAAAAATCCTTGATATTTATCTTTATCCCTTCTGTGGCTTTTCAATAGCAAAGTGTTTGCTGTGGCTCTTTTGTATTCATGTTCTCACACATTCTGATGGAAACACTTAACTAATGGAGAAATTCTGAAAAGGTTTGAAAACTAAGACACATCTAATGTTTCATCAAACTGGGATTAAGAAACACACACGTGGCAGTATCTTTCAGTGTATCCTCAAGATCTTTTGACATTACTTTTCTGTGTCATAGGCTGTTTAGATGAATAAATATCCATGACACCAGCCATGATTTCAGTCTATTTCTTACAATCCCCAAACAGTGAGTGGGCAGCATTGAAAAACTATTTCTTCAATGTATTTTTATTCATCTGTTACAAAAATGGACTGTCCTGCAGCTAGCTGGGATTTTTGTTTTCATAGTTCACTCTGGGCTGGGAGATCCCTTTAGTGGGATTTAAGTATGGTTTTGGAAAGATGTATCAAGTTGCCTCTCTTTGGCGATACTTGCTACCGCAAAGATGAAGAAAAAAAATCTTTCCTATTCTCTATTTTCCCATTCCTTGTAGAAAGCCCTCAGGTTGTTCTTTTGTTTTTGTTTTTGATTCTTACTCAATTCCCCTTTTTGGTTTTATATCCAACACTGTGTGAGTGTATCAGTATGTTGTGTGCACCCTTTTCCTAATAAAGAGGCAAACTTTAGCTAAATATGCAATTTAATTTAATCTAATTTAAAAAACCTTCACGTTTGTCACCATTCACGCAAGGGAATTACAAGTGTGTGACACATCAAAAGCCCTGATTGGCAGCCAGTGTTAGGGATGATAATATTTAAAAGGAGAGAGCCGCGAGTGGAACACTGGATTGCTTTATTGTACAGAGCCAAATACAACAAAGCACCAGTGAAGACGACCTTCCACCAAAAATAAAGAGAAAAAAAGATTATTAGATAGTTTAATGAAGGCCACCTGTCTTATTTTTATGTCGTGGTAAGAGTGATAACACATGTTATAGAAGCTAATATGCACAGATATAAATTCAGGTGTGTCTTGGGCACAAAAAGTTTGAAACCACTGGTATACACCACCAATTGGACAAAAATCAAGGGTCCAATCTTATGCATTTGCAAGGCAGCGCACAGCTCAACCCAACTGTCATAGCTAGTGTCAAACCAAGGCAGTTGTCATGGCAAGCGCCCACATTGTTTAAGTGGCTAATGTCCTTGATCCCATCTATGCGCCCATGGGTATGTAGGTCTTAAAATTGGGTGTGGTCAGGCACATTGTTGGCGTACTGCTATTTTGAGGCAGCAGAAAGCAATTGCACCATTGACTTACAGAAACCTGGACCAAGTTAATGGAGCAGTATCTTCCTGCTATTTATAGGGCGCATTATTAAGATAATAAGATGTGTACATATGCAGGTTCACAGTGCACTGATAGGCTGAATTCATGTTATGTCCAAAACACATCTATGTTTAATTCAAGGACTAAATACGACTCCTTTGGCCCTTGCATCAGTGTTTGGAAACACCCTAAATGCACTTGTGTTATGCACTCCAGATAATTTAAAAAGGGCCCCAGGTGTTTAACTCTGTCAGTTTCCTGCCTAACTTTATGCAGGTCAGTTCTGCCATCTATCCATTTCATCCACATTGAACGGTGTTATCAGTCTGCTTTTTCCACCATTTTAGTTCATTTTTAGTAACTCTTGTATTATCTTACTCCTATTGTTGCTCTAAAAGGCACAGGTTTTGCTTTCACTCCTTGAAAACACTTCTATCTTGTACGTTTGTGTATTTTGCCAGATATTTAATACTCTGTTTTTTTCGAAACTGGGCCCAGTGAGTGACCCTGACTGGTTGTTGTAGTTGTTACTGGTTGTGAACATTGAATTGTGGTTACTGTACGTAGAGTTACTGTTATTTGAAGCATTCCATTGGGATAAATAAAGTTCTATTGAATTGAATTGAACTGAATTAATATAAGGAAGGACACTGACTATTGAGGGCAAATTCACCACAAAGAACTTTTCAATCAACTTTTCAGATTTTCAGCATTTTCAGGGAACTCTTCTCTGTGGCTAAGAAACAGTTATCGTTCAACTTTTATGTCTTTAGATGGATCATTGAAGAGCAAGATGCAAATCCTGCACATATAGCACAGCGAGTCTGCATGTAAATGTCACTTTTCAGTCCATGGCACATATGAAAACATACTTCTAAAACCCAAATCCTCATAAAGCTTTATTCTAAAATGACCCATTTGTTTCAAGTTCATCATAGATAAGCAGGTGGAAATGTGTGTCACTGCAAGGTGATTCAAATGGCTATGTGTTATCAACCTGTAGCCCAGGGCTCCTGCTCCACATTTAGGGCAGTAGAATGAATAAATGTGGATAGAAGTGTAGGTCAATAATAAAAAATAACGTGCCTTTGGGATGAGGGGAATATTTTGATCGTTCCTTTTCTGAGCCAGGATTTGTAGCACACAGATTTCACGGTTTTATTCTAAAGTCTTAAGAGTCCTTGTTTGGTGATGAACTTTTCTCATAGCTCATGAAGAGACTTCATAGAACACACACTACGGGCCTTTGTATTCAGTCAGACTGCCCTCCCTTCAGCATTATTTGAATCTTTCATAACTGAGCCTCAGCAGCTGAACAAAGCCACAAATTTTTCTACTACAGCTCCCCAAACAAAGACAGTTTTAGGATTCCTAGTGAGTGAGCAGAAGCTTTAAAAGCTTCTGAAAGCTCAAGGAGGATGTTCACATTGTTAGACGGGCCTTAACAACACACACTTCTTTTTGTCAGATTTACTTTTCTTCAGATCACGTCGCTCCGCAATCAGAATTCTCTATAGACGATGGATAAATGAATTATTAACTAGTCCAACAGCAGTTTCGCTGCAGAGGAGCTCATTTTGGCTGACAACATGGGTCCTGTTGTTGCTGTTTGAATACTGCCAACTGTGATGCTATTCCTCCAAAGAGATATAAGGCTGCTTCATTCCATCTAATTTTATTTGAGCTGTAATCTTCACAGTTTTGTTGCCCTCCTGACTGAGAATGGTTTGGGCCTCTGCTTGTGCGGGGATATTGTTTTCTCTTGTTCATATTTCAGTCGCATGCAGTAACACATTTTTGTTGTGTTCTCACACTTAGGTAGAAAGAGATTTAACATTTTGGATGGTGGGAGCCAGAAAACTTCTGGTAACAGTAACAAGATTACAAGAATCCCAGTTCCTCTTTCAACTAGAATATATTACACAATATTAACCAAATGATGCTGACTTTTCCTGTATTGCCTTACATTTGCACTTACTGAGTAGTCCTATGCTGGTATACCAGCATGGACATTATTGAATTGTATTTTCAATACATTCACCTTTGGCAAGAATAAAACTTGTGCAATGCCAGGAGCCTCAAAGTATAATCCAGAGCCACAATCCTTTCAGTTTAAGACAGGGGATAATTTAGCAGAAATAAAACATAATTTTCAAAACTATATTTTCATTACTTTACAATCACCTGAAAATAAGAAGCATGTTTTTGTTACCTTAAAATGAGCCGTTTACATCTACATACTAAGCAGGTCAACTCCCACAGGGTCAGCCATGTTGTTTCTACAGTAGCCCAGAATGGACAAACCAAACAATGGCTCTAGATAGGGCACTTGCATTGTTGTGTCAGCCACTATAGTTCTCTTACACGCTTGGCACACAGGAAAAGTTTCAGTTGGCTGCAATCTGCAACCTCAACACTAGATGCCACTAAGTCCTTTGATGAATGTGTTTGAAGCACTTAGTGTTGAACGTTGGATCTGTAGTAATCTGCAGTAAGTAATTTTATCACTATTAAACACTCACCATTGTTGGTGCTTTCATCACACACGGTTAAAAAGAAAATAAGTCAAACGTACATGCTTTGCCAGAAATTTGATGCTTCAGCACTGTGATTTGTCATGCAACAGTGTTCCTTGCAAAACCGACATTGTTAGAAATCTTTGTCTAGAATATATCTTTATTGTCCATCATTGGTAGAAATTTATCTTTGGCTCACCAAACACAGAAGACAGCATTGTTAAAAGCAGACAAATAGTCAGTAAGACAAGCAAATAAAGTCATTACAAAACACTTAAACACATTAAATCAGCTCATTGTCTGTCTGTGGTTTAAACTCATCAGTCACTTTGTTGAGTTAAGGATACTGATGGCACTTGGAATGAAGGACTTCTTAAATACATTTTCAGTTTCCAGAGGGACTCTATAGCGCAAGATTAGAGTGACTACTTTACAGAGACTCACCTTTATAAAGTCACCCTCTGCAGATTGTTTCCATACTGGGTAAGTAGCTAGCCCTGGTTGCATTTCACGAAATATGGCTGACCGGAAAAAAAGGTTTTCTTTTCCCTTGTAGGACTTGAAGGACTCGTTTTGTTTCAAATTGTCTTCTTATGTTAAATTCCTTCCTCGCAGAAATTGAATATCGGCAAATTAGGCAGAAACACATGCACTTGAACTAAGTCGTCATTTTGCCACCATGTCTTCTATCTCCTGCATTCATGATGTTTTTTTCCCCCTTTCTTAATGCTGCCGTTATGTCCAGTGTCTGTGACTGGTAAAGCCTCTTTGGCAGGAAAAACAGCGCACAGGCTCTGTGTCCATATGGCGATTGTGACAACTGCCATTCACAATGAGAACAGCAATTTATTATAGTCAGCGGGACAAATATGATTTTAATTTTAAAATAACTCCTCGGTCGAGGCTGCACATCACCTGCGGGCTTTAGTTTTGACACCCCTAGTGTAACTCAATATAAGGCTAGACTCATCAGGGGATTTGAATTTTGCATTAAAGGTTCAAAAATGTTCTTTTTGGAGTCGTCTTACAGAAACTGTTGTTGGTAACTGGTGTAAAAATAACCTTTCTATTTGCTGAAACTGTAACTACATCCACACAGCATTACACAGTATTACATGACATCATGTTCCTCTGCCTCCTTGTAGTTCACGTGAGCAGAGGAGTCCCTGATGCAACTGTCAGTCATGTTAGTCACTGCTTGTAAGCTGTGGTCAAGCTGTAAAACTAGGCAGCGCTGATCAAAATTGTAGCTGTAAAATGAGAAAGTTTGTGACTCGGCTGCCAGAGAAACTGGAGCTGGAGCAAACTTTCTCATTTAACAGCTAAACGGTACACTAAAATATGTTTCTGGAAACATTCAGGGCCAGAAATATGCAATGCAGTTACAGAATCTTGATTCGTATTTGATCAGCGCTGCCTAGTTTGACAGTTTGACCACAGTTCATGAACCGCGATTGACGTAATTGACCGCTGGGTTAGAGACTCCTCTGCTCTGATTGGCTGTTTTCCAACAGCCACGTTAGATTCTAGCAAATGCCACGAGGAGGCAGAGTCTTTCACTGACTGTCTCATGTTGCACGCTGTGGATGTGGTGAAAGTTTCAGCAAATACGTCACAGAGGATTTTTATAAAAGTTACCAACTGTAGCTTTATAGAAAGGTCTTTATATTGGTCAGTGTCTGCTCTGACTTTGCGACTAAACCTGGTCTCCAGAGGGCTTTTGAGGAGCTGGAAAACCAAAGGTGAAAGGCCATTTGTTGAATGGATGTGAAAGAAAGAACTGAGATAAAGAGGTGCAGCCAGTCTGAAAGGACAAAGACACCGAAAAATTATGAGCCATGTCTGTGACTTGAATGACTGTCATCACTCAGTGAATAGAAGGCAGAGACTGCCGAGAGAATGAAGCGGGAATTAAATTAACACATTATATGACTTTTTTGATTCCATTCTGGGACCTGTTATCTCACAGTTTGCTTGTTTGTACTGATAGTGATTTAACCAAAAACATGCAGTGTTGAACAGAAAGGAGTAGTAAGACACAAGTTAAAAGAAAACTTATAAACTAATATAAAACAGGCTCTGTAGCCCTTTTTCAAGTCACTGAGATTTCCAGAATAATTTTGGATCCACTTTAATTCCTCATGACCCAAGAGGTTCTCAAACACATATTTAAAAATCCCTGTGCTTTATTAAACTAAACCTGATTTTACATGTCATCAGCTCGCTCTCTGCACTCGCTCACCCTTTCCCTGACATTTCTTGATTAACTGTGGTCAAACTTAGAACTCTTTACACAGTTTGTCACCAGTATCTGACTCATCTGAGTTCATTTTAAGTTTCAAACTGTAGAGCATGCCTTAGTGATGCTCCTCTTGCAGCATTTTATGGTATGTTTTCATATTTACATTTACTCTCATCCTCCATATGTGGAACGTTTCTACTTGCTGTGTGCTGCAGCAGTTAGCCTCTGAGGAACTTTCTGGTGCTGACTTGTGTTACAATGTTAGCAACAAGATGTACTGATGATTTAATTGAAAACTTAATCACGTCTGTTGGTGTCTGATGGTGGGACCCAAAGCCACATTGGAGAAGAGATTTGGGAAATAAAATAGTCACTGTGGAGGCATGACCCACCTGGCAAAATTGCCATCTCGCTGAGCTGGTTAATAAGAATTTGAGACACTTAAGCAGTGTCACTGCTAATTAAGAAAATGGCCTCACCATCTCAAACAGCCAAAGCTCACACTTTACTTTTAGGACAGACTACTCTCTATAAACAGATATCTGCTTATGTACATATGTACTGTAGAATCTGTAGGCAGCAGGACATGATTTTGGTAATGGAAGCATACTGGTTTCCGTTTGTAGTCCGAGTAGCAGAGGTGGGACCAAGTCATTGTTTCGCAAGTCACAAGTAAGTCTCATGTCTTTGCACTTAAGTCCCAAGTCAAGACAGACAAGTCCAAATCAAGTCCCGAGTCCTAAACTTTGATAACAGAAGTCATAGCGTGCCCTTCAACAGATGTAATGCCATTTTAATAACAGAGTGCTAATATATTAAATTTACAAAAATCCTAAATGCATTTAAAATTTTGTATTTATTTATTAAAACATTTTTGTGACTGAACTTTATTATAAAAGAAGTATAGCTGATTATTGATAGTGATTGCACTATCATTGTGTAAATCACTGTTCACCACAACAGGATGAATTTTGTATGTTTTTTTGCCCATTCTTGTTGTTTATAACTCATCTAATATTAGAAAAATGTTTAAAACTTTCCGCTCCCAAACTGGCTTGGGGGAAGGTATTCATATTTGTTATTTTCAAGTCAAAAGGCTCAGGTCCAAGTGAAGTCACGAGTCATTGGTCTTCAAAGTTGGTCTATCAAAGGTGTGACTTAAAAGCCTGACTCAAGTCCAAGTCATGTGACTTTAGTAGTATTGACCCATCACATTTCAGCTGCAGGTACACAGTCTGTGTGAGGAGACAGGATGCCTTGGCCAAAATGCAGCCTTGGAACCTGGAAAATATATCTGCATTCTTACACCATGTCATAACAGCAAGCAAGCGTCTGACTATTGCGCCACATTGTGTTACATCGGACGTTCTAATCCCTTTGATATGACACTTCACCACTTGTTGTGAACAAACCTGTTGTCTCAGAGTAACCACTGAAGAGATGTGAGTACGTACTTCCTTATTATTCATATTCACAATACTACTATCCAACACAATCGCAGGTAACTTATAGATATCATTGTAGCTGCCGTGCAATATTATGCCACCATCTCCATTTTGTAAGACAAGCTACCTTGCTGGCAAGCTCTTCTGAGCACCCCACACAACAACACTTGCCAGAAACATTCAGCTCCCTGGTGTTCTCCCCTCAGCCAGATGCCAACTTATTTAGGAATTTGTACTGAAATGAGAAGGTATTATATCAATAATTCCTCTTTTCAACTTTGTGAATCAGCCATTCCTCGTCCATTGCAGCACTTTTAATTCCAGTGACAGGAATAAAATAGAAATGGAGCATCCAAAGTTTTGTTGCATGCCACATCATGCTGCGTTGCTTGTGGGCAGTTAGGACATGGTGTTTTGCAGATACCTGTTTATAGAGATGAGACAAAGTGACCTTGAAGGGAAGAGGAAGTCTTGGCCCAAATATCCACTGGCTACATCAGATCTCCTGAAATATTGGTCATTACCTACAGAGGCTTATCATCATCAGAACGATAGCTTATGGGTTTTGAGATTGAGGACTGACTGAAATTAGGCTTATTTCATCAAAGATAATACTCACAGAAATTACCGGTACCCTAATATTGTTTTGTGACATGAGAAAAGGTTGTCAGGCTTCATACAAATTAACAATGAATACAGAAAAAAAACAAAAAACAGAATATTGTAAGCTTGTAGTTCTACATGTGGCCGTTTAACATAAATAAACTTTATTACATACATTTGAGGCAATATTTTAAATACTGTAAACATTTTGTATTTTGCATCTTACATTGTATGTAGCATGATTTTTTTCAAGCAATTTCCATTGAATTAATGTACAAAATTAGACAGTTTTGCTAGCCTGGAAATCCAGACCCAAATCTAGAAAGATTAAGGGTCTGGCTATGAGTAATGCAAATGGCCCAACTCGAGGGGGGGCACCAAGCATGCATTTGAAAATATCACTGCACGCAATTGGATAACACTACGACCAATCAGAACAATACACGGGGTGACGTATCCAGAGCACTACCAGCTGAGCTAACTGGTAGATTAGACTCTTGCTGTATCCGGTCAATAAAACAGCAAAAACGTCCTTCTTGCAAAGGAAAGATTCGAGCGCCGTCTTCTGTTCCTCTTTCAGAGAAAAAGCCAAGTCTAACTCGTTCATTGTAGTGGCCAAAGCCGTTTCAAACAACTGGTGTTCATCCGTAGCCATCTTGCAATGTTTACTGACTGATTCTGGACTTTGTCGTCGCAGCGCTGTCGTCATCTGTTCAGCTTGCTTGTGGCCCGCCTATATCAGATACACTGATGTGATTGGTGCAGCTCGGCTCCAACGACATGGGTAATGAGCATCAATACTGATTGCCAGAGTGACTCGCTGAGCAAATTCAAATTGTGCTCTCGCGAGAACTCTGGATTTCCAGGGTACAGTTTTGCAGGAACGAACTGAGAAAACATTCTGCTCTTGTAATATAAAGGAAGCTAATGTTTTAAAAGTTTCTTAGAAGGCCAGATTGAAATTATTTAATGATATTAACTGTATTATTATCTTTGAGCAAAGAAAAGGGCAACGTTGTTGAGATTGTAGGGGCAGGGCTGAAGTGCATAACGTGCTTTGATGTGACATAATTTGTTTGGACAAAAAATTTAAACTTCAAAATAATATTTGCACCTTGACACTGAAGTCAGTCTCATCTTTCCTTAACAAAAACATGCATACATACAAACAAACAGAAACAGAGATGCTCAGGATTCCTCCCTGCTAGGCAGCACTGTTTTTCTTCAAACTACCCTTGAAGTTGGAGCAGAGAATTCCCCATGGACCTCTAATATTTCTTTCTGTTTATGTGATCTCTGTTAGAGAGGCATCTGTCTGATCTCCGCCTCACAAATAAAGCAGAAGATAGCAAAGTGTAGGTTACACCAAAACTTAAGCTAAAGGAATACAATGACCAAAGATGTGAGGGATGAGTCGTATTAATATGGTGTGAATATATTTAACCTCAAGCTGATACGAACACTCTAAAAGTGAGAGTTTTGCAGCGATGACTCTGTGAAGGTAATCACAGTATCACAGACTTTTAACCCAGGAAAACAGCCCCATCCCAAAATAACATGACCTTTCTTCGTGCCTCGAGCAGGAGGAAAGTCTTCCTAGTGTCTTTGTCTGCTGTGGAGGCATCTCTCCGAGGAGCTGCACATTCCTAATCTCTGTGTGCCTCCTTTCAGAAACTCTCAGATTTTGCTCCAAGCTGCTTCGCTTGCTTTTGTAGCGGCACAGTGATCTGGGCTACGTTACTCTGCACTGGCTTGGAGAATGGATTAATTTGGAGAATTGACAGCCTATTCTGGCCCTGCTGGTGTCGATTTATGTGAAGGGAATCGCTCCCTTATTAACAATCTAGCTTGACTGCAGTACAGTGGAAATTATAGCCATTGATGTCTTCTCCCTTTTTGAAAATGGGCATAGATCCCTGTAGGTTTTAGTTTTCTATTCTTTAATTATTGTTCCTTTTCATTAGAGAGGATACACCAGTGTTTGTAGATTAGTGTATGTGTTCACTACGTTGGTAGTTGCAAGTGTTGGAGTGCATGAAAAGCAACACAGAAAGAGAAATAATAACTAAATCATGAAGCTGTGGAAACTGAACCTCAGCTCACAGATAAAAACTGAATTAAAACGCAACATATCTTAAAATTTCTTGGCACACTGAAGAACATCATGACCGCATTCACACGACACCGGGTATACCGTAACCACACAGCGGCAGTTTTCCATTAAGATGCTAAAATGTCCCTCATTATCTCCGGCAATAACTCATATTTAGTGGGGAATTTATTACTTGTTTTTTTTTTTAATAAGCAGCAGCTAATGAGGAATGCCTCTGTACTGCAGACTGTCACAGTCCTTTTTTTTTTTCATGTCAGGGACTGAGGGATCTCGACAGCTTGTCATTCGAAGCTTCTCACTGAGTTCCTATATTTATTGCAGTCACGGAAAACACTTGGCATCGTCGTTTGTTGAGTGTATACATGAAAGGCATGTATGACTGCATGTGAATTCTGGAGCCAGGATTTAAATTAGTACGTAATTTAATTGTGTGATATTACTCGTGATACACCTCTAAAATTGCATCCTCGTTGGTAGCTGTGGTAGCACAGATGACTTGTCATACACAATCCATATTTCATGGCGTAATTATGTGCATAAAATTAACTGATCTGTTTGCTGATAAATCCAACCTGAGCTTCTAAGTGGCTCTGTTTCGAACCAGCAGTCAGCTTTTAGCTATTAGCCTGTTGTTTGTGAGATTGATGGTGAGGTTGGAAATTACTGGGTATGATGTTGAAGAAAAGGACTGCAGTCTCAGTCTAGATTGTGTGTGTGTGTGTGTGTGTGTGTGTGTCCTTGTACATGCTACACAGTGAGGACCACAAAACGGATTTTAGTGACAGAGTGAGGATATTTTTGCAAAGTGAGGACATTTTGGCCGGTTCTCATTTTGTCAAAGGCCTGTTTGAGGGTTAAGACAGGGTAAGGGTTAGGCATTTACTTGTGATGGTTAAGGTTAGGGTTAGGGGCAGATAGGTAGATGAGCTTTGGTGTGGTCATTTATGAGACAGGAGAATGGTTCTAGGATGCCAGAATTCACTGCTCAATATGTCTGAAAAGGCTTTATGACACCCTGCAGCTGATAACTTGATAACTCTAACATGAATTTACTTATTTTGTCTTGCAGGGCTCAACAATAAGCATTGCCCGATAGCCTTGGACAAGTAAAATGCCATGTCAGGCTACTAAATTGGACAAGTGTTAAGAAAGATTTAAACACATAGCATTTGCTGGAGCTGATGTTGAAAGTAGCTGAGTGAGCCATCTCACTTTATTCTCATATCTGTTGAGGGTTGCACATGCACTGGACTGATCGGGCACTTGCGAGTAAATGGCGGTAGGTGAAGACAAAGTTAAAGAGCTGAAGTGCAAGTGAGCATTTCAATAATCCTGGGAACAGGAGTTGAGTTGGGTGACGTGAGAGGATATGGGTGAAACTGCAAGTACGTATTGCGCAGTTTGTTGCAAGTTTAAGAGCAAGGCCTATAAAACAGGGTCGTTTTCCAAAAGCACATCATCTTTCTCGAAAACGTCACTGGAGTGCCACAACAATGGCCAACAGCATCTTAGTTGCAGGGCAGCTAAAAGAGCTGCCAACAACCCCTTCTGTGGTGCCTTGCTGGTGCTCGTATGAAACATGACAATTAACTTTAGTGTTTGTTGTTATCTGATAACGTCTAATAAATAAGACAATTTGTAAAGGAGCAAGTGAAAATTGACTTTGGGCAAGTAGATTTCTGACCTATTTGCCTCACCAAATGAGTGAAAAAGAAACATTTTAGTTGAACCCTGTCATAGTCAATGCATATTAACAAGTATTTCTATAAATATGTAAAAGTCATTTAAAATCTGGGTAGATGTCACTAATGTCAAACTGAAATTAAAAGCAAATGTCTCTCCCATCCTCCTGTCAAGCTAAATGTCTCATTCTCATCACATCTCATGCTGAAGTTTCTTTTTATATACATGAGCTCTATTACCTTAATCACTTTAAATTAACACCACCACCACTACCACCACTCCCCGCCCTACCTGGACCACTTAACTCATGTTATTGTCCAGCCAAGCTATCCCCTGACATGACTGGGCACCAATACGCAATAACGGTGACCAGCCATGTATCATGCTGCCTTGAAAAGAAGCTTTTTATTTCAGTGTCTGACACCAGACGTCACTGCCCGAGCGCTGGTATTCAACAATTTCATCATGTACCCACCCCCCCTAGTTGGAAAATGTGCCATAGCACGCTAGAAAAAAAGTTGCTCAGGAATGGCTGGAGGAAGACAAAGAGCTTAAGATGTCGCCCTTGCCTTCAAACTTCCCAGATCCCAATCCAACTGAGCATCCAAAGGACATGAGGGTACAGTGTCCATGACTCAACAGACCAGAGCCATGTCTGATCCACTGTGAGGCCTCAGTGTCTTGTAGTGTCAGAGGTCACATTGTGGGGCCCCCATGGTTCCTGGCACCAGAGTGTTGGTGGCAGATCCTTTGAGTCCTGCGGGTTCTGAGGTGGGGTACCAGCGTGTTCTACAGATGCTCAATTAGATTAGGATGTGGAAAATTTGGAGACAAGGTCAGTATCTTTAGCTCTTTGTCACATTCCTCAGGTCATTCCTGACCAGCATTTGTGGTGTGGCATGGCACATTGTCCTGCTGGGCCGGCCACTGCCACCAGGGAGTGCCTTTGCCATGAGGGGCGTGTCTGGTCTGCAGTGGTGTTTGGATGGGTGGTGCATGTCAGGAGGTATCCACATGAATGCCAGGACCCAAGATCTCCCAGTGGAACATTGCACTGTATCGAGATGATCAATGTTATTCTTTTCATCTGTCAGTGGTTTTAATGTTGTGGCTGATTTTTGAGGATATATGTAGATTGTTGTTTATCATTTTAAAGCCATTTCTATAGTAGATTGCCAGTGAATAAACCGTAACATTCATCTTTCATGTGTTCAGCACAATGAAGACAAACCACATTGGGGCCAGGGAGCAAAAGCCACTGGGGAACCACAACTGTATTGTGGAGCAAGAGATTTCCCAGGGATTGTGGTTATACTGTTGTGCATCTTGTCAGTGTAAATAATTGCTATTTGAAAATAAGAATTCTGTCCGAACACATTTTAGAAACTATCATGTAAGGAAAACAGTAAATGCATGTAGTTGTTGCCATGAAGTTGTCCAATCCCAGCAGACTCTCTGAATTTAAACCTGTGGCACATTTAATTTTTTACTCCAATGCATTTGTTTCCCCCTTAAGAGTTGGCTGTTTGTTAGTTCATGTGAACAGTACAATCCTGCCTTATTTCATGTTCGAAAAAGCACACAGCTTTTTTTTTTTGTTTTCTTTTTTTTTTACGTCATTGCTGTAGGATCAAGATTTTTCACACACCAGAACTATGGCTGTGCCCCTCTGTCTGACTGAATTAGGTTATTGTGCTGATTTAATTTCCAGAGGGAACCACCCTGGTGGTAGGAAACATCATTTGCTAATTAACAAGAATGTCTCCTGGCGTTTTCAAGAAAATGACAGTGCTCCCAGAGGCTTGTTAAAAGTGAAGTTCTGATAGAAAGCACGGCTGTAAACAGGAGTAATCTGCAGTAACAAGTCCAAAATGGATTGAATTCTTCAACAAGTGCAAAAGTACGGTGAAAAGCAAAGTGATTCAAGAATGCCCTCAGTCAGTTGTTGTATTATGGTGATACGTTCCTGGTTACTGCCTGTGGAACTACAAAAGAGGATTTGGTGATGAAATTGTGTGTGAGTGTGTGCAAATTTAAAATGCAAGAGAGGTGCTACTGTTTGGATTTAACATGGAATGTCCTGTGGTTAAAGTGTTTCAGGAATGTTTCCATCTTTTTCCTAAAAGTATGTATTGTAATTTCAGTCCAAGACTATTATACAGAACACATAAAAGCTTTTGTTTCTGATATCAAAAACATATTATGGCTTCCTCTTTCTCATTATTGTGCAATTCCACTGTTATTGTACTTTTATTTAATTACTTATCCACAAGAGACAGACTCTCCATGGAGTTTGGCGAACTCCTCGAGGCATTAGCACTTGGCTGAATCGATGCAGCTCCTATATTTATCCAGCCTTGACAGATAAGCATGTATTGAACGTTTCACACAAGAGTGGCAGCGACTTCAAGAAATGCCTCTCATTGGTACATCTGTGGTGAGGCTACAATGAGGAAATCAATGTGCAAAGCTGCCAGTGCTTGGACTGAATGAGTGGGAATGTGAGGTTGTAGCCTGCTATTGTTATTGTGTCAAAGCACTTGAACAACCACTACAACATGAGCTGTTGTATGAAAACTGGTATTTTTTCCACTTCACTGTTACAGAGATTCAGCTCAAAATAAATTATTTATTGATAAAACACTATAAAATATAGATTGATCTGCAAAAGTCAAATGGACAAAACTTTCACGATGACTGCACAGTATGAAAATATGCGAGAGAGAGAGAGAGAGAGAGAGAGAGAGAGAGAGAGAGAGAGAGAGACGCACATATATATAAATATCTATGGACTGGAGATGCATATGTTGCAATACCCATAAAATGCCACAATGTGTTGGTTGTCAGTGTGTAATATTTGGCATGGTTTATTGTCAAATCTGAATCTGAATCTTCTACCCATTAATATGTTTATATAAGTGTATAATTGCTATAAAATAAAATTTGTTTAGTTTTCGTAGCCTTATAATTATGCTTTTATATATATATATATATATATA
>NC_065523.1:19172047-19203234 GCF_006386435.1 Epinephelus moara | reverse complement strand
ATGATATATCTCCCCAACGATGGTAGCACCGAATCCCATTCTGTGCAGCAAAATGGGAGCGGAGGATTCAGCCTCTCTTCTTGCCCGCTCAGCATCCAACACATGGAGTTCCTCATCTGTGTACTCCGGCTCAAACAGGTATGGCTCTGGATCTGTGTCCGCTACAAGAGACTCTTCAAAATCGCTTTCAAAGTCGTCCATTGCAGTAACTATAGTCTGGAGATATTGCTAGGCTAAATAAACAGCTGAGTTTTGTTTACAGGCTACGCTGTCAGTCAGCTGGTGAGGTTATTTTAATTCATTAACATGTTTAACTGCCGTCGTACAGTCTTGCTGTCGACTGTTATGTTTATGTTTTGTTGCCTTTCTGAAAGCCCCATTGATTAAGGGTTGATTGCTCTCTGTGGTGGTGGCACAGTGGTGGTTAGCATTGTCACCTCACAGCAAGAGGGTCCCCAGTTTGAGTTTGCATGTTCTCCCTGTGTGTGGGGTGAGCATGGGTTTTCTCTAGGTTCTCTGGCTTCCTCCCACAGTCCCAAGACATGCAGGTTACGTGTCCTTAGGTGTGAATGTGAGCGTGAATGTGTCTGTCTCTATGTGTTAGCCCTGTGATAGTCTGGTGTGCTTTACCTTTGCAGGGCTGCTAGAGGGGTCGTGGGAGTTTGTCCATCCAGTCTACATGTGCTTTGTGGACTTGCGTCCCAAGGGCGATCTTGTTTGGGGCACTGTGGAAATATGGGGTACCAGGCTCGCTGCTACAAGCCATCCCGTCCTTGAATAACCAAAGTGAGAGTTGTGTCTGCCTACTTGGCACAAAATCAAACATGTTCTCAATGGGCGTTGGCCTCCGCCAGGGTTGTCCCCTCTGTCAGATTCTGTTTGTGATATTCATGGACAGGATCTCGAGATGCAAGGGATCTGGTTTGGGGACCTCAGAATTGCATCTCTGCTTTTTGCAGATGATGTGGTTCTGTTGGCTTCATCACCTTGTGACCACCAGCATGCACTGGCGTGGATTACAGCCAAGTGTGAAGCGGTCAGGATGAGAGTCAGCACCTCCAAGTCATGGTTCCTCTCCTGGCAACCTGTGGATTGCCCCCTCTGGGTTAGGAGTGAGTTACTGCCTTGGCACAGCATCTGCGGTGATGCGACTGTGCCGGACCGTCGTGGTGAAGAGAGAGCTAAAATGAAAGGCAAAGCTTTCGATTTACCTGTCCATCTATGTCCCAACTCTCATCTATCGTCATGAGCTATGGGTAATGACCAAAAGAATGAGATCATGGATACAAGCAGCCGAAATGAGTTAACTCAGAAGGGTGGCTGGGCTCAGCCTTAGAGATAGGGGAAGGAGATCTGACATCTGGTGGGAGCTCTGAGAAGAGCAGCTGCTCCTTCGCGTTGAAAGGGGTCAGTTGAGGTGGTTTGGGAATCTGATCAGGATGCCTCCTAGGAGCCTCCCTTTAGAGGTGTTCCAGGCACATCCCACTGGTAGGAGGCCCCTGGGGCAGACCCAGAATACACTGGAGGGATTACATATCTCATGGGAGAGGGATGTCTGGAACGCTGTGCTCGGCCTGCTGGCCCCACGACCCAGTCTGGATAAGCAGTTGAAAATGGATGAATGGATAATATTCAATCAGTTAAATTCATTTCACTTTGATTTACCAAAAAACTTAAGTGATTTCCACATCTCCTTCATTATGTCAGTGTATGTAAATGCAGTTCTTGAGTGTAACATTTAAATCTGCTGCATCATATTTAAAGTTTCAGAGCTATAGAGTATATAGCTGTCACCTTAGAAATAAACAGTTTGGTAAAATAAAGATATGAACTTGTGAGTTCACACAATTACTGATTTCCTGCCAGCACTCCTCTCTCATTTGATTATTTTTAAGTGTCACATGACACGCTGAATGCATCATTTGACTTGTTTTATGTGAACACGCACAGAGCCTGAAGAAGAAAGCCTGAATTAACAGAGCAAGTTGATAACCACCTTTGTGGTACCCATTATCTCTGACTGAGGCTTTAGGGTTTGTCAAGTCAGCTCAGGCAAAGAGTTGAATTTGCTTTGTGGTACAGCCCTCTGGTCAAGTTATATACAAGGACAAATAAAGACAAGGCTGTAAGAACATCTAGAAAAGACACAGAGTTATTAAAAAATAATTTTAATGTAGACAGTATAATGACACTTCACTTTTTACAGCTGGAGCACGCTAAAACAGAAAGTCCCATAAACTGTAGTATATCATACAGAAGAGGTCCTTTGGCTGCACTCAAGTGCTCCTCCATGTTTTTATGATACCATCTGGTGTGGTGTTGAGGGGGAAGCCAATGGAGTCAGCTAGGATCACAATTACAAAAATTAAGCACCAAAAATGCTACAGACAATTTACCTCTGTAGAAATCTGTTTGTGATTATTTGCATCTGTTTTTTCTTTTGCTGCTGGCACACTAAACCCTACCACCGGCCAAATATTTGTTTTCCTTTTAGTTAAAAAGAAAGAGGTAAGTCAGTTGAACAAACCAATTACAAAATGCTCAGAGCTGAAGTAGCTTCACTGACAGGTAAATGGAGTCCCCTAACATTGTGCTACAGTTGCTCATTGCCAATGACTATTTCCTTTGTACAAGGTATGCTACACTTTGTAAATCTAATAAGTGGACATCGTTGGCGTGCATTTTCTTGCAAAAACCTAGTATCCCCATAAAAGGCAGTCATGAAGGTTTTCCACATTTAGAAATGTTTCATGAACCTTGGACTCTTCCATACCGCACTGAATTAGTTTCAAAAATACCACAATAAAACTGCATTACTAGTTTTAATGTTATTTTATATAATTCAATATAACAAAAGCATTTTTCTTTTAGAAGTTTAAGGTTTTTGCAGGACACTGGCAACATGGGGATTATATTTTACTGCACAAACAATGTATGGAAAACATTTTAATGCTCAGTAATTTTCCAATAACTGGAGGATGTGAACAGTCGAATACAGAGGTTGTGTGTATATTTAACAGGGCATCTTGAACCAAGGTATCTTTGTACATAAAGACACATAACAACATTCATTAGAGCAATAAGTCAATCAAATGCATATTCTGATAATGAGCTAACAGTGATACAAAGACCTGGTAGTCATCATAATGAGCTGTATTATTAGAACTTTGATCATGGGGACTTTCCTTTAAGCTTTACCAAAATACAACATTGCTGTAGTGATCTTCTTTCTGGGTGTTGCAAAGCAAACAGATACACACATAATGTGTTTAACTGGCAGTATAACAGTAGATCTTCATGTGTAAATATGGTGTTCTGTAGCTTAATAACAGTGATTTCAGTATCTTCGGGAAAAAAAAAAGAGTGCACTCACAAAACAATAGCATTCAATGGTAATAACTATACAGCATTGGTTGCATAAATAAATAAATAAAAATCTCAGCTGAATTAATAGTTGCGTTTGAATAGTGTGAATAACAGATTTCATATAACAGTGAAACACTTAAACAGTTAAGTGAAAGAACAGTTCAGTGCACTAGATCAACATATTTTGGAAAAGACAGTTTGGTTGGAAGTCTGTGAGAATATTAACAGCTACGATTTGGACACCAACACACCATTATACTGTCCCAGCAGTTCCCACTTCCCACTTGTGTATGAGCTATGAGCGCACCTATGTGTGCAGCCTTGTCTTCGGCTGCTTGAAATAGTCGACCGCGTGAGTAAGACTTGCAGGCAGGCATGAGCATCTTTTTATATTGCTTGGCTGGAGAATCAGTGCAACAGATGACAAATTGCACCTGAGAAACTTTTTAATTAAAAACGTTTTGCCAAGCGCAGCGCGAATGTCCTTTGTTAATGAGTTCTCAGTACGGTGCTTCAGCTGAGATTAAGGCTGGGCAATATATTTATAGTATATGGCTATTGTGATATGAGATTAGATGTTGTCTTAGATTTTGGCTATTGCAGTATCGTGAGAATTCTCTTTGTGGTTTTAAAGGCTGAATTACAGTAAAGTGATGCAATTTTCTGAACTTACCAGACTGTTCTGGTGTTCTCTTATTTGCATTTACTCACTTAGTCATTATGTCCACATTTTGACCACATGCCTTGATATTGATATTGCGATGATTTTGTAAGGTTGACTATTGGTGCTTTCACAAAATATTTGCACAGTGAGATTTTTTGATAATCATCAGTAGTGTGGAGCACTTAGTGGGTAAAGGCAAATAATAGAGCAGCTAGAACATACAAAAATTATGATATTGAAAATTTTAGATGCTGTATAGCCTCATATAATATCATATATTATATACACTGTTCAAATAAATGAAGGGAACACTTAAATCACACATTGATCTTGATGAACAAATTATTCAAGTTGAAAATCTTTACTGATGTGCATTGTGTAATTTATTGAGAACAAAATGACGGAACAACGGTCAATAGAAACCAAAATCATCAGCCCACTGAGGGCTGGATTCAAAATCACGCTGAAAATCAAAGTGAAAAAACTGAAATCAAAGGCTGATCCAACTTATGTTAATTTTATCACAGCAACTCATAATGTGACTCAGTCGTGTGTACGGCCCTCGCGTGCCTGTATGCAGTCCTGACAATATTTAGGCATGCTCCTGATGAGTCAGTGGATGGTATCCTGGGGGATCTCCTCCCAGACCTGGATCAGGGAATCAGTGAGCTCCTCGACAGCCTGTGGTGGTACTTGGTGGCATCGGATGCACGATACATGATGTCCCATAGGTGCTCAATTAGATTAACGTCAGGGGAACAAGAATGCCAGTCAATGGCATCAATGCCTTCATCATCCAGGAACTGCCTACACACTCTGGACACATGAGGCCGGGCACTGTCCTGAACCAGGAGGAACCCAAGGCTCACTGCACCTGGTCTGACGATTGCTCTGAGGATTTCATCCTGATACCAAACAGCAAGCCGAGTACCATTGGCTATGACATGGAGGTCTGTGCGACCCTCCAACGATATGCCTCCCCAGACCATCACTGACCCACTGCCAAACCAGTCATGCTGGATGATGTTACAGGCAGTATAACGGTAACCACGGCATCTCCAGACTCTTTCACACCTGTCACATGTGCGTGGTGTGAACATGCTTTCATCTGTGAAGAGAACGGGGCACCAGTGGCAGACCTGCCAATTCTGGTGTTCTCTGGCGAATGCCAATTGGGCTGCATGTTGCAAGAAGACCACTAGAGGACGTCAGGCCCTCATGCCACCCTCATGGAAACTGTTTCTGACAGTTTGGTCAGAAACATGCACACCAGTAGCCTGCTGGAGGTCATTCTGTATGGCTCTGGCAGTGCTCCTCCTGTTCCTTCTTGCACAAAGGAGCACATACCGGTTCTGTTGCTGGGTTGATGCCCTTCTGTGGCCCTTTTCAGCTCTCTTCATGTAACAGTCTCCTGGTATGTCCTCCATGCTCTTGAGACTGGGAGACATAGCAAACCTCCTTGCCACCACAGGTATGGATGTACCATCCTGGAGGAGCTGGACTACCTGTGCAGCCTGATTAGGCTGCAGGTACTGCCTCATGCTTCCAGTAGTGACAAGGACACCAGCAGAACACAAAACTAGAGAGGAATCAGTCAGGAAGGATAAGGAGAGAGCAACTGTCATGTAAAACCATTCCCTTTTTGGGGGTTGCCTTGCTTTTGCCTCTCCATTGCACCTGTTGTCACTTTAATTTGCACCAAAGCAGCTGAAACTGATTCACAATCACTTGTGCTTCCTAAATGGACAGATTGATATCCCTGAAGTTTATCTGACTTGGTGTTATACTGTGATGATAAGTGTTCCCTTCATTTTTTTGAGCAGTATATCATATCATATATAATATCAACGTATTGCCCAACCCTATGTGTAAATATTTTGTGAAAGCACCAACAGTCAACACTACGATATTGTTGCAATATCGATATCGCGTTATTTGGTCAGAAATATCATGATACTTGATTTTTTTAATATCACCCAGCCCTTGCTAAGATAATTAGTTGTGACCAATATTAAAACATATTTCTTCAATAGTTAACTAAAACATCACTACAGCAGGTAAATATTGTTATAGTAAAGTATAGTATAGGGTCGATCAAACAAAAAACGTTTCATATGTCTTAAGTTGACCCATTTATTTGAGTAATAACACACAAAAAAACCTTTACTATACTTAACAACATTTTTACACTTATCCTCATGACAGAAGTTCATTAACTGTTATCCTCCAACACTGGAAACTGTTACTGTACCACTAGTTTCAGACTGTCCAGTCCAGATACATTCAATAAGTGTGAGATTTGGAATTAAACCATACACATTTTAATAAAAGCTGAGAGCTTTAACTATGATGCAAACTCTACGCCTCAATCTTTACACTGACAAGACTTTTGTTGGGGGTGTAATGTATAACTAAGACCAATCACTGTTCTAATACTGGGGCTTCATCTACAGTTTGTTCTACAGCAGGATAACCACACACATGCTGGTACTGATGAGAGGCACTATTACACCAATACGACACTGGTTCAACACTCTGCTGCTACTTCTCCTACAGAAGTAATCATGGAAACATATCAGTAGGATGTCTGTTGGCAGTGACTTGGTTCGAATGCATTTGTCCTTCAAAATGAGACATCTACAACTTTAAAAAGTGACATTACATTCACAAACTGAAGTCTTTAGTCATTTAGGTTAACAGTAACACTTTCACAGACTCATTTATCTATATATTTGTTATTTTCTTTAGAAATATGCAATGATAAACTTAGCTTATGAACCTCTCCAAAATGGATGTAAAGCATTTTGGAAACCTGAATAACTAACTTTTGGACAACATTTATGTGTCAAAGTCTGTTTCTTATATGAAAACAATTCTTATTTAGATCAGTGACAGTCATGGTCATTATATTGTGTTTGACCAACTGATATTGCTCATGTTTTCAAGGTGGATTGTAGACATTTTGTTCTGATAGTCAAGTTTAGCAAAGTCAGTTATCCTCTGCGTTCTTCCCGATTAACTTGTGTAATAAACTGAGGACTAATAGATCTTTTGTTTCAAATAAATACATTAACAAAACAGCTAGAATTTGAGTTGGTTAAAATTATTCTGGTCATTTTCCCAAATTTAACAACCCTGGACGATGCACTTGATCCAACACTTTGCATTGCCGAATATTTTAATTATCAACAGTATTTGTCCTTTTTCCGGTAAAACGTAACCACTCAACCTTGATTGGATAAATAAGAAAGGTTTTCTCCTTTAGACAACAAAATTATACAATATACTTTAATGTTTAGGTCCATTGATATCTCAGTAAATACTGACAACAGTACTGTATGTGTCATGTCTGTGTTATATGAGTTATGTTTTGTTTTTTGTTTTAGCAGTTAGATTATACGAATACCGATGGAACATATTCATCACTGTTCCCTCCTGCGGAACAGTGATTGAAACTGAGTCCTTTGATAGTACACTTCACCTTTAGGTGGCATCTTAAATGCTGCCCATCACATGCACAGCTGCACGTACAGTCCATGCTGATGTCTGACAACACCACCCACAGTCAGCAGCTCCTGCCTCCCTTTGACGCAGACTCCTTTTTAAGCCTGGTGCTCAGACATTCCCTCATACTGTCACTTCTGTCTTGCTGTTGGTGACAAAGTACGGTTGCGGAGGCAAGTAACGAGTGGTGTGCAGCTCCTTCTCTATGATGCAGAGTTTCTTTGGGCCATAGTTGTGTCGGAGGCCCAGCATGTCCTTGCTCTCCCAGGATCTTAGCACCCCCGGGCTGGCGGCAGTGTTGGAGCCGTAGCACAGCGACTGGGCGCTGCGGCTCTTGGGGCTCTTGTACTTGTGTCCATTCTGTTTTGACGACAGCTGTCTGGGCGGGCTGTAAGGATTGCTCGGCTCCGGCTCCATGTCCATGGCTTCCATGGGAAGGCTGCCCTTGGTTGTCATCTCGATCACTTGCCGCCGGTTGCTGTAGAAGCTGTCATTAGCTTTCTCTGCTAACAAATACAGATAAACAACATGATAGGTCTTTGTCATTTCTTTTTCCTTCATTAGCCATTGCATTGTGTGCTGAGTGCAGAGCTAGACAGGCAGATAAAAATAGATCTGAAGTTAAATTTTGTTCAAAAATAAGTAAAAAAAAAAACAAAAAACAAAGAGAGGGGACAAGTAGTCCAACCTCACATCATCAGGCATCACAACTAACTCACATTGATCATTTTATACAAATGCTGTAAATGTGCATAACATTACACATAAAAAGTAAAAAAAAAAAAAGAAGTGGAATATATAAAATTAGAGATGAAATCCAGCCTTTATTCATTATAAACCCATTGTAAACCTGTATTTTTAGTTACTGCTACAATGAGTCGAGCACTAAATCCTATGAATTCTAGAAATCCTATGTCAGTTGTTCCCAACTGATGGGTCTCAGTCCAAAAGTGGGTCGCGGGTCCATTCTAAATGGACCACAATTAACTTGAAAATGTGTCAAGATAGTAAAAAACACACTTTATTTATAAGTACAGTTCATTTACGGCACAGAGCTTTTGTTCTGAAGTGCCATATCCTGCTGTAGAGAGTAAATAACATATTTAACAGATGCTGTGTCTCAAATCACATACTTCTGTATTTACACTTACTATTTTGAGTGCATAAGTGCGTTCACACTGAGAAGTATGGAAAAATACAGTGCACTATGAGTACCCAGATGGTGCACTCAAAACCGTCAGGAAGTTGAGTGTGGAACAATGGACACTTCTCGCCCTCAAAGACCGTGAACGTCGCTGCATTGTACAAATACATATGTTTTTTGCACTAAGCACCACTATTATCAGATATAAACCAGCACTATGTTTATTGGGTTAATTTAGCAGTCTGTAATGATTTGGTACCGCGAACGATAACGCGAATGCTAATGCTAACGTTAGTTTGCTAACTAGCTAATTTGTGGTTGTCAATTCTGAATTGAGACACACCAAGAGACAGCAAACTAGCTCAACAACATGGCCAAACATAAGTATGACGCTGAGACTGTGTGGACCTTCAACTAACAACAAGACTTAAAATCTTACCTACCTACCTAGACACTGGCTTGCCTATCTACTAAGAGACTAATTCTTTTAAACTAGAAGAAGCGTAAAGCAGCCTGCTTCACAAGGGACTCTTGGCTGAAGGAATATCTGGACTTACTAAACATGGAACGGGCAGCCTGCCTGTTAAAAGACTTTGAAAAGGGGCTGGAAGACCACTGGGACACTATCCTTACACTTTTGAAATAGTTGTTCTGTTAATTGCTATTCCTGTGTTTTTCCTATCTGATTTTCCCTTGTTAAATGTACGTTAAATCTAAAAGAAAGAAATAACAATGAAACTGTTTATAACAGAAAATCTTGTTTACTTTACTCGAAATAATAGAGATGATAGATAATGTTGTATTTGCATCTTTGCAAGGAACTCTGTCTATTACTGCCTTATCTTTGATGTGTTACTCAACTGTTTTATGAGGATAATATTAACAGTAAATAAAAATGTAGATTAAATGATTTTTTTATGCACTTATACATTTCATCAGCCCTGCGAATGTCTGCAGGCATTCATTTCGGGTTGCATACAGCCCTAACAGCCTCCATCAACCAGTTACAGGGCAGTCTGGGGTGAAACCCAGGGCATGGAAAGTCTGCTAAACACTGCCTGCACCACTCATTAACACGTCACAACGTAATGACATGACATGTCATCCCCAGTGGAAATTACGCCCTTGGTGCACAGTAATGTAGTGTGGAATCCTAATAGTGTTGTGTAAGTTGTGGTAGCTTTAAACAAACTGTTACAGGAAGTCAAAAATAGACCTCTCTACATATTTTTTTTTTTTTTTACATTTCCTGTCAGCCTTATTAATTAAAAGACTGCAAATATATTGTGTGAGGTCAGTTAATAATTAAGCTCCAACTACACTGAGTATTTGTTGATATTCCAGTATATGGGATTATTTTAGTACGACTCCGGCTGAGGTGGCGTGCAAGTAGATCGCTGCATAGTATATCTTGTCTTATGACATTTGTCTTACCTTAATCAGCTGCTGTAATTTGCTCATAAAACAACTGCAGTGTGATTTTATGTCTCCAATCAGGTGCAGACAATGTATGAAAACAGCACTCACTTGAGCACTAATTGAGCCTGAGCACACCAAGCTCCAGCAATAGCCTTTTCTACTGTAACATTTCTGACTTTTTTTTTTTTTTTTTAATGAAATGTCTCCCAGATAACCTTTAATGTGGTCTCTTCATCAGTAGCAAGCTGTAGCTGTGCTCTGGGTCTCATTTCATGGTACAGGAAAGAGATGTAGTAAAGACAGCAGCAGCTTCAGTAAACCCACATCAGTGCTGGTAGATGAACACATATATATATATATTAGTACCACAGAGGCTCACGTGGCTCACCGTGTACAGTATAGATGCATCTCATCACCACTCCCCAACTCATTTGTGTTTTGATTGCTCCTGATTGTCTCCTGTCCCCAGTCTCATTATCCAAGATTTGCTCTATTTTTATTTTCCCTAATGATCAGTTTGTTTGACAGCGCTTCGGCGTATTAGCAGCGGAGAAGCTTCAGCTGCTAGCGTGGATCACAAAGGGCCGTTTTATGTGATTGGACCTACTACACACATGCTGGTAGCTGCCGTCCCCTCCGTGGCCATGTCTGTCAAATACAGCTAATTGATTCATCTATAAAAAGAGACTCCCGTTTCGCAGCGCTAAATGGCATCAAATACAGATCCACAAATACCTTCACTCCATACTTTGATCCTGCAGATTTTTTTTCATTTATTTTTTCTCCACTAAATTTTCAAAGCAAGGCATACAGGCAAAAAAACGACTGTCGGTCAGAGTGGAGTCAGTGAAATTTAAGACTGCTTGTTCTTTGAAATACAACCAAAATCAATATGAAAGGCAGTGGAATATAATGTATTTAAAATACGGCTAAATTCTTGTTTTTTAAAATTATGAGACAAATCAAATCTTTAAGTTTAAATATTACCAAAGGGACCTCTAAATGATGGAATTTGGTTTTAAAGTTTGCACATAGTGTAAAATCTAGTGGTAAAATGATCTAGCAATTGATCACCAGTGATGGTACTTGGTTATCAAGTGTGCCTGACTATACTCACCCATTGGCTGTTATGGTATTTTCATATCAGCATAAACACATACTATTTTCATAATGAACCTAAAATGATTATTTCATTTTATTTTATGATTTGCATTAATTTATTTTCACTTCCATCCTTTGACACTACAAACATGTTTTTCTTCAAGACCTAAATACTTTGGCATCGTCTCGCTGATTGATACTATTTTGGTATTTGCTATTATTTCTTGTCTCAAATGCTGCTTGTCCAGGCACTGTCTGCAGACTTTCCAAAATTAGCACATGAGAAGAACAACAAACTTGCGTCTATAAATAAACTTCCAGTCCCCCTCTCTGCTGGCATTGACGGACTACGGATTAACTGACAAGGATTTTCTGTCAGCGGGAGACTTGATGGAGATTTGAATCGACTCCTCTTTAAACAAAGACGTACGTGTCATTTCGAAGCACATATATGACAACACGTGTTGTGTAAACAGGATTCTTGCTGCACTTGAAGAAGATACAAAATAAAAGACTGAAAAATGGCCACTTTGAGAGAGATGGCAGTGAAGCTTTACTAATAACTGCAACTAGCAGAACATTTTAATAACATGGTTTTTGTCTGTTGAGACAATTAATGTTTAAAACAGAATTAACCACGATTGGGATTCCATGAAACATTTTATGAAGCGTTACAGATGAATTTTCTGCCTCATGAACTTACAAACGCATCCTCATGATTACTCAGATTACAGGTTCAGTTGTTTCCGGTTCACTCAATCAAACCTAAACACTTCTCCTTATAAGACCCTGATTAATTATGCCTGTTTTATTTATAAAGGATGTAATGGGCTGTTTAATCAGATCAAATGATGAATGGCAACGTCTGGTTCATCATGACGGCACATCTTAAACAATTTCTTACCCACAGCCTTAAGCGTGGCGTACTTGTTGAGATCCTTGACAGGCTTCTGTTGTTCGTAGGGGCTGGTGATCTGTCCCACGAGCGGGTAAGGCTGAGCTATCAAAGTCGATGCTTGAACCACGTTGTTCATCTGGTTGCTATCTAAAGGAGGGAAAACACACGCTGTTAATGCAGAAATTCAGTGTATGTTGTTTATAGCGACAAAATTCCTTTTGATCGATGTGGTAATACAGTATGTTCAAATCAAGTGTATATACCGTTTGCTTTAGCTATTACAAGATGTGATTAAAAATATATTTAATATTGTATGTTGAAGTATATACAGTAGTAATTGTAAAACTGTTTAAACTGGCTTGGTTTCCTCGATGTGACTGTTGCATGAGCCGAGGATATAAATCAGCTGGATGGATGGATGTGAATATAGAATAATTGTTTCTCTAACCGGGTAGTGTCACTTTGCCTTAAGTAGACTTTTCTGGGGACCCAGCTGGAGAGTCATGACTGCTCTTTGTGAAACTGTACTAATCCTACAGTAGACATCTGGTAAATTAAGGGGTTCACAGCAAAGAGACTGGCCCCCTGCCTACTGGCATGACAGAGCAAACAGATGTTCAGAGTGTCTTCTCTGGAGGAGATTAGTGGAACGTAACAATTCACAGGCAGCGGTTTGAAGAATGCTGCATGTGCTGTGTGTTATATATATCTGAGAAGAGATATCAACATGTTTATATAACACGTGATACTGATAGATTTGTGCATTGATTACTTACTAAATCACAATGACGGTTGGTTATATTAAAGGGGACCTTTATGCTTTTCCTTATTTCCTGTTAGAGATATAATGATACAGTATTGGTTGATCATATTAAATGTGGTAATAATTTACATACTTTGCAGTCTCAGATTAATAACACAAAATATAATCAAATAAATGATGTAATTTTAACATATCAATTGAGATTAAACTTTACTGATCTCTGTTTCAGTTTTTTCTACCTTTGAGACAAGCTCACATTAGCTCTTGAGGGATTTTTATGGAGTATTCTGCTGTGTTTGCATTATGTAGCCTACACTGCTACATGTAGCCACATGCTAATGTCAGGAAAACATATAATCTTGGTTGCTGATGTTGTTAATGTGACCTTGATTTTGGATCATATTCCTGCTGTAACAGGTCTGGTTGTGAAGATGATGGTTTTATCTGTGATTTTCCATGGTAGAAAGCGCTGCTACACTCATTAACAATCATTCCTCAACTTCAAGTACACTGCTACATGTAGCAACATGCTAATGTAAGGGAAACATATAATGTTGGTTGCTGATGTTGTTAATTTTGCCTTGATTTTGGATCATATTCCTGCTGTAACATGTCTGGTTGTGAAGATTTTGGTCTAGAAGCTTTTATTGGTATAAAAAGAAAAAAAGAAAAAGAAGAGGCTCTTATAGGTAGTATGACCAGCAAGAAATTCAGCACCAACTACAGAATGGATGTCTGTGCAAGTACACAAATGTTGTTTGTCCAACCCATTATGAACAAGTGTCTACACATACATGCAAACACTTGAGGCCATTCTTGATAAATAGGACATAAATGGTTGCCATGTTTTATCAAAGATTAGAGAGCTGAGGTAAACACTGTATCTAACTTTCTCAATGTGTAACAAGTTGGTGATTTCTGCCAACCAGGTTTTAAAAGAAGGCACATCCTCAGTTTTCCAGAGTTAAATATTCATTTTTGCCACAGCCATGCCATGTTGTATTGTCTTTTGTTGCAAGTGGGATAGAGCTAATAGAGCCACTATACTCATTTAAAGTCATTACTCGATTTCAAGTGCACTGCTACATGTAGCGACATGCTAACATCAGGGAAATGTATAATCTTGGTTGCTGATGTTGTTCATTTTGCCTTGATTTTGGATCATATGCCTGCTGTAACATGTAACAAGATTTTGATTTAAAAGCTTCTATTGGTGATTTTCCACTGTGGAGGATGCCGCTATACTCATTTACAGTCATTCCTTGACTTCAAGTACACTGCTACATGTAGCAACATGCTAATGTCAGGGAAACATGTTATGTTGGTTGCTGTTATTGTTGACTTCTTCCTGATTTTGGATCAAATTCCTGCTAGGACCAGTTGTGAAGATTTTTGATTAGAACCATTTATTGGTGAGTTCTCAGGGCAAAAAGTGTTGCTATATTTCGTTCTAGTCATTCCCCTGTTCACAGTGATGGTTTAGAGACTCCAAGATTGCAGATAGGGAAGACCCTGAAAGCCTATCAATCAGAGCAGACTGGGCTTTTTCAGGAGGGGGGCATACAGAGCTAAAATGGAAATACAGTTGTTCCAGCACAGACAGTGTGAGGGAAATAATATCTTGAGCATTTAAAGCGTGTAAACATGTTCTAGTAGAAACCCAAAATACAAGAATGACACTGAAAATGAGCATAATAGGTCCCCTTTAAATATCCTGCAGGCTGTGAATCAGCACTCCTGTCGATGTAAATGGGTTCCTTTAAAGGTAACCTGACTCACAGGAATTACCACTATTAATCCACTATGAGTCCAGCACCAATAACTTCAATATGAACCTTACAAAAATAACCATCAACTCATCATTGCCCTTGCTAATGGTTAAAGTTTACAAACTTTATAAATTGTGGGGAGTCCACTAGTCCTTGGTCTAGAATGTGTCTGATAAAAACAGATCATTAATACAGAAAATAGGTTAATTAGGCTCTTATTCCCCACTGGTCAGCAAGAAACTTTATTACTGTGCTAATTAATTTCTGAAAGTCTCAAATTATCAATGCTGTCTCATGAAATGATGCAGAGGACGGCTTTGACAATCCTTTTCACTCCACCGAACCTCAACAAGGGGGTGGGGTGACGAGTAAAATCAGATTTCGAGGTCATGTAAGGTAGCAAAAGACTGATGGTGTCACGGTGTTCTCTTTATGATAAGGCTGTCTTTATAACAAGCTCCTGTGTTATCCAGCCTTATTGGAAGCCTTATTAAAAACTGTAGGCCTTGAGAAAGGCTGCACAGTGCGTTCACGTGTACAGGTAACTTATTAAGCTCAGTAATGGGTCGGTCTTAACAAACCAAAATTTCCAAATGCTTTACTTCCCTGCATCAAATCTGTCTGTGTTATCTTGTCGGGTTCCTTTCTGGGCTTGTTGACCTGTTTCAGTTTCATATAATTCACCATAAGTGGGCCATGCACACAGGCTCTCATTCAATGTGATCTTCTTTAAGCTAAAAGTCACATTAGATGATCTGCTTCCATAGAATACATTGCACGTACCTCAAAAAGGATAACTGCTTTTTAGGACATCCTGGGAACATACAGTATGTTAAACACATGTTTTCTTTCAGATAATCTCATTCAACCATGGACAACTATTCTTATATTAGCCGAACCATCCACTCTGGAGCAACTTTGTAAACTAAAGCATTTGAGTGGTCACCTGACCATTGTGCTCATCTGATCCTCCAGTCAAGGTCAGGGTCAGGGTATCCCCTTTAAAGGCAGAAGCCACAGAGAGTAAATAATTCAAATGATGATCGATGTACACTGAATGCTTCGGCCAAACTGTTTTGTATCCCAGTATATTCAGAAACTTTATTTTTTGAGTGCGTCTGAATGTCTCAAATGTCCTCTATATACAGTCTTAAGATGATAATAGATTTCACTACATCTCTTAAATGAGGACAGTGCTTTTTGTAAACGTCTGCTGCAACTTTGCTATTTTCAGGATGCCAAGCCCAATTTAAACCGAGGGGCTGGTTCATGTCCTTGTTTATCTCCCCCTTTAATGTTTATCTGACTTTGTGATAACCGAGTGTCGTTTGTGCTTGTACTGTTGTCAGAGTCACAGCTTTTATGCCAGCTGCTGGAAGAAAGTAGGCCACTTCTGGAGACTTGTAAGGTTAAAGACTCCATGGTTGTTGCGGGAAATAAGCGAGTTAACACTCCAGACACAGACACCACCCCGGAACTCATAAAAGATTTAAGAGAGTATTTTGGGAGCTGTGTGCCCCGAAATAAATGGTGCAAGGAGAAGGGCGCTCTTATTTACAGGCAGCCTACTTTCAAGTTAGTGGTGAAAATATTCTATTATCTGCGAGTCAATATCTCTCCACTTCTGTCAGACTCCAGAAACTTTGTATGAGAGCATTATTTGTAACTGTTAGTTTACCTAAGTACTACGAATGTGTACACTGTTTGATAAAACACCTTTATGGACAATGAATTAACCTACTTATTGATTATGTAAGAACCTTTTTAAAGTCATTTGTGGACAGGCTCTTATGTGTTTAATTATGTCGTACAAAATCAAGATGTATAAAGCATGTTGGAAGTGTGTAAAAAGACAATACATAAAATACTTTATTTTGGTGTGATGCCATTAATATAAAGCAATCAGAGTACACAGTTCTTTAATAAGTTAATCATTAGCTTGACAAAGTCATTCATGCTGTTTGAAAACCGATAGTTTGTTCATGAAGCATTAACAAGTTTATACAAAGGCTCATTTTTCTTTCTTAATTGTGAAGACCAGACACATTTCCTGACCAAAAGCTTATTATCCCAAAGCAAATTAAAAGTATCAGTCAAAATATCTTAATTATCTAAAAGAGACAAATTCAGCTGCATTTATGCCTGTAGCCTGATACAATCTGATATAGATGATTAGACATTAGTGAGAGGAAAACATGCACCTTCACATTTATAACACTGCTGCTACACATGAGCTCCAAACATCACAGTATTCATAACCATTTTTGAATGGCAAGTCCAAAGTATTGCACACTGCATGAGCCCTATTTAGCAAATGTATGTTATAGGGGTGTAATGATCAATCTGGATCAATATTTCAGTTAAATGATCAACAATCCAATGTCATCGATGCAAAGTGAAAACATCGATCCATATTGTTATCTTTGGGATATGCTTTTATTTTGAAAGTCTGTGTCACCGTCAAACAGTTGAGAGAAAGACGATGAGGATAACGTTTATTTAATCGGGAATACATCAGTAGAGTGGAAATATTTCGGATTTCCGTGATAATACAGGTCAACAGAAAGAGCACATAGCTATGTAAGTACTGCCGTTATGAGAAATAAAATGACGTAAGGTTACCCGCCTGGACGGCCATCTCATTCTGCTAACTTCTCACTACAGCAACATTAGCTGCTCTGTTTCAGCAATGAAAAAACGTGCACGCAGACTGATATTAAACTGAGCTGTTCTGTCAGGAGATGCAGTGACTTAAACCAATGGTGAGTAAGAAAAAAAATAACGTTACATGTAGTCTGTTAAACTATAAGTAGAGGAAAAAGTCTGCTAGCCGCTAGGCTAATTTATGCAATGTAAACATGCTAAAGCTAATAATGGGTCACTAGCAAAAACAATTGTTTTGATACTTATGTTAAATGATGTTGTTAATCCATGTTTTATTGCTGTTGGATGAAGTTTGCCATCAGGGTTTTAAACCAGATAGACCTGGAATTTTTTGAAAAAGATGATGGTTTGGGTTAAAATGAAAAGATTTCTTTCAGAAAGGACTTTCTGACAGAAAGCCCTGAAGGTTAACATATCCCATGTGCTGTTTTATATGTGTTAGTGGAGTCAGTTTAAAGTGAACTTTACAGTTAAAAGCAAAAATAAAGGAGTTGCAGCTTCCTCTGTGACAGAATGTGTTAAATGGGCAGATGATATCGTCTCATATCGATTGCAGGCCCCTAAATTGCATCAAACTGAAATTGTATCGTGGCAGACTTTGTGATATCGTTGTCCAGAGAACTGATATGATATTGTATTGTGATGAAACTTGTGATTTACACCCTTATGTTACAGTATTATGATTGAAAGATATTACAGTTGCAAAATAAGTTTCAATTTCAGTGGGAATGGTAATTTTTGCTTTTCATTTTCACTGAAAAAAATATGAAAATAATAATGATGGGATTTTTGCTGGGACTGCTACCAAACAAGCATGTTCCCTTACATCTGGAATATGATTTGGAGACTGGAGAACCTCTGTTGCACCACAACGCTCCTTTTAAAAAAGTATGTTGTGACACAGTTTACCTTTTTAAAAAAATTTCAGCTCCTGCGATTTGGATATTGCACTTGGCCATTTTGCAATTTCGATAATGCGTCGACTAATTATGCAGCCCTATTACATAACATTACTATTTATCAGTACTGTGTCCTAGAGCCATCACTTGGCCTTACTTCAAAGCATTTCATATTAGTTCAGCTTGACTGATATAACCCTGACTTCCTTTCTTGAGCTCCTGCATAGAAAACAAATATTTAACAATTTTTACTAATAATACCTCAAACTATTTAGGTGCACAACTTTTGTGAAATAGCCTATGATGCTCTGGAACAGCCTTATTTAAATTACTGTCTAATTTTGTTAGTAATGCATGGTGCAGCTGGAGCTTTGGGATATGACAGTCGGGTTGGTGTATAAAGCTATTTTTTTCCCCGCACTATTAAAATAAACTTAAGCTGAGACTTCCCTTTCATCAGTTGCATTTAATAGTAACGGCTGGAGGTGCACCACTCAAAATAGAGAGGGGAATTAGAAAGCAATAATGACTCATACACATTTTGTCTTCACACAGGTCCAACATTAAAGTGAGCAGACAAATTGTGTTTTTACACTTGGTGAAATGTTGGAAAACTGATTAAAAATAAGTTTCAGTGGCCGATGGTCCCACTGTATCTGTGGTGGCAGTGGTCAGCATGGTGAAAACTGAAGCTAAAAATCTGTACGTTTCTCATTTCACTATTAAGAGTGAAACAACCCATCAGTCTCCATCCATTTTAGAGCTCTCACTTTTGTCAGTCGGTAATTATCTCCTTAAAGATTTGAGGCTTCGGCGTACAGTTCAGAGTAGAGTATATGGCAGGTGGAAAATAGAACCATAGGTAGGCTCTACATTTGGTAGCAATTTCTCAGCTGCTGTCAGAGGTAATGCTGCTGAAATACATTTCTATCTGGCAGTGAGGAAATGGACTGTCATGCACCAGTGGAGTGTTGGCAGTGAGCGGAGACTTTGTTCTCTCTGGCTGACTGCCTGGAGTAAAAAGAGGCCACACTTCACAATTGCCCCGTGTGCACATGGCCAGCAGGACATGAGCATGATAGCACGGGTAGCCAAAGAAGCCCAACTCACAAAATCTGCATTGCTAGCATCTTGAGGAGAATGAGAGCTCATAGCACAGTCTACAAGATTCTTTTTGTTACCTTAACACATGAGGAACATGGGGCTCCTTTCTGGGGCATTTCAATCATCGCTTTGCACCACTGTCTGTAATATATAGTGACTGTTACAGCTGGAACACAGTCACACCTGCTGCCAGAGAGCACAGCAGGAGAGGACAAGTACAGGACGGATCCATGTGGCAAAGAATATCACCTCACCTCTTGCAACCTTGGAAGGATTGCTGTCAAGAAAGCAACAATCATGCCTGTGCTGCTGCCAACTCTATTACACAGAATCCCTCCAGTACATCCCTCCGTACAGCTGTGACCCAGCTCCCTGTGTCCAAGGTCACCTATCAAATGAAGAGTTACAGCTTTCTTTTCTTCTCTGTCGTAATATATGATTTGTATAGCAATATTTAATCTGAATTAGGGATGGGGCAATACACAATTTTATTATTGGGATAAAAAACACAAGTTGATTGTGGTGAATTTCCATTATCAGAAAAATTGTGAACATCGTGTCAGAAATCACAACATTTTTGTGACTTTAGGTGTGTGACACTGTAGGGTTGACTATTGTTGCTTCAAAAAATTTGACACAGTAGATTTTTGATAAATAATTGTCAGTACTGTAGATATGATCACTAAGTGGCCAAAGGCAAATAACAGGGTGTCCACAGGTATCAGACGGTTAAATTTAATGCTTTCTAAAGACACCTAACCAAATTTAGGACAGAATTTTGGACAAATCATGCTTTACTTATTCAAACATTGCAGGTAAGCAATGAAGGCAAGTTGTATATATGTGGTCTTGTGCAGAGTTGCGTGTTATGTAGGAATATGAGAGTTATTATAGTGAATTAAGTCAATCTACGTTTTGCCAACAGGTAAGTAGGTAAAATGACAGTATTATAGTTTTTTGAAAAATTGTAACATTATAAATATGGACTTAAACATAGAAAGGCTTTACTCATTTTCATAAAAATATATTTAAAAATGGATAGATGAAATGTTTGTGGTAGTTAAGACCTCAAACATTCAAATTTAAGACTATTTATTGGTTTTTAATTCCTATTATTAAGGCTTACTTGTAACATTGAACTTGAGACATTTAAGACTTTTTAAGGACCTGAATAACAGTTTGGTAAATTCAGAAAATTACATCACTTTACTGTAATGTCCTTAAACCCAGAAAAAAAATACTTACAATATTACCATTTATAAAATCTAAAATGATATCTGGTGTCACAATGTCAATATGATACTGATATATTTCCCAGCTCTGATGTTCACTAAAATAAGACGTGTCTAACATGTGATGCAATAAAAAGATTTGTCTTTTAATTAAATTTAAAGTAAAGGGATCCAAGTGTGTTTTAGTGCCATTTAAAGGGTCTTAAGCATATCTTGATTATTACCAAGATAATATTGTGAATTGCAAGTATTTTGTCCAGGAGAATGGTAGCATGAAATTATCATATTGTCCCATGCCTATAAAATTTAAGTATTTTTTAACATTTAAACCACAAAATTGTTTGTCGAAGGTACTCCACAGCAACTAGAGCTTCTGGCTTGTGGCTTGTCTTATTTTGATAAACCAGTTAACCACCTGAAAACCTACAATGTGTGGATAGGGTGAATGCAAATTTAGTGTGTGTACAGTATCACGAGAATGCAACAATTGCCTTAACACTGCTATAGACAAGAAGCCTCCTGTTATAATCTGGATGACAGACTTACAGTAAAACTAAATATAAATATATAATGATCATCAGGTGTAACACTGTTTTCTGACTCAAAGAGGGAGGCAGGTAGGGTCAGTCACCTGCAAATTTTTCAAAGCAATTCAATTGTCATTTTTTGTTACAAAAGTGACATGACCTTTAAGTGTCTGTAGTGACTACACTTTTTTTTCAGTACGCTGATGTCCTGTTATCTCACATCATTGATCAGTTTCTTTCATTTACTCCAGGGACTGGAAGAAAAAGTGGGATTTTAAATCAGGACAGAAGTTTCTCACCTACAGTCTCTGTAATGTAAGAGTGCTCACTGCAACATGTTAACACAGCTACTGCTTTCAAAAAGGTGAATACAAACAATTTAATTGATAAACCACAGTATTGAACTTCACACTTATGAGACAGAGTAACAGTAAAATATGCATTTAGCAAGTAAATCATCAACGCATTGTTTCATTGACTCATGCTGCATCTTACACTACAATACCTGATTAAAAAAAAAGAATAATACTGTACATAGAATATTAAAGGAAGAATATAGTATCTCTCTCAGAAGATCAGTCCTAACGTGTTGGCTGATTTTTAATGAACTGATAATTATTCTGTGAGAAGGCAAGGTAAGACAGAAAGCGCAATGATTAATTATTACCATGTCAGTGCTGACATCTCACCTCGAGGAGAAAAAAAAAGCTCAGCTGAAACAAAAAAGACATCTCGCTCTTAAAATAGAATTCCTTTCACTTCCTGGGGTTAGTTTGAAGTTTAACTGCATTTCCCACTTCAGTAATATTTATAGTAATTATGATAGGATGGTAAAATGTGAATACAAAGTTATGAGGTGACATAAAACACAGTGGCCTTGTGGCAGCCATGTAATAGATCACATTTGTGTTTAAAGACACACACACAAGAAAACTTTAACTGTCTGTATCCTGTCATTAACTGGGTTGTTATTACAAAACTGTTCTGCGTAACGTAATGCACATTTCCTGGATTGTTTGTTGGGGATCAGTCATCAAGAACCTCAAAACCTGCACACGCAATTGTCGCCACAAAAGTTTAATAAAGACACTGTTAGAATGTTTGAAAAGTGGAAACCACACCCATATTCCTAATGCACACCTATAGGCTGACAAGCTCTATGATGTTAGGTGTAGTTAAACATCCAAACTGCCCAGGGCGATAACACAATAGATAGCATAGCAGCCATGACAGCTGACAATGCTTCAAATGTTGCTGCAACAAAGCTGCATATAGTAAAACATGGATGCTTTACACACATCTTCAACCCGGCAACTCAGAAGATCTAAACATTTAGTACAGTTTCAAGGTGGACACCCAAGATTAGTGTCCCATTCTGTTCCTGAGATATGGTGTTAAATACTGGCCTGACAAGAATTTCTTATGATGTCACAGTAAAGTTGATCTTTGGCCTTTTGGATATAAAATGTCACTGATTCATCATTTTATTCTGTTAAACATTTGTGTCAAATTACGTCCAAATTAATGCATGGATTCTTCAGTCATGGCCAAAAACATGTTTTGTGAGGTCACAGTGACCTTGATCTTTGGCTTTTGACCACCAAATTCTAATCAATTCATCGTTTAGTCCAAGTGGATGATTTTGCCAAATTTGAGGGAGTTCCATTGAGTTGTTCTTGAGATATCGTGGTGATGAGAATGACATGGACAGAAGGTCACAGTGACTTTGAGCTTAAACCTTTGACCATCTATATCTATTCAGTTCAACATAAAGCCCAGGTGGGCATTTGAGCCAAATTTGAAGAAATTCCCTTAAGGTGTTGTGAGAAGTTGTGTTAATGAAAATAAGACAGATGTGAGGTCATATTGTCCTTGACCTTTGACCTTAAACAACCAAAATCTAATCAGTTTATAGTTTGGTCCAAGTGAATGAGTTTGCCAAATTTGAGGGAGATCTATCAAGGCGTTCTTGAGATATCGTGTTGAGAAGAATGACTTGGACAGAAGGTCACAGTGACCTTGCGCTTTAACCTTTGACTACCAATATCTAATCAGTTCATCGTTGAGTCCAAGGGGACATTCGAGCCAAATTTGAAGGAATTCCCTCAAGGTGTTGTGAGAAGTCGTGTTAATGAAAATAAGACAGATGCGAGGTCATATTGACCTTGATCTTTGACCTTAAACCACCAAAAATTGTCATTTCGTCCGTGGCTGTTTTTGCCAAATTTAAGGGAAGTTCCATCAAGGCATTCTTGAGATATCACATTGATGACAATGACATGGACAGAAGGTCACAGTGACCTTTGACCACCTATATCTATTCAATTCATCGTTGAGTCCAAGTGGATGTTTGTGCCAAATTTGAAGAAATTCCCTCAAGGTGTTCTTGAGAGACAGCGTTCACGAGAGTGGTACGTACAGATGAACTGATGGGACAACCCAAAAACATAATGCCTCCAGCCACGGCTATCGCCAGCGCAGAAGTATAAAAAAAGTAAATCAAAGCCATACTTCAAAATATCAAAAATATATCTTAATTTTTCTCTCACACTGTTATATTATATCTTGCCTTCAATTCTGCCATTTTCTGAACCTTGCACCTATGTAGTGTGCGTAGAATTACTCTACTTAAAATTTGCAAAATCTGACATACAGTAATTGTCACTGTTTTAGCAATTAAACATTTTGGAGTTTACTATCTTGATTTAAACTAAAATTATGCATTCGACGAGATGAGTTTCAATTACTTGCTGCCACAGTCTGCTCACTGATAATGCATTAATATTTGTGTAACTAAAGCCTCGCTATGCACTGTATGATGAGGTAATTTGAGATCGGCATTCAGCTGCAATGTGTGCCAAGAACAGGCAGGTTTTCATTCCAGCCACAGATTACACCAGGTGTTTTCACTAATTAGCAAACCTCCCAAACTAATCATGGAGATCACCTGCTGTACTCCTCAATTGTAATGAGAACAAGCAAACTGCTGGTCTTCCACAGCTAATGAATAATCACAGATAGTGATGTGATGAACAAAATGTCTTGAGAAGCAGCTAGCTGAAAGGAATTCAGTGTATGACTTAATGGGATTCATTTGGTTTGTAATTACTTACACTAGGTCAAAATGAGGTTTGATTCCTTATTTTACTGATTCTTACTTCGCATGTACAGGATATGAGGTGTCATTATTTCACTATAAACTGCATTGGACCTAATCAGTATCAGGAGAGTTTATCCTCAGTGCAACCAAAGATTTTATTTCCTCTTTAAAAGTCAGTGATTCAGCCAGAGCAGGTACTTGTAAATGAAGAATACCTACATAAAAGTGCTGCTTGACTGGGTCTGTTAAACTTTCCTCTAATATGAGATGCCATTTGCCATAATTATCCAGCTTGCAAGGGGAGGGAGGGAAGGGGGGAGACCTTTATTGACTGGAGCAGGTGAGCATTAATAAGAACTTCTTCTGTCGGTGCATGTCTGTGTGGGTGTGTGTAGGCGTTGGTGTTGATGAACAAGAGAATGAGAGTGCGATATAATGTGAGGCCATTGCATACAATAAGCATTGGCTTAGAAGCAGGGCTCGAGGTTGTCAGTGGTAATTAGTGTATATGTTAAGTGATTGCTGAGGGCATGGCTAATTGCTTCACCAGCTCGCAGGATTGTTGATGGACCTTTTTCCTTCCACCACTCCAAGTTCTATAGTTAATTCAGGAAAAGGCAAGCAAATAACAGGCCTCACAATTTTAGGTGCATATTTGTTTAAAAAAAAAAAATCTAGGGAGTTCGTGATTAGATTTTTTTGTGGTGGTGCGATTTTAAACAGCAAAAGCAGATGGCAGCAGCATTAATGAATATGGAACCCAGTGTTTAAGTGTGTATGTAGGTGTATCGCTGTGTGCTGCTGATGTCACAATACTTACGGAGACTGTTTACTGTGACTCTGGTTTGTATGTTCTCGTAGTGCTGGCCAAGTCCAATGTCATCCGTATGTTCTGAGGCAGGATGGCGGATAACATGTGCAAGAGCTCTGGAAAGATGAAGAACAATCTTAGAGAGGACATTTTCAGTAAATAACAACTACAGATTCTGTGCACTCCAGTGTTCGCTAACAAGCCTTCCTAAATGACAAAGTAAAGCGTTTGTGTCCTCTGAAATAACCCATGTGACAGTTTGAAAAACAAAAAGGAGCTTTTTTTTTATCTGCCACCTCAAAGTTTACAGAGGTGTATTTGGTTAAGGTTAGGAAAGATAACCTTCATGGTAAACAGAATACAACTCTGACTGTTTTTAGGAGACAAGAAAACAAATTGTGGTCTCTGGTGTCAGAGTCACATGCTTCGTAAGGCCCGATCACACAGAAAGCATTTTGCAGGTTGTTAAACGTGAGGCAGTAATCAGTATCTAGTTACCAAAATGGACAGGCAGAGGGTACTTGCTCCAGCTCTGGTTGAGGGTGAGAGGCTATTAGCAAATAGTTAGTCAGGCACAGGGAAACGGAGATCTGTGTGGGTACATGAGACCCTAAAAAAGAGGCTGGATCATGGGGAGTACCGCCAGTTGGTCCAGGAGCTTCTCCTCCATGATGGCTGTTTTCGGGCACATTTTAGGCTATTCTGAAGCAGTTTGACAACCTATTGGTTACCACTGGGTTGTATAGCTCTGGGTATCCAGCAATCACTACCACCAGTTTCTCCTCCATTGTTTACCAACTGTAAACTTATTGTCATGACCACCACAGAAGGCCCGCCTCTCAAATCATCTGATTGGATAATGGGAAAAAAGTTGATGGAAAAAGAGATGACGTGGAGCGTTTCAACTCTGAGTTAAAGTTTTTTCAACTCCAGGAGTTCAGAGCGCTCCGGCATAAACGCCATGCACCTAGAGCGCAGAAAAGCGAGGCGCTTCGCAATACAAAAACAGTGAGCAAAAAGCTCCATTCTCATTAAAAACAATTACAAATGTCGCCTCCAGAAGCTAAAACGCGTCTGTGTGATCAGGGCGTAAGGCAGTCAATGGTTTAGGTTGGTTAGAATTAAAGCAGCAAATGCTGCAACATCCTGACACTTAGTCCTTAAGGCCTTTACACATTAGGAGCGTTACAAGTAAATGACACGAAAATGCCAAATACTCGCATATTAATATTTTGCATCAAGACTATTCAAATTGGCAGCATTGTGAATTTGCAACAGTTGCAACACTTGTTCACAAGAAGATTTGAGAGCGAATAAATTTGCTGGCAGCGATGCAAATTTGCGACAATACCGAGATTGTATTAACCCCGAGCTGCGACTGGCAGTCTTTGTGAGGTAAGTTGCAGTATTAGTTATTTTATCGAGTTTTGTTTTAGTGGAAAGCTCTGAGTGAATTTGAGTTACCGGCAAAAGGTAAGAACGCTGGCCTGAGATGCACTGCCTGTTAAGGTTGAAATGAGTTATAAGTTTTCTGTCTTGGTTCAGACTACTGAGCCTCCGTGTTGTGGTTTCCTAATTCACAGGTGCAGTGTGATTGGTTAATGCCTCTATTTGCAGTGCGGAAACTCAGAAAACTCAAACTTACGTTGCTTTTTCGCAGCGTAATATTTGCCTTCTTTGTGAAAGTACTCATAACAGAAACAACTGTTTAATAAAAAAAAAAAAATATTGATATGCAAATTAATCGTAAAAAAACAAAAGCCCCAAGTGTATAAAGGCCTGTCGGTATGGGTCAAACTCCAATAACACTGGATCCTTCATTTCCCATAATGCAACCCCCCTTGCAACGACCCTTGATTTATGCATCTCAAGTTCATAAGACAGGATTTCTGTTAAAAAAAAAGTATCAGCCCCAGTTCAACATTTTTCAGACTGCAGGACGCAGCCCCTCCAAAGCCACAGCAAACATTATACAAAGTGTTTCCACAGCCTGCTGAGTGACACTCCTCGTGAATGCTCCTTTAAAAGCTTGACTCTAGACCTGCCTGCACTCTTGCACTCACACACACATTCATATTGAAACCATGTTATTTTCTTGGGTAAGAGATGTCAGGGGACATAATTACTGAATAGTTTCTTATACCGGAGGGGTTGCTAGTGGCTGTTGGTAAGCCTGTAACAGCGATGGTGGCTGGAAAACTGAGCAAACCATGGTATTCAGATGAGGTTGCATACCAAGTCAGTTGGGCCAGCCACTGCAGTTTAACCCGAGCAGATACAGTGTGCTGTAGATATAAGGCTGGGTCATGCCGTCCAGTATCTGCTCTTTGCTCGGGGGGATTGTAGGATTTAAAGGCAGCTTTCTGTATGTCAGGGATAGATGAAGGCGTTGCCTGTCAGAAGGCTCAGTAGTTTTATGGCAGCCTGATACCCACTGCAGGGCCTAATGAACGGTGAAAACATAATTCAACATGAATACTGGGCCTCCATAGGAATGCTTACCCAGCATTTGGCAAATTTTCTAGTGTACTAATAACTGCCGGCAATGCTGTCAGGTGCGGTTGGGGGTGACCAAAAGTGTGCTGTGTCACACGTACAGCTACTGTCAGCCAACAGTGACGTCAAAGAGTGCCAACCCAAACCCTGAGTGTACTTCGAGCGCAGACAGGTGAGAACTTTAACCACTGGACGTCAGCAAAAACAGACTGTCAACTGGTGTCCATTTTTTTTAAGTCACTTGGAAACAGCTTTTCTGAATTAACCTTCGAAAACTGTAAGTGCACTGAACACCATGTCCAGGGCCTGTTTACTTCAAAATCTTTATGGCACAAGTTCAGCACAAGTACTATAGTCTATATTTAAAATTCTATGCTCCATCAAAATCCATGTAAATTAGGGTGTAGCCTACAAGTTAACTCATTACACATGTTCAACAACATTCAAGAAAAAATATATCTGTAGTATAACTGCCTCATGCTTTAGTGTCATTTTAGCCTATTTGTTTTAAAGGATGGAAACTGGGCTGCTACAGGCAGATACTCTTTCACACAATGACAATGACGACACACTCTCCTCAGTGCAGACATTGTTCAGCCCAAAATCAGTCTCCTGAGTAGGCTGCAAGAGAGTAATAAGCCTCTTTGTGTGCGTATGTGAAGTGTGTTTGTTTAGAGAAAGAGAGAGAGTGAAAGAGTGTGTCTGTGTGTGTACTAACTATCTGTGAGTGTTTGATGCTCAAGCATGTCTGCCGTATGCAGATTTGGGCACTTTTTCAAACACTGTAGTACATTTTAAAAACAAAAGTGGTGCCTTTATGACAAACTGTGGATGTACATGTTGCAGATGGTTTTGATGTGTTACAGAATTTGATCTGGAGATTTAAAAAAAAAAAAAAAGATGTTTTTACCAAAATGGTGCAACACAGTGGACCTTGTGCCTGGGCTCAATTGTGACATACTGAAAAGAAATAGTCATATTTTTTTTTGCCAAACCACAATAGGGTCAAGCTTTTTTGTGTCAACCATCACTTTCTGAGTTATATTCGGGCAGAAAATTCAGTTGTCTCCTGAGCAGGCACACATGCATATCACAATTCTTTTTAAATTAAAGCCTGAGGCCAAGGGCAATGTAATAAACATAAAAAGACACTTTTATTTGTAACACTGACAAAAATGTGCTTGTGATTTACTGTTATGTGGACAGTAACGAGGTTGAGTGTCATCAAACTTGTCTCTGGAGAAATTGATGTCAAATTGAACAGAATCAATTTCCCTAATCCCTGGCTGATATAAATTTGAACGCCTTTTCCAATGTGTTACAGTTTTAATTACAAAATAACTTGTTGCTTTGTGACTTTTTGATAAAATTGTAGTGTTTCACACACACAGGGGAGTGTGAGGAGCAAACAACTCTCTGAAACGAGAGTGAGAAATTGTAAACTGATGACCTACCTTGACATATTTTCTCGGTGCGGACGGTGCGTCTTTTCCAAACCGAGCTTGGTGAAAATTCCTATCAGTGCCATTATGGCCACGACCCCGCATATGACATACACAATCAGGTTGGTTTTATCCTTGGCGGCGTCCAGCGCCACGTCCACTTTTGGCGGCGTTCCTCCTGTCATCATCCACGGCGGGGTGTCGTAGTTCTTACAGGTGGTCTGGTCCAGCCGGGAGCTTTTAAACGCGCAGCAGAACCTGAAGCCACAGGTGCCGCAGCAGTACAGGTAGCTGCCCGTCCTGCACACGAACGGCGGATCCCACTGGCCCATCACGTCGTAGTAACCGCGGCACTTGTCCTCCATGTGCGGGGTCTCCGTGACTGCGATCTCCCCATCCTTTGAGTCGTTAAACCCGGTAACCAGCATGAAGTCATCGACGGTCTGACCCGGCTCGCCCTCTGCATCGCACACCATAACTTTCACCAGAAAGTACCCGAGCAGCAGCTCCGTGCCCCGCATCGTTGCTCACTTTTTATCCCGCACTTGACGCGCTGAGAAGCTCACAAGCCCGGACGCATCTTCCGAGGAGACGAGACACAGCCATGCGTAAATGTGTTTAGGCTGATTCCAACTTCCATGCGTAAAAGCACAGTGCGCCCCTGTACTTTCCTCTCCTTGTTATTGAGCAAAGACAGTTCAAGCTCTTTCCAAAGGGGCAGCCTACTGTAGTGAACAGTTGGAGAGGGGCAGCATCACTGAAGCGGTGCACCTGACTGTGCTGGAGGGTGTCAGACACCTCTAAGGCTGCTTCACTCCACAGAGCCGGTCACAGATACAGAGAGAGAGAGAGAGGGAGAGAGGGTTAGGGTGGGAGACATCGCAAAGTAGAAGAGACCCGATGAGTGAGTGAATCAGCGGGAGAGAAAGGAAAGAGCCAATGAGAGGGAGAGAGCTGTGCGCAATAGCTCTAATTACAACCCTTACAGCCAGTCATTATTGTGTGGAGTCTTAAAATTGTCTGTAATGGCACAATCCGCGATCCAGATCACCCCAACACCAAAATTCAAAATACAGAACTGGAAGCTGCAGTCACTTCATAAGTGATTGAAAGTGCTGTGATGCAGGCGCTTGATAGACACACTGAAGTCCAAGTTATTGATGATATGTTTAAACATTTGTTTATGTTAGTATTTTGCATGGGAGTAAAGACACACACAAAACACAAAATGCTGTTTTTTAAGGTAAAAGTCCACCTGCACAAATGGACATTTATGCAGGTTAAATGCACAGATGGCTCATGACAAGACATTGATGTGTCTGTTATTATTATTCAAATATATTCTGTGTTTTTATGCCTGCTTGGGCTTAAGGAAAGTGATGATGATTTCTGTGATGAACTTCAATTAAAAGCCTAGTCCCTGGCCTGGTGTGGCTACACACTTTGACAAATAAAGGCCTGTCCTAATTAGAGGCCTGGTCTGGTTGCCAAGCAGTTCATTTTTATAGAAGTTCTTTGGATGTATGAAAGCAGGTTGTGGCTACCTCAAATTACGTGTCAATTCCTCAATTATCCTGTAAGTCTTTCATATTTCTTTAGTCTGTAAGGGTCCTCAGATCAAAAGAATCAAGAGTTTTTCATAAAAATGAATCCAAGTTGTGAGGATTGTTTAACAGTGGTGTTGTGTCGGTTTGCCGAGTGCTGTAATCCTCAAGTGTTGTAAGTCACTGTCTTTCTGATGTGCTGTATGCTGGAGCTAGATCAAGTGAATGATTCAGAATTGATTTATTATTTGAAGCCTAATTTTTATACAAGTAATATTCATACTGGTTTAAATAAGCAATTTGATTGTATGTCCTGATCTTTGCTGAGCAACAGTTTTGTGTGAAAGGAATTTAAGAAAGGCCTGTCCCATGTATTTTTTTCTGCTTTACTTGAGTTTTTCAATGGTACTTTAAACCTCTACTCCACTACAATTCAGAGGGAAATATAATACTTTTTGCTGCACTACTTTTATTGACACTAATAGTTCTTAGTTTTACATTAAAAAGCATATGACATGTTTTATGATATGGTGCAGTATTAAAATGGTCTTACATGTATGTGTGAGTGACATAAAATGTGTATAATCATATAACACTTTAAAAGGAACCATTCTGCGTATTGGGTATGTTTACTTTTGATACTTTAAAGGGCCAGTGTGTAATATTTGGCATGGTTTATTGTCAATCTGAATCTGAATCTGAATATTCTACCCATTAATATGTTTATATAAGTGTATAAT
>NC_065523.1:19095976-19171375 GCF_006386435.1 Epinephelus moara | reverse complement strand
GCTAGATAGACCTACTCCTGAAAAACTCATGCGCAAGGCTTTTTGTCCCTACGAGGCCACCGTCATTTACCCGACGGGAGGGGTGAGCGAGTGAGCCCTGCAATCTAGAATTTGACCACTGATGTCACTGTTTTCAACCCATTTTACACACTGGCCCTTTAATGCAGTGGTTCCCAACTGGTCCAGATTTCTCCTCAGCCATTAGTTCATGATCCACATAGTTTAATATATTCAGCATCATACTTGTATTTGGCCATGTTGCCGAGCTAGTTTGCTGTCTCTGTCAAGTAGCTGTCCATTACTTGCTCATGCTACAGAAGGGCACAGCACTTCAAAATGAAGGGTATTTTCCATTCCATTCAGAATGGGCCTGTGACACACTGTTGGACCGGGACCCACCAGTTGCAAACCACTGCTTTAAAGGTCTAGTGTGTAGGATTTAGTGGCATCTGGTGGTGAGGTTTCAGAGATGTCATTCCGTTCTCATTCCTAACTTGTCAAATACGGCCGTTTTGTCAGTGATTTGGTGTTAGACAAAAGCACCTTTGCAGCGGTATGAATACACTGCAAGGTGGCATCAATTCATAACGCCACCGAGGAGTGTATCATACTGCTGCAAAAGGTGCATCAGTTTGTAACGCCACCAGACAGTGCCAGTTTGTAATGGCGCTGGTAACAATGTTATATAAGGAGCTGTAGGGCAGGCAGGGGAGATGGATGGGTCCAGCAAACCTTAAACTTTCACCTGGGAGGCCGTTGTTCACTTCCTGTGTGAATGTTAAGCCAAACCATGATGTTTTTTGTTTTTTTTTATCTAAACCTAAACCACATGCTTTTGTAGCACAATGAAATAGACATAAATATGAGGTGTTTTACCGAAGTTTATTTTGAAAAAGACTGTATCCATCTAACGACCAAAAATTGTACATTTCCTGTCAAAACTGAAGTGTATTTTAACATTGTAACAAGTGTAAGTTGACATGGTGTCCAGGAACACCAAGAACTAATGTTGGAGGACATCAAGCCCGTCACAGACATGAAAGTCCCCTGACCAAGGGTGATATTTGACGAGCTGGAATGAGAACGTGTTGGAGATATGGTTGTAAAGGTGTGAGACTTTCAAGGTAGGATAACATTCTCAGAAAATGTCACAGTTGCACGGCACAATGACTCAAGGACTGAAAACAGAAGGGTTTTTTGGGTTGACCAAACGCTTTAAAGTTTAAAAGTCTCCATTTTGAAGATAAATCAAAGTGAGATCCTCCATCCGCTTGCAATTTTTTTCAATACCATAGATAATCAAATGTGCATGGTACGATAACCGTCAATTTTCATACCATGGCATAGCTTGAAACATACATATACCACTGCAGCTGTAGTAGGAGACTGTGACGACCCCTCCCACTCTGCCTGTCAGTTATCTTACTCTGCTATTGAGTTCGCAGATGCTGGGAGTTGGCTGGGAGTTGTTGCTGCATGCTCCTTAGCCTCCATTCTTTGTTTGGTTTGCTGCAGCAGCCAACACACATTACGCCATATTTTCTCTCATCCACACACTTCCTACATGACACACTCACCCAGTTAGTTAATATGTTTATTTATTATTTTTTTAATATATTATTTATTTTGACTGATTTATCTGAGTGTGTAATAGTTTTGCCAATATATCCCCCTAAATCGTACACACTGGACCTTTAAGTAAATTTTGCTGCTAATGCTGAATTCAGGACTTTTACTTTTAGTATTTTTTTCTCTCCTGCTCATCTTTTGTATTTTAATCAATGACAAATGCATCTTAAAAACGTATGTCTCAGAAATTAGGAAGGATAGTGACTTAAATATACTGTAATAGCAGCATATATTTCTTTCCAGCAAAACGAAGAACAAATAAACTTCACAAGTTATCACTTCCTAGCAGTAAATATAATGAGAATATGTTAAATTATAACAGTTTAAATTAAAACTGTAACCCTTCTGGCCTCTGTTATTATCACCTCTCCCACACAGTTGTAACACAAGTGATCATGTAAGAAAACTCCAACAGGGATGCACTTCTGTGGAGGATTCATCTTTGCAATTCTTAGAGGGGTCAAATTAAATAACCAGAACATAAGCACAACATGCAAGATTATTGAATCGTGTTTGTCCAAGGAAAACGTTCAAGAAATTAAAATAGGGTCATTATGATCTGGATCAGAGTTTGATTAACCTTACAACCCTCTTCTCAAATTCACTGTAATCATACGCACAGCACTTTGTTCCACTGTTCATTTAATGCTGCAGCCAGTGTATCAACCATGCACCCTCAGCTATTAATTACTGATCACTTACAAACAGTAACAGATGATGAAGGCGCCCTGACAAGCACAGAGCTACAAAAAAAAAAGCTAGTTGGCTATTTATTTTTAGAGAAACCTTTTTATCTAAAATTATGATTAGTGGAAGGAAGCTCACCATCTGCCACTTGAGAAATCTCACTCTTTTTTTGTTTGATGTTGAATCGTCTTAGCCATGGGAGGCTACTTTTATTTACAATCGTCAGGGGAGTTTTTGCTTTTCTCTCGTCTTTGTGCTTCTTTAAAGTTCCCTATAAATAGTTTGCACAGTCTCCGAAGATGAAACTTCAGAGTTCCTTTAAAGTGAAAACACCACAGCTTTATTAGGACCAGATAAACTCCAGACGATGACATTTTATTTAAACGCTTGATTGTAAAAATAATGAATGACTGCCGAGTAATCCAAACGCGCCACAGTTTGGTTGCTGTTTATACCCTCCACCAGTTGGTGCTCACAATGTGGGGCTGCTCGGTGTCATTAACACCCTCTGAAGCATGAGTCACTATTTTTATATTATTATGAATCATAGTGAAGTTAACAAAACTTTTTTTTATACATCTTGCACAAAAACAACAAAATCAGAATTGAAAAGTAGTCCCAATTACCTCTCATCGTATTTTCAGCTTTTCGTAGTTGCTGAATCTTGGTGTTGATTTGTTCCTTCATTTGTGTCTGTCTGAGTAAGACAGTTATTCTGTATCTCTTACATTACAGCTATTGTTCTTACGCGTGAGGCACCAAGTTTGACATTTCGAGTCTGACAATATATCTGAGTAGATAATGAAAAATACTGTTTACCCCATCTGTTGGGGGTCATGTTTTCGAAACAGAAACACATATTTCAGCAGGACTCCTCTGAGACTACAGCAATCAAACATAAACAAGCGTACATTTCAACGGTTTGTGCTACTGGGCTGCCGCATGACAACTGCATGACTCTTTCAGGCACCTCTTTGCCAAAAACGTAGTGGTGCAAGTTATTCTATGCCAGGCTTTGGGGTGGGAGCAGGTGGGAAGGCGAGAGTGTTGTAATTCTCCTCAGACATGGAGAGAGTCTGATTAAATGCTCACACAGTGGAGAATTTGAATGTAATCCCTCACTGTTAAATTTGAGCAATGCGACTGTCACATGGATCGGCTCAGGTCTGAGACAGTTCCAGGGTGTTGGAGGGGGGTCTGCCCCGAAAGGAGCCCATAAAACATCTGTATGTATACTGTGACATCAGTGTCTTAAGGTGCGGACACACCAAACCCACATCAAAGAAGTAGCGGCGACGAAAGCCAACTGTTGTGTCGTCTATGTCGCCTCACGCCGCCCTGTGTCAGTTGCACTTGAACACACTACACAGACTACATCCGACGGCCAAGTAGCACATACGTTCTGCGCCTGCATGAGAGTGAGAGAGTGGCACATCCTGTCAGCCGAGGGGTTTCCTATCTGTGCAGCCGAGCACCGCAGCACCTCCACGGACTATTACATTCAGACGGTCCCAGTGTTTCCTCCGCAGGTTCCACTTCACTCAGCTGCCCGACAGACCCGCTGCTTCTTCCCACTTTAACCTGGCCTTTACATTTGTTGTAATGAATGAGCCAATATTTTAGCAAGCTAACCAAGCTAATGGCTGGCATCTACCTGTTCGCCAGCGAAAGTGAAAGTGAAAGCAAACTCCAGATTTACTCTCATTTTGAAAACAAACTATGATGTCTCACCTCACTAAACTAACTGACTAACTTCTGCTTGGATGTTGCTACTACCTGGTCGCTACCTTTTTTAAAGTCCTTACCTGGCCTGTATTAGGCTTGGATTGTGTTATGGTATACCAGGGTATTTACAAATCCTGATGGTATGATTTTCAGTACCATCAAAAATACAGATGCTCATCTTTGTATTAAACTCATATAGATGTTGTATTGTGATATATTGTTTGTAGTGCACATCTTGTGCCACTAGAGGTCAGTCTCTACCGGTGGAGCAAGCAGCTGAGCTGACAGATATGGTGACTGGGGATAACGCTAGAGGCCTACAAGCAGTTGGCCAGTGTCGGGGCATAGCCTTGCACACAAATATTGTCATAGAAGGAATACCCCGGTCAACACATTCTCAGCATGTTTCTGTTAGGCCTATGTGTTTCACTAACGTTCTATATGTATTATGAAGAATGTCAGACTGGCCAATCAGTGGCAGAGCTGGGCCCGGAGTTTCGACTGACACAGAACCGGCACGGTGCCGGTTCCCGAACCTAATTAAGTAGGCTACTTACAACGGCATGAAAGACAATCTGATATTCTGTTTGTTGTTGGTTATTTCCTTAAAAACTACGACTTTATTCTCGTAATATTATGACTTAATTCTTGAAATATTACGACTTTAATCTCATTAAATTACGACTTTATTCTCGTAATATTATGACTTTATTCTTGTAATATTATGACTTTATTCTTGAAATATTACGACTTTAATCTCGTTAAATTACGACTTTATCTCATAATATTATGACTTTATTCTCGTAATATTATGACTTTATTCTTGAAATATTACGACTTTAATCTCATTAAATTACGACTTTATTCTCGTAATATTATGACGTAATTCTTGAAATATTACGACTTTAATCTCATTAAATTACGACTTTATTCTCGTAATATTATGACTTTATTCTCGTAATATTATGACTTTATTCTTGAAATATTACGACTTTAATCTCGTTAAATTACGACTTTATCTCATAATAATTCGACTTAATTCTTGAAATATTACGACTTTATTCTCGTAATATTATGACTTTATTCTCATAATATTATGACTTTATTCTCATAATATTATGACTTTATTCTTGAAATATTACGACTTTAATCTCGTTAAATTACGACTTTATCTCATAATATTTCGACTTTATTCTCGTAATATTATGACTTTATTCTTGAAATATTACGACTTTAATCTCATTAAATTACGATTTTATTCTCGTAATATTATGACTTTATTCTCGAAATATTACGACTTTAATATCATAATATTTCGACTTTATTCTCGAAATCTCCGATTTTTTTTTTTCTTCAATGTGGCCCTAATACTCCGTTGTAAGTGGGTCATAGGTGATGATTGAAAGATATTAATTTCTATCATTCTATACATTGTTTTTTAGGAAATCCTGCATAGTATGCCTTTAAGTACATTGACATTTTTCTAAAAGGCTGTATATACACTTTTTAAGATGGCTAAAGATGGGGCATTTTCTCCCTGTTGTATTCTTTAAAGTAGGTCGTCTAAAGCTTTATAATCAGTTATATATGAAGTTAGCGTTTTAAAAGAGTGTCAGCAGCAGTGTGACAATAAACTATAGAGGTTTTGATGTTGCTTCTTAAAAGTGGAAAAAGCTGCATACTCATACTTAAACTTTTCTGTGACAAAAGTTTTGATCTACAATTGAATTGCTCCTGTTACATCTGTTCTGTCTGCCCGTGTTCTTTTTTTAAGTCCAGTCTGGTCTAATCCTGCTTATTAGGGCTCTATATTTATCTGTTCCTTTTCAGCAATTGCTTCTACATGTCATTTTAACATCAGTTCTTTGAACAGGTTGAAAGGAATCAGATTTCAATACTCTCCAGAATATTTTCACTTGACAAGTAAAATCACATTTTCTTCCTCCAATATAAATACATAATCCTGCTATCCAAGACATAATGTATAATTATCTGATTTCTGTGAACAGCACCATGAGGATTTCACTAAAGATCAAAGTAATAATAAAACAAGTAAAATGTGTTGTAAATCCTTAGATAATCACCCACAAAAATGCTTTAATTTATGTCAAAACATAAATATCCAACATAAATATAAGGGTTTTATCTAATAGCTGCCAATATTTCTCTGGGGAAGTCTTGCTGTTAGCACGCTGACCTTTCCCATTCAGAAATATCAGCGTTCATCGCTGCATCATGCTCTATTTTCCCAATGTTTGAAAGGGGGCTTTAGGAGGACACTTCATGATAAAATGTTGTTGAGTTATGTAAGCTACTTTGCCTTCATTAGGTGTTATTTTGATCATCAGATAACATACTGCCATTTACTTAAATCTGTGACTAATTCGACATTTAAGTCATTTTTACAATAAAAGTGACCCATATTTGTTGTATTCAAGATTTAGGTCACAACAGTTCAATGTTTACAGCTACAGTTCAACAGAGTTAATATGGAAAATGCTTGAAAAGTACTATAAAGGAGAATTATCATGCAGTCGTTTGTCATGTGAGCCCAGTGTTACGACCTCTGCTCACAGCTGGAGGAGTTACTCATGATGCTGTGGCTTGAAGCTCTGCCTCACAGTGACACACAAAAATAGACAAGACCTTCTGCTTTGTATTTCTTAACTGTGGCTTCTTTTCATCCTCAGGTTCTCTTGATACTGTATGTACTGCTCATTGTTCTGAAACGAGGCAAGGTGGAGGAGGACTCTTAGAGGCAGAACACTTTGTTATCAAGCCAGAGAAAAGGGTACGGTCTTCTTGCACAGTAAGGACTGATTGGAACCATTAGGGTAGACTTCACCGAATTCTTGTCATCAAAGTGAGGTTGCAGCCAGCTGAGACTCCAGAACGTGCCAAGAAATAGCCCCCACATAAAACCACAGTGTGTTGTACAGATTATATAAACAAGGTATAACATTTTAATTATTGAGCTGTAGAAGTACCGAAAGATGATTTTATTACCTGTAGGCAGTGCAAGGCTAACTGTTCCCCATGTTTCCACTCTTTATGCTAAGCTGTCTGGTCTGGCGGTCTGTTTGGCAGTAGCCTTGTATTTCCCATACAGAGTTGAGAGTGGTAACATCTTATCATCTAACTCTTGGCAAGAAAGTGAATAAGCAGAAAATATCCAATTATTGATATCTTAACAGTGTGGAGCTTTATGTTGCATGGATCAAACTAAATTGTAAGTTGATTAAAACAGATACAGGCTCTGCTGCAACTTTGCAGGTGCAACGTTTGAAAAGGTTTCCCTGTCTCACCCTACTGTTGCTGTAAAGCAGGATAGGTCTTTATTCACTGTTCCAATCATGAAGAAATAGCCTGGAAATCCAGACTCAAATCTAGAAAGATTTTGAGTCTGGCCCTCACCGATACACCCTTCCTACCCAGGGGGCGGCACTAACTGAGGCGTATTAAATGCCGCCGGAGGCAATTGATAGCTCAATAGCCAGAGAGCAAAAAACAAGGACCATCTGGATTTCCAGGTTAGAATAGAAAGGCAGCATGTGTACATTCAGTAGGCTATATCTTCAGTAGCTAGCTAGCTAACCCTACACTTTTCAGGGTTTGATTTTGGTTTTGGAACAGGGAAGAAACGTATATCTTTTTCCAACCTCTGCAGGTAACAACTATCATTATTACATGTGCTCCATGCACAGAGTTCAGCTCAAAATCCACAAAACCAGGCTGAAAATGAAGAAAATTCCAAATGCATGAGAGTTTATGGAGCACAGCCGTGTAGTTGTCAAACCCTTGTTTGTGCTGGCCAGTGCTACACTTTGATTGGTCAGTCTAGTCTGCATTTGAAGGGCGGGACTAAGGGAAGGGTCATTTGAGTAGCGTTTTTAGTGCTTCTTTCAGTGTAATTTGTCTAAGGATTCAGAGATGCTTCACAAATATGTGCCCAGGCCTCCATACTCAAGTTTTCCTCCTTCCTCCTTCCTAGCAGTTTCTGAGGACAAGTCATATTGGGTCAAATAGGTTATAAGCCCTCCTTTTGGGCTTTTGGGCTCAGAGTAAGCCTTGGTGAACAGCCAGTGCGCTTGTGTTTATTTTATTTTTGCCCTAGTTACAGCAGATACTACGGGGAAAAATGACATCCAACTATTCTGGCCAAACTTTGAGGGCTGCTCCATAAAGTGAAGCTGACAGTACGCCACTGTATGAGATATCAGGGGTTTGTGGTACCTCCAAAATCAGACCAGAGATTGACACCGTGCGACTGGTTTTATTAATGTAGAATGACAGTGAAGGATTGGCCTGCAAGATGGAGCGACACACTTTTCCATGACTAAAGATAGCTGAGAACACTGAGACTTGGTGAGATATGCAACATCTCAAACGCATCAAGCTGAGCCTTTAAGTGATTTGTAGTCAGAGTAGAGGCCAGTCAGTGGTGACTGTACGTCCGTGTTCAATCGCTGCCTCTCAGTGTCTGACATTTTTCCCTTTGTCTTCTTGTTCATTTTCCACACAATCAAGACGCTGAGGAGTGCAGAGAAATGTTGTCATGGTAACAGAAAAAAATAGCCAGGATGACCATGAGTGAGACAGACCTGATAACACACTGTACTGTGCAAAGTATTTCATGACCCGATGCTGCAGCTGCAGGATATTACTTTGAGATTTCCTGCAGATGAAAAAGATGCTGAAGTGAGACAGTAGTATGAGCTTCAAGGTCACAACTCTATTGGATATTGGCTTTTTGAAGATTATCGCTGCCCTGAGATGTGTTGTTAATAAATTTCAATTTTGCTCAAGCAGTTAAATGCCTGTTTGGCAAGGCAACATAATTCTGAGCTTGGTTCGTCTTCACTGAAGTCGCTGCTGTCAAAGTGGCCTATTTCCCAAATCGCTTATTTCTTCTTGTGTTTCCAATGTGTCTTCTGGAAATTGAGTTCAAACTGGCTGAGGAAAAAAAATGCATAACTTGGTTTTTGTGTGGTCCAAACCAATCACTAAAGGGACTGGCAGCTCACAATGGTCCAAAGCATTTTTCAGATTTATCACTGATAGCTTTCTATGGCCGAGACAAACTTTGGAAATTGAGCGTGTAAAATTTGAGTGTCTTTTCAAAGCAGAAAGAAGCTGAACGAAATCTGATTAGTTAGGCGCCCAACTGCGAGGCTTTGAGATGACGTGGACTTTTGTAGTTCGATGATGCACGGTCTAGTCATGAGAAAGAGGATCTTTTGAAAACGTACTCATATAGCAGGAGTAGCACAGAACTTTGAAGTATTTAATGCATGTTGTCAGAAGCAGATTAGTGTTTAACCTGTCATGATGTTTCAGATGCTGTAATTGGTATATTTCTCACTCTCTCTTCAGCTCTTTAAAAATGTTATTGTCACACAAACCAAAGCCTCGGTCACTCCCAGTCCTATTAGGAGGCTGCTCTGTCCAACAGTTGAACTTTGCTGAAGTATTCACTGACATACCTGCAGGTTTGTCTTATTATTCTGACAATGACGAGTAAGAAAGACTTCATAGTATCTGACTCCTCTATAGCTGGAAATAGCCACCGGAAAGACTTCAAACTCCTCCTGAGTTTAAAGCTGTTGTTAAAAAGAGTGTGAGTGTGAGAAACTTGTTATTTTTGTAAAAATGGCTATTTTAGAAACATGTCTGTTCTCTCCTCTTCAGTTATTTAGTGTTTTATCTGTACGTTGATGTATTTCTGCTACTGTGGTCAAATCTCTCACAGAAAAGACATCAGTGATGCAAACAGGACAAGTCTCAGACACACTAATAATAACAGCAAAGCGTATTGACAGAGAGCTTTGCAGAAAATACTCACTAATCACATATCAATCATGTTTGATTTCTCTTTTTAACATTTAACAAATTATACTGTAAAGACTGTAAGGTGGTTGAGAATGACTGAGCTAAGATCCTGTCAGACTTCCAGATGCAGACTGACAAACTGGTGATGGCTAACCAACTGGACATGGTGTCAATCGACAAACAACAGAAGAAGGCAGTGGTGATAGATGTAGCAATCCCGAGCGACAGCAACATCAGGAAGAAGGAACACGAAAAGCGCAAAAAATACCAAGGGCTGAAAGAGGAGCAAGGAAAGATGTAGGGAGTAAAGGCAACAGTGGTGCCAGAGGTAATCGGAGCACTCCAGGCTGTGACCCACAAACTGGGAGAGTGGCTACAGCATATTCCAGGTACAACATCTGAGGTGTCTGTCCAGAAGAGCGTAATCCTAGGAACAGCTAAGATACGGCGCAGAACTCTCAAACTCCCAGGCCTCTGGTAGAGGACCCAAGCTTGAGGAAGACACACCACCATGAGCAACTGAGCAGCAGTTTTGTTTGAGAGGAATTAAATGCCTGTCCCGTATAGACGCCTGTCCAAAATATAGGCCCTTTGATTTCAGTGATTTGAGCATATAATGGCCGGGGCTATTAAAGCAACTTTTACCTTTGTTGCATTTCACACAGCACTTAGAAAAAATTTGAACATCCACAACTCCCGCCTTCCTCCAAAGTCCCATCCCCCTCCTCCTGCAAATACACGGAAGAGGAGAGCGAGTGTAACGTTACAACCAAGACAGTCAAACGCAACCCCAGAGTTTTAAAACTCAACTGGAGTCAGTGATGACTGATGAGTTTTAGAATAAGGTTACAGTGCTAATATTAGATAGTAGCGTTAACCTTACTAGTAAGTGGAAACACACAAGGGAGATAACGTTAATGTTTCAGAGGCTACGCTACAGTAGGCTAAGGTTAGCCATTAGCAACTGGATGCTGTGTTGTCATATAACATTATAGCCTATGTTACATTAGAGGCAAACTAAAAATACCTGTCCAGCAGAAACTGTGCAACCATCTCGTCCCTTTTTAGCTCAGGATAAAGCTGCATCAGTGTTCGCCATCGCTCGAAAGCAGAGCCGATGTTGACCCGAATTTTGGCTCTTCCAGCATCGAGTTCTCTCTTAGTGTTAGCTTTTTCTGCAATATTCTTTCTTTTGCTAACTGATATCCCTGTTGGAGCGGCTGGAGGTGGAAGCAGTGGTCTACAATTGTCTGTCATGTGAGTTTATATCCACAAGCATCCCTGTTACTAGTTTATATCCACATATCGTTACTGGCCTATTTGGCCTTTTATACACATTATGTAGCAGATACATTTCAACAATGCTGTGGTTAATATGTTTTTAGTTTAAGGCACAAAAACCACTTTGTTATGGTTTGGGAAGGTTTGATGTCTTGTTAAAAAAGTAATGCTTTTCGTGGCACTACCTTCGCTGGGGTAACACAGACGGGTCGCTACTATACACCCAGTCTTGGATCCTCTAAAACCAATGCAAACACAGCAATGACTCACCAAAACACAAAAGGTTTTGTTGTTTGTTTGTCGCGAAGAGTGGTCTGCAGCTTTGCAGCTGTCTAGGTGACGAGCCATTCACCATCCCCTCCACCTCCTGATGACAAAATTATCACATCATTACACTTTACAAACTTTATGATACAGATGGAACATACAAATGTAACATATTCATGGTTTGCAGAAATGTACAATGTACAATGTACAATGGCGACTGGACTGATACATAAGAAGTAGCATATGGATTACAAATGCGTGAGGAGTAACATGGAATTAAAACAAAAAGAACAGCACCAAGGTGGCAACAGAGATAATTTTATTAGTCCCCTCTTCTTCTCACAAACTGCAAGATTCAACAGCTGCCCAGCAGTAGTCAGAGAAGAAGCCTTACAAGAAAAGTGCATGTAACGTCAGGTCATCCTGCTCCACGGAGAGCACTGGAAGCAGTGATGCCTGACAGTAGATACCTAACAGCCCATTCAGGACCCCTTCAGAGGCTCCTTTCATTTTCCTCTGTCAGCTGCGGAGCAACAGGGTGACTGCGTCGCTCCAAGTTGGCCAGCTTCATGCCAGAGTCTCTAGTGGAATGCCAGGCTCATTATAGCAGGATGAGAGTTCACTTCTTCTCTAACTGTGTGAGCTTCACAGGGGATAATGAGCCTGCTGACCACTGGGAGTAAATGCTTGTCTGGCTGCTTCAGTTTGGCTACGTCTAGCGGGGCAGATTCGCTCCTCGCTGTTTCCCCTCGTGCTCTCCTGAATTCGATTATCGTATTTTATGGTGCGTGTCAAATTGCAAATCGCACTCAGTCTTGGACCCTATCAGCTAACGTCTGACAGTGATAAGCCTCTGAGGGTAACTGCCAATGATTCAGGAGATCTAGTGTAAGCAGGGGCTATCCCAAGACCAAGACTTCCATTTAGTGCACTGGTCATTGTTTACACTTTGATTAGCAACTTGAGACAGATCCAGATAACATTTGGGCTAATCTCTATAAACAGATATCTGCATATGAATGCAGATAAATTAGAAAAAAAGGTAATAAAAAGCTAAATCATCAGCCAACTGGATCCTGAGACTGCATGTCAGCCAGCGCACTCAGAATTATGAAAACAAGCGGTCAGAGCTGAGGATCCTCCAACACAGCTGTCAGTCATGTCAGTCACTGCTCATGAACACAAAGCAGTGCTGATCAAATATGAATCAAGCTGATGCTACTGCATTGCCTATTTCTTGCCTCTGATGTTTTCAGAAACATATTTTAGTGTACTGTTGAGCTGTAAAATGAGAAGTCCAAACAAACACGCTCAACCCTCAGAAGTATGAATGGGTGCTGAATCCTCAAAAAAAAATGTAAAAAATTTGTGTACAAAAGGTACAGGACAGCACTCCAATTATAGTGTTTATTGCCACACGAACACGAACACAAGCTGTAAAATGAAAAATCTGCTCCGGCCAGTGGACGGCACTTTGTGTTGGCTCAACTGTTGTCAGCATGGTGACCGGGCAACAAACTTTGAGCAGCTGGGGCTGCAACTCACTGCTACTTTGACATGCAATCTGAAAGACACGGGGATCAAACAACTGATCTTCCAGTTGTTGGACAAGCCTCTCTACCTCCTGAGCCATTGCCGCCCCACGTGATTAACAGCTCGTCTCTCTGAAAATGGCCAAGGACTCCTGTCATGAGCAAAATTTTCTAAAGCCTGAAAACAGAGCCACGCAGAGGTGCAAAAGTCTAGTGTTCTCTCAGACCACTCAAGTGACAATATGCTAAGTTTATTATGGGGCTTTTGCAAAATTAAATTGACAACCTGAGCTCTAACTTGCTAGTCTTATAGCTTTCAAGTATGTACTGTATGTCATATGTGACTGTCACAATACGACAGTTTATTCTCCTGAGACCCGAACTTTTGTTTGGTATGCATTTTTAATTTCTCCTAGCTATTTGGGATCAGTAGGACCTGATAAGTATAAAAACCTTAATGTTGTCAATGATAGTTAAGTCCCAATGTCCTCAAACGAGACGACAATTCAGATTCAGATTCAGATTCAGAATACTTTATTAATCCCCGGGGGGAAATTGTTTCAAAAAGTCCAAATTTCTGTGAATGCGTACTTAACAGTGTTTTAGCTTGTTAATGTTGCTAAAATTGGTCAAATTTGTTGCCATATCAAACTACAAACATTATAATCATAAATAAACAAGTTTCAGCCATTAAATGTGATCAGGTTTTGGACCTTATCCACTTTTGTGTCGGGATCGGCTGCAGACTGACTTGGCAGAGATGGCTGCTATCTTGTTTTTACATGGATTAGTGTATTGTGCTCTCACTACCACTAGATGGCACATAAAAGTGTCCATGAACAAGGACAACACATCTAAGTAACATAGAATAAAGTATAAGGTCAAGTAAACTCAAAATGTGATGTCCACATATGAGGACACAGGGTCTCGGGATGATATAATACCTTGATTGCATGTAATTTGATTACAGTGTAGTTTGTCTTATAGCAAAAGTTTGACATTTTGGGGAATATGCATATTCACTTTCTAACAGGGAGATTAAATGATTGATACCACTCTCATAACTAGTACAGCCAGCATCCCGTCATCTCAGCTTAGAATTAAAAGTGGAAACAGGGAAACAGCTCGTCTAGCTCTGAAGTCTCACTGTCTAAAACACTGGCCTACAAGCACCTTGAAAGCTCCATAATGTTTTGGTTAAAACCGTAGTGCTAAAAGGACATTCGCTGTTTTACAGGTGGTTATGTGCTGAACTGTTTCTTGGCTCTAAGCAGCAGAAACTCCAGAAAGTCACTGGTAGCAGCCAAGATATAGTCGGTCACATGTAACAACCTCTTTCTTTACAGATTAAACAAACAAGATATAATGTGTTAGCTGTTTTCCTATTTCCTAAGCTAAGCTAATGGGTTGCTGGCTGTTGCTTCATATTAAGGCTAACGGACAGATGTGAGAGTGGAATGAATCTTGTCATCTAACTCTCCAATACAAAGTGAATAATAATTGTATTTCAAAAAAGTCAAACTATTCCTTTAAACACTATGAAATACAGTGAAAGAAGGAGACTTGCACACTTTGTTATCGTATTAGTACATTACAGGGAGACAGATGATGGGAATGGCTTACTGGATTCAAACCTGTGACATCAAAGTAACAGTTTTTGTTGTTTGCCCTAAACCACTAACCCAGGACACCCTGCTGCCACCCATTTAAAAGTTCAGCAGAACAAAAAGATGTACAATCATAGCTTTACTGTGGAGAATTTTTCTTCCATTTCAAGAATCACCGCTTTAGGTGGCTATTTTCAGATGTCATTGAGTATTCACCTTGCCTTTCAAAAACACTCTTGCTGCAGGCGATGCATTATGTGTGAGAGACCCAGATATGTGGGTCTGTGGGGGGGCCGTAATGCTTTTGGTGCTGGGAACATTAGCTGCTCGGAGGGGGAAAAAAAAACTGTGGACCTGCCACAGCAGAGATATCCAGAATTGGGCTGCCAGCCTTGGCACACATCCCAGAGAATTGTGACTCAACTGTAGCACTGATGTTTGAATGTCCGTCCAGTCCGCTCCCAGGTGAGCCAACCCACAAAATGCCCATTACTATTTTTACATAGCTTGTGGCTTCTTTGATTATTTTAGTGGTTTTTAAAAGCACAAACATAACGGGCAAAGTCATGCTCAAAACATTTTGATATGAAAAGAAAACAATATTGTCACAGGAAAAAAATAAAAAAAATAAAGAAGAGGAGCTGCATTGCTCAAGGGACCGAGATGTTTATGAGTCACAATTGCAAGCTGAGTGATAATAAACTCACAACTTTCATGTAAACAATTAAAGTAAAGAAAAATAACAGAAAAAATATTTAGTAACTAAATCAGCAAAAAACATAGAAATATGTTATAATTCCATAATGATAATAATATATTGTATTTATTTAGTACTATTTGGGATACTCAAATATGCTGTACAGAGGAGAACAACAACAGCAATAAAAAAACAATAAAAATTAAAATAAAAAATAAAAAAATTGTGAAAAAAATATTAGTAATAATAATAATACAGTACTAATGCCAGGAGCAAAACAATAACAATAAACAATAAATTATTTAGGAACTAAATCAGCAGAAAACATAGACATATGTTACAATTCCATAATAATAATAATAATAATAATAATACATTAGGTTAATTTAGCGCTTTTCAGGATACTCTAGGATGCTAAACTAAATAAATAAATAAAAAAAATAGAAAAGAAAGAAAAAATAAATCAGCAAAAAATAGAAATATGTATTAATAATAATAATAATAATAATAATAATGATAATACAGTACTAAGCCTAGGAGCAAAACAATAACAATAATTTTTAAATAAACTATAAACTGAGATTCTCATTGACAAAATGTTTAATATTTGCATATTCCACTGTGGTTGGCCTCTACTACTTAACTGTGTTGATAATGTGACCTTGACTGCTGTCCTGTTAGAGTCTACTGTGTGCTGCTCAGGAGAAGTGGAGACCTCAGTCTAGAAGAGTGAAGAGGACATCAGTAAGAGCTTTAGCTGCACGGGTCTCCTGTGCAATGTAATATGAAACACTATTCTTCGATCAGGCCTATTTTCAGCCCACACATTTTACTGGAGCAAAGCTGATCTCCCTGACATGCACTCTGGGAGGATTGGCAGGAGTGCACAATCTCTCTCTGTGTGTCTCTCGAACACACACAGATACACACACACACATAGAGCAGACACTTGACTGGGTTACTCAAATGAAATTGGGGCTAAATTTGACCTTTGAGGGAAAGTCTCAGGTCTGCCCTGCCCATCATCTTCTGCAATTGTGAAATCATCCAGTCACACAAACTCACAATGAGCTGATATGCTCTGTGTTTATTTCTCTCCTTGTCCTCTCAGTTTGCATAATCAGTGGAAGTAACAGTTTGAGGACAATCATGAGATAAAAATTGCCTCTGCATCTTTCATAAATCAAGAATGTACATTGTCGTGTCGAGTTAAAGTACATTAGCTTGTTTTAATGAGCTGGTGATGCTGCCACTACATTTCAAAGCACGGTTTGGGAATATTTTGACAACATGATCAAGCTGCCCAATTTGTGTGAGGGCCAGAAGACTTTTCCATTTATGGCAAATTGTGCTTTTATTTGCCTGAGCTCCTGTCAGAGCTGTACGTCACCGCGCCCGGGATGGACATTTATTGCTGCTGTTCACTTTCTCTCTGCAAATTTACTTTGCTGAAGTCGTAAATCTCTCCACGCTGTTCCGTCTGCCCAATGTTTTCACAGCTTTATTGCTTAAGCCGTTTGGTGGAGTTGAATTGAAAGTGACAACTGTCGGCATCAAGGCTATAAATTTTGTTTTTATGGAACTTGTTTTCTTACAGTCTCACATTTATTTGCTATCACACTCAAGCAACATATGCAAATTTTAAAAAGCAAAACAAAACTGGTAATCAAACATAAGTCTTTCTGTAACTATAAATTACAAACTCATTATCAGTTTTATTCCATTTTGTTTAACTGTAATATAACCTGACGTACTAAAGATGATATATCTGTTTTTAGCCATATAAAGATTCACCCATTTTGAACATTATCACTTGATTGACTGGTTGTTAAAAAGAGGCTACATCTAAAAGCAGCTTCAAAAGGCTGTTATCAGTCCATCAAATGGGCGTTATCACTTGTCATCTGGAGCAGTTTCATTAGGTTTACTTTTGCTTTCATTAGGTCTAGACACTAGTAATATTAGATTAGGCTTTATGGATCATGGTTTGTGTTAAAATAAGTATTTTTATTACATAATGTGACGTGTTGAACTTGAGTACATCAGTTAAAAAAAGTCAATGTTGATTTTGGGTCCTACACAGGACACAAACCCCAGTCTCCTGGGCAACACATTCTCACTCTGACCTCGTCACATATCGTCGTTTGGTCATGGATTTTCCACGTCCACATATTTTAGCACTCTTAATTTTGTTGTGTTTTTTAATGATACAATGACAATAAAAGGCATTCTGATCCTGAGTCTGAATCAGTAAGACAACTCAACAAGGAGATCATTTGCAGAATAATTTCTACACTTTCAAAAGTGAACTTGAATCTGGGCACCAGTGCACTCACCTGGACAAAACAGAGCAGCATAACATCATTTGATACCCTTTTTAATTGAAACTTTAATCAATTGATGGAATACTTTGATAATTGATTCATCGTTAAAGTAATTTTTAAAGCAAAAATGCCAAAATGATTGAGTTCTACAATTATCACGTTGGCCTCTGGGTAATATAATTGACTATTTTTGACTGATTTATCAAGAAAAGAAATGGCAAAATGATTGATACTAAAAAAGAATGGTTAGCTGCAGGCCTACTTTTGATTACAGTTGTTTGTGCTGATGTTAATATACATTTGTACCCTCCTCGGAAAGTGGTATTGATACTAATTATGGTGGCAAATAATTGAATTAAATTCAGTACAGACTTCCACTGAGCAAAAGCAAATGACACAGAGAAAAGCTATTGCAATCTGCCAAACACCCTTTAAACAAATAGCTGTTCAATTACAAAGTTAATGTGTTCTGTTGCCTCAAAGTTGGGTTATTGTGGAAACACTAATGAACAGCTATAAACTAAATGCTATAGATGGAAAAAAATGAAAAGGCTAATGAGCTTTTCAGCTACTGTACCCAGGGGGATTTCAAATCAACCCCTCTACTCTTATCTATTTAAAACAAATGTTATGCTTTTCCAGATGATAGCGCTCAGAAATCTCGGTGGCTCCAGTGAAGCTTTTGCCAAATGACAGTGTTCCACCTCTCAAATTGTTCTGACATTTACATTCAGTGAGAGTCAAGTCGAGGCTACTTTATTGTATAGGCCTTAATCACTGCTGCAGATGCTGAGGACTTAACTGGAGTCACACAGAGAGCAACATACTGTTTGGAAATGACTCATGAGTAATCGAGTCACTCGTTTAATTAAGAGTTCAGCATAGATTGCTTGAGGAAAACTAAACAACCAATGACTGCCTGTTGGAGGTTGACTTTTCTAATGCTTAATGAATTTTGCAATATAAAGGGATACTGCGATATCAGTCATGTGTCACGTTTATTTACTGTAGGTGCTTGGCAAAGACTAAAACTATAACGTGCCTTTGCACGTGTTCTTCTCAGTCATATGTTACATTTATACATCTCATACATGTCAATAGCAACATTTCGAAAGTGACGTAGTTCTGGCCATATGTGTGTGAGCTGAGATACCTATAAGGAGGTGGCCAGGATGGTGGATGGCATGACACCTTGGTGAGACAGCTGCCAAGTACTGACCGCTGTTTCAGATGAACAAACAGTAAAACCATCTGTATTAAAGCAAGACATTGGCAGCATTTCCAGCTGTGATTGTGTCACCATAATGGGGTGTCTTTAGCGAGACATTAGCAGCATTTCCATGAAAACCAGGCACTTTAAGCCAAAAATAGAAAGGTTACATGTCTGTGGTTTGCAGAAACCATCAATGCCAACATTTATTGTGGCAATTGGGCTGGGTTTTTTTTTTTGTTTTTTTTTGCATGGCTTTGAAGTGTTGTGATGTTTCTTTACTGAAATAAGATGGAGGAAATAGGGCACTTGGGCTGATAAGATAATTGGGCTGTTAAAAGAAAAGGGTGAGGGCCAGGGGCGTAAATATAGACCAACACATTCTCACTCAGACCTCGTCACATATTGATGTTTTGGTCATGGACCTTCCACGTCCACATACAACATGCAAGGATGCGTAGATTGTTGACGTCCTGGGATGCCGTGTCAAGTCTCTTTCAAAATAAACGCACTGCGTTGGTACAACGACACAAAATTGATGTTTTTTTCCTTTCATAAACTAACACACATGGTTGGGTTCAGGGAAAATGAACAGGGGTTGGCTTTAGAATCTTACGGGACACGAACATCGCCCTCTCGGGTGAAGGTCGGTGTTTGCTGGATCCATCCACCACCGCTCCCAACCGCTGCACTTGGACTTTTGCTGCCTTAACTTTCGTCCTTGTCCCACTACATTTCCTCATGACGCTGCTGGGCGCCGATAAACTATAACAGCAACCGGCTACGTATCATGCCAATGTTAAAGGTGTTTGGTTGGTTTCTAACACTGCAAGTCACTGCCCAAGCGTCAGAGTTTGACGACTTCAGAGTGATACTGGGCTCTATAGACAGTACAGGCAATTGGTTGCACCTGGGTCCATGAGGGAGGGGGGCCCATAGAGAGTGGGCCCTCCAACAACGTGTTGGGTGGAGAATGGGTCCTTATGAGAGATTGCCAACTTGGAAATATGCCTGTGTTTAAAGAAGAACTCTTATTAAATTAAAACCATGAATATTATGATTATTTTACATTATTAAAATAAACACAGATATACAATGATGATTGTTGGGTTTTATGCATGCTGATGTTATCCAATGTCAAGTCTCTGATTATGTGACGAGACGATATGTGCACAATAGCATGCACTAAGGCCCATCATAATGGCATGCACTGGGGCCCGTCGCAACTACCTTACACCACTGGTGATGGTAGAACTTTGGGCAAAGCAACAAGTAACCAGTAACTGTTTCTGTTTATTTGCCTCTTTGTTTTTACGATATCTCAAAATCAACTTAGATTTGATGAAAGTCGAGGCCACTCACTATATTATTTTCCAACTGGCTGCCAAAATCTTGTAGAAGTGGCTTCTTCCTCTCAACAAGTTATTTATTTTTTTTTTTTTTTGTTATTTTGCTTCCAGGTTGCACCACATCTCCATGATAAATTGAGATAGCAGATAACAGTAACTCGGCTGAAAATTTGCACAGTCCATCATAAAACAAAGCCCCAATATAACTCCACTTTAATTTTTAAAATGCCGTTGGGGCCCCAAGGTGCTTATAGAGCCCCAAGAGGTCATGGAAAGAGCAGTTTTGTGTAGTGCAGATTTATGAGCTTTGGCTTTGTGTTTAACGTAGTGAAAAAGAAGCCGACAACGTCCATCCCCACTTCATAAATTCCCCTCGAAAAAGCACTCACTCAAATAGTACTTAAGGAAAACTTTTTATCCTTCCCCCTCACACTTCATTAAGATAATATACTAAAATGAGTGAAATGTGAATGTAAATTAAAATACAGTTATCCTGATCATGGGTACCTCAGCAACCGTTATTTTAATACAGTTGGACATCTGAGTGGAGATAACGTCCTGCAGAATCATGATGGATTCACTCCCAACGATTCGCCTCCAAGGAAGAGAATCACTGACTAATATTATCACACTCTTGTAGCTTCGTACTTAGCTCTATATTTGGACAGAGCTGATGGAGGGCATATGGACTGAAAAGATTTTAAAATTATCACTGTGTGGTACTGAAGCAACACTTCAGATATAATTTTAACCTCCCAGATTCAAAGGAGCCAACTGACGAGCTGCGTCTCATAAAGACTTCAGTGCCCCCTTGTGTCTGGGATTACATTCAGAACAGTGTCTGGTTCCTTCTGTAAAAGGATAAGGAGGTATAAATGTTGTTTATTTCATTTTTGTCTGATGGTTTGTCTAAGCAAAGCAGCTTTTAAGTTAGAATAGGGTTTGTTTTGTGAATATTAAAAGATTACTCCTCCACGCCGTCATTGTCACACTACCAATCCTCCAGGTATATACTGTATTCATCCTCCCAGTCTCCTGATTTCATTTGTGAATACTCTTCAGAAAAATCCTCTGTAAAAGAACAAGGTGTTTATTTTGGCAGTCTTGTACACAAAGAAAAGTATAATGTTGTAAAGTATTTTACCCCTAGTCCTGCATGTTCTTATTGCTTGTTTTTCAATCTTGGAAGCCAACAGCCAGTGTTGTTGAAGTTAAGATGGGTCTCACTCAGTGTTAAGGCTGGTCACAAGACCACTTTTTGAAGGCCTCAGTCGATTTCGGGCCTGATCACATTTGTACTCAATCTTGTCTCAGTCTTGGACAAAGGGGACTTCCTATTTCGACACCTGTCAGTACCACAGCTGCTGGGATATCGCTAAATTCCCCGTGCAAAAAAGGAGTGTTGCATAAAAATAGTTACGTTTATTTCAGCTCCTCATTGTTTGTTTGTATTTATGTGCTCATAGAAAACAAAGGAAAATTCCCACATGTAAAAACTCACCTCTGTAATGCCTTCTGATTATTTTATCAAGACATTTGAATGGTACACTAATACATACACACATACTGTAAACAGTATAGCAATAAAAGAGGTGAATGAACGGAGATTCATTTGTTTTCCGTGGGTGTTTTTTTTTAAACATATTTTTATTTGAGAAAAAAAAATTGTTGGTAAACACTTAACCAGCTTTTTTCCTAGCCTCTCTCTTGTATTGCCTATAAAAAAATAAATGAAGATGTCGAATAAAATGAACACAAGAAAATAAATAAACATAAACATGTACATTTACATAGGCTATACACACACATTAACATTCACATAGAAAAGGATGTATACATTCATACTTTGAATAACCACAAATGGATATAATTTCAACGTGAACGTTCAAGTACTAATTTACTTCTGTAGGTGTTTTTAAGGGAAATGTGGATCTCCTACATCTGTAAAGTGTGTCCTGCAGTGTGGGACTGGCACTGGTCTGGACTTAGTCTTGACACGGTCTTGTCCTGCCTTGGTTTTGGTCCACCTGTCAAAGTATGGGTCTCAAAACACTCTGGTCTTGGTCATGACTTGGTCTCGGTTTCACAGTGCCATGGGCTATAGATCTGATGACGATAAATCCTCTGGGGGCAACAGCCAATATTTCAGGGATGCCAGTGTAGCCAGCAGATATCCAGGGCAAGACGTCCTCTACTGTTTGCCAGTCATTGTTTACTGTTTCATTAGTCCAGACAGTGAGATAATAGCCAAGATTGCATTTTGGCCAATGTGATTGGTCAATACTCCCCGGACTACAAATAGAAACCAGATTCTGCAGACATATGCCGTTTATAGAGTTTAGTTGTGTCCTAGATGTTAAGAATTCTACTAGATCCATAACTACTAGAGCCATTTATTCAGTGTGCAGACTGTCTCGCAGCCCATCTTGGCCAGACGTGCCTGTTTGAGCACTGGATGACACTTGTGCAGAAGTTTGGAGTGCAATTTGGCCAACATGCTCAGCAGACAGAAACACCACAGCTGGTAATTTATGGCTCCATCTTAGAGAGTCCAGAGTTTATCTGATATTTTCCTCCACACAGCAGGTGATAAGACATGATTGTCTATCATCCTAATTTAAATAACAAAATGAAAAATGTGCTTGGCCACTTGCTGGCTCTTGCGGTTATCGTCTCTCTGATGGGCAGAGCAGCTAATAGGCTGCAGCTGCTTTTGGTTTTCGGTCCTCACTAAATTCTGCAGAACAGCGTCACAGTTTGCTGTAGCCTCCGTCATTATGTGTCTCCGAGGAGGTGATTTATGTATCTTGAGTTAAAATTGGCCAAATATGACAACTCCTCCTGTCACTGTTTGGAATAAATACAAGGCACCTATGGGTTTACACTACACTGGAAAAATGGATAAAGGCACCTCTAATTGTCCCCTTTTATTACACTAGATGGCAGTGTAATCCATCCATCCATTAGCTGGGAGGCTGGAGCCAGTCCCAGTTGACACTGGGTGAGAGGTGGGAGAAAGACAACCATTCACACTTATGGGCAATTTAGAGTTGCCAGTTAACTTAACTTCCATGTCTTTTCCTGTGAGAGGAAGCCAGAGATTCGGAGGAAACCCACACAGGCACAGAACGCTTATCTGTAGTGTTCCCACTTGGCACCAATATTCGAACTTGCCTGCATCTCCAGAGGATATTATCGTGGCATAATAGATTGTTTTGTTTACTTCATGTAAATTCAACTAAGGGCGGCTTTAACTATATATGCAGGGCTGTAAATAAATCTGTAAGTAATATTTAATCACATTTTAACCTTAATTTCATGACCACACAGCAAAAAATAGTAACCATTTTGTGCTGCTAAGATTCACCTTCTGCCACATACTGTTATCTTAAGTTTTTCATTGATGTAAAAAGGCGCAAGAGAGGGTGGAATATTTGTTGTGGTTGTGGTAGAAAAGCTGTGCCATAATTGCAGGCCAGGGCTCCAGGAGGTGTAAAATTAGGAATTGTTTTATAGTTTTAAAAGCAAAATGTGTCACTTAATACAACAAACGTCTCCTCAGAGACATCACTCCACTGCAATTATGTTAATAAATTCATCAGATAAGTCCTAAGATAATGGCTGCAAGGATAAGTCCTACCCAACCTGAGAAGAATATGGATTAGTCAGGTAAAGGTAGGCCCTCCTGTATGTAATATAAACCTGATCATATTGGACTGCCTCACAAATAACCAACACAAGCTCTTAGTGCCCCCCTCTGGTGAGACTCCAATAAGGAATGTGGGTTTGTGGTGCTGGACATAGTTAAATATACACTGGGCACTCTCTCAGTGTACTGTGCAAAAATCCATTCAACAATGTCCAGCAATAGAAGCTGCTCCATGTTCCTGCAGCGGGAGAATGTGCTTGATTATTTTTGACATTTCAAAATGTCCAAACATGAAAAATATCTGTCCTGGTATGTTCCAGGTCTTTTATTTTGCCTGGTAAGTGCAGCCTAAATTTAAGGCACATAATAGAAAGAGTTATTTTTTTGTTTTGTTTGGGCAAGTTCAGCATCAATAGTGGTGGAACAGTATTATAATGTCCAGAAATCACAGAGACGTTTAAAAACAGCCCGTTTTTCAAGTTTGAAACCACCAGAAGTGGGCATGAAAAAAAAAGACATAGTTGAAGTTAGTTGGGGGAAAATATGGGGGAGTTTCAGGGGGCCCAAATCTAGAGGGGGGCACCCAGACAGGCAATGTGCTCAGACATGCAAATCCAGTCTTGGGTCTCATCAGAGGCCCCGCAGAAGCACCCATGGGTACAAGCTGTGCAGAAACTTTTAAAATACCAACTATCTTGATTAGATTATCCAGTGTCATCATGTCTCTTGCTGAAGAACATCATTTTTGTTTCTGTCTGGATTAAAGTGAACTACTCTCCCAGGAACCCCTTGGCCTTTGCAGCCTGCAGCCCATGATGCATGTGCCATGTGGGTGTGGGATCTGCAGTTTACTGCTTCAGGCCTGAGTAAATACTGCAGCCATTCCAGGCATTGCTGTGAATGGTGGAGGAAGGAAATGTCTGTAATCAGGGTAACTTCACTGTTTCCCATAGCTGGGGCAGGAAGTAAAAAAAAAAAGGAAAAAGGAAAAAGGAGAGGTCTTAGGTCTTACGCAAAATGCAGCCATTTTATTCTGATATGCATCATAAATTGGACGTTATCTCACATTGGGAGACGTACCTTTGTTTGACGATCAACGTGACCTCGTGCTGCCTTTAGTTTATAGGCTGCATTATAGGCTACATTGCCCATTTGAAAACAACACAGCACACTTTATATTCCTGGCTTTTATAGAGCAGTTAATGCTTCCCTTGTGGTCTGGACTGTGTTCTGACTGTCCGTCCCTCCCGAGGCTGAGGCCATGGTTACACTGTTATTGTTACCTGTTATTCCAATGAGCAAATGTTATTCCTGATCTTTTTCTGGGGACGCAAAAATGGTATGCGCACCACTCGGCTGTGTTGATGGAGATTACTTGTTGGAGAGTTCAGGAAGAAAGTGTTCAAATTTAGGATTCAGAAAACAGCAGAAGGCATCTGCACACAGGATTATAGCTGCTGAATTTAAGATCTGCTCGAGATCCAGAGCGTTTTAGTTACACAACAAAATTGAGTCCTAATATCACAGACCGAAGAGGTTTTCCGCTCAGGCATGGAAAAGTTATGTGGTGCCAAACGCTGGCACCTTGCCTCCGTGTAAGTCCGGTGCATTAAGTGTAATTTGGATTAATGACTTTTTTTTTTTTTTTTTCACACGTCAGGAACTCGGCGGCTCTGTTTTTCTGATGATATCATCACATCAGTCTGAGACTGTGCCAAACGCTAGACTGCCAGGCTTCTGCTAATGTCATTAGAATTAAAAGCACATACATCTAATGCAATGTGAAAACTGTAGCTTTTCCCTTTGAGTCAGCAGAGATGGAGGCCTGTGATGGTGTTACATAAAGTATAGCTGTCCACTTAGCAGCAGTGCGACTATTCTAATGCAAAGATCATCTTAGAGGAGCTTTGAGAAGCTGCTTTATTTTTATCTCGTCAAAAAAAGTATTTATAAAATGACTTGTAGGAATGGATCTGTTAATCCTAGCCAGCTTTTTCCCCTCAGATGTGAACAGTTAACAGCGACATAAACAACCAAGTCCGTGCAGCATAATCATTCAGAGAGAGGTTTGTTTTGACTCAGTTCAAGCCTTTTGCAGCCATAAATAAAATTGTGAAAGTAGGTGTTTTCTTGAAGCTGCCACCCACAGATCAGCACTATCACTGGGTTTCAGGATCCACTATGATACTAGATAAAAACACAGAGGCCCCGTCTGGCTCCCAGAACAACACCACGAGTTGCAGCATGCCAGCGAGCAAACAAGAGGCTATTTCTGTCTGTGGTCGACCCCTAACGGACCCCCTGCCAAGCTTCTCTGCTGGCTGAGTCCCACCAGGAGGAGAGAGGGGAGGGCTCGTGTTGTGTGTAACTGCTCTGAGTAACAGCCACTGGAGGGTTAATTAGACTTATGGGAAAGTAATGCTTGTTGAAATCAGGGAATGTTTGAGGAGAAGTGTGAAGGAGTTGCCCGCCCATCGCAGTAGTTGTAACATTTTGTTTTCTTACTTGATGTCCAGATTGTGGGGGACGCTGTCATACTCCAGACACACACGGAAACGGAAAACATCTTTTTTTCTCCCCCCACTTCGTCCAGCTGCTTGTTCTGGCTATACGATCGGCTATTTTTAGGAACATAGTCTGCGCCTGCTTTATAGTGCTGAGTTAATCGCTTGTTAATGTGGGACGGGGTTTTTTCACGCTGAGGTTTTGTGCATCTTTTTTAGAAACATTTCCTCGTTCTTTTCTTTATAGCCATGTGCACACGTCACTCTCTCAACACCTTTTGAAATGTTTCCTCATGTTGCCTCGTCAACCCGTTTTAAAGCAACTGTTATCTTTTATTGTCCCCTTGTTCCAACCTGAAACCAGATGAGCTGTCTGATGGCTGAGTCAGGCTGCCTCAAAGGCAGACACATTATCATAGACACACTTTCTTTGCATCTTTGTCCACAATATACTCATTCCAACTCACATCATATTCAAGTATACATAGTCATTATTAGCTGATTTATGTATGTACAGGTAGAGGGTTAGGGTTAGGGTTAGGGTTAGGGGGTTAGGGTTAGGGGGTCAGAGCACAATGGTTATACTTAGATATTGTCATCAAAGCCCAACATCATTTTTTCTCTGGGTGACATCAATGTATGTGTATTGTGTCAAACATCACAGGAAAGCTGTATAACCCAGCATTCCAGGCCCAGGATCCATTTACTCCGTAATAAGACTGCTATAGCTTTTCTTAGAGGCGCTAGTCCAGACCCAGTGGATCCATATTACCAGTAGGAACCCAGTGTGTCACTATGAGACCCTTATTATGCTTACTTGGGGCAATCTGAAATATCTGCCAGGGGTGCCACGGGAACATGGTGAGCTGCGGGGGCCCCTAGAAGCCCCCAGATCCATACTCTCTGTAGGCACCCAGAGTGTCACTATGAGACCCGGATTATACTAATTTGTGGCCCCAGGGGGCTCTAGAAACCCAAGGCTTGAGATGCATTTTAAGGGGTCCCAATTGCCCCAGGTGGGCCTCAGGGACCCCAGGGGCCAAAAGCTCAAGATGCATTTTAAAACAATCTGAGTTGACGGAGGGTTAGGGATTAGGGTTACATGGCACATGGGATCAAATGATCTCAAGTCTTAACATAAGATACAGTAGGCTCCAGATTGTTATTATAAAATAAGCATTATAATACTTGGTTAAGGATATAGCGACTTTAAATAAAAAGTTGGGAGATAAAATCCATAAGTTTTAATTACTTAAGTATGGAAGCCCTAAGAGGCATTTTCAAAGTCTGATCTGAGTTTATCACTTAGGTGAGCTGGTGGGAAAAAAAGGTTTTGCCATTCAGGATAATCTTTTGATGTTACTTAAGTTTTTTTCATCTGTGAAACTTTTTCTTAGATAATTTGGTAACATACAATATGTATCTTGTATGTGGAGAAATTATTAAAACTCACCTTGAATAAAATATTAATATTAATGCTATTTAGAACACGGTGTAGTGGTATTAAGCTCCTTGTGGCCAGAATGAGTATAACAACAACAAACACTTGAAACAAATGATCTTAACCTTTTAAACCCTAAGCCTATTTTATAGGCCTCTCCTCGAAAATTGCATATCCATAATGAAATGAATATATCTCTGCAACCACAAGGTCTATTTGAATACAACCACAAGGTCTATTTGAATACTTTTGGTGTCATGGTAAAGGGAACACTTGTGAGATTTGTTAAAGGGACACTGCTGGTTTCAACCAGCTTTATATCATAACAGCACGGGTAGTATATGTAAATGACCTATGGTAACTTAATCTTACCAGCACTCAGATCACTCTGCTCACCTCTCAGCCGAAATCTTTTTGCTGGTTCTAGGGCTGTTGTTTGAACTACAGATTGTACTTCCACATTTTCATATGCCCGCCACCATGGACATTATGAGCATAGAAGACCATATTGCCTATTTCTCAGCTAATATGTCTTAAGAAACATATTTTAGTGCTCTGGCCATACTGTTTCATGTATTGTAAAAGAAACAGAGGTTGAAAATAGTGAGACCAAACGGTGAAACTAAGCAGTGCTGATAAAATATGATCCAAGATTCCATTACCACATCGCATATTTTTCCCCTGAAATGTTCAGACACATATTTTAGTGTAATGTACACTACGATTCCAGATCGTTTGTCACCAGGCGGCCACCATCTTGTTTCCTGTGGAAAAATGAGTGAGCTGCATTACATCACCCACCAGCGGGAGCATTTATCAGTCCAGTGTGTTGCAATTCATTCTGATAGTTGTAGGTTTCCTAAATCTTAAGCAAAAGTGAATAACACAGCCCGTTTTCTCTGTTTTTTTTTTTTTTTCTGGTCATAGCCTATAGCATCAATTTCGAAAGTATGCTGCATGGACAGCCTAGTGTCATGAAAAGACCGTCTTTCAGCAGTGAAATACTTCTTTAAGTCTTTCTCACTTGCCTCTCTTCCATACTTAAGTCTTAAATGCAGAAGTATACACATACAGATGGGAAATCAACCACAAGTAACTGTTATGGGATGTTTCTCAACACAATGCCAGATAATGAAATAAATGCATCCATCTGATGCTGTGACATGACTCAGTTTTATTGTCCGGCTGTATTGCGCCATTGCGTTTTAGTCATAATTATGGTAAATCAGCCCGGTGAATTTCCATGGCATTTGGATATCATAGAAAAACAGTTTCTTTTTTTCTTTGCAAGCTTCAGTTTCTTTATTAATTGTTGTAAATATTGACTGATTAGTAATCATGGTGGAACAGTTGGCACTATCAATACTTGCCAATGTTAAAGCGTGGGAAGGAATGTCTTTGATTGCCCATGGTTCATCCAAAAGAGCGAATACAAATGATATATGGTTGTGTGTGTGTTGATGTGCATGCTTGTATGTAATTACAGTTTGCCTTTTGGCAGCTGTGAGTGTGTTTACTTTTTGGTAAGTGTGTGCAATTAGTTGTTTTTGGTGATGATGTTAATGTGGCCCAAGCTGCCACAGGCCTGCTGTTTTTAGCCTCTCGTGGCAGCTGCATGTAGCACAGCTTCAAAGGAGCCTGAAGGCCTACAGGGATTTCTTCTGGCTTTCCCACCATCTCTAGAGGCCTTCGTGGGATGTGATGCTAGTGGGTGTTGTGGAGACTCCCCCTGTATAAATGAATGTCCACTTCTTACTGCAAACTCGTCCAGCACACGCGGTCTCTCCTGACATAATTACATACGTCCATATTTATGATTTTACATCACATATTTTTATATCCATTTACAGGCTGATGTTCGGGCGCTGGCGAGCAGACAGAACATTTTGATTTGCATCCCGTCATTAAAGCACATTCTTGGTTTATTGTCTTTGACTAAATTTAGCTCTAGGTGTAATACAATACACCTGATGCCTTTACTGAAGATAATGCCATGGCAGCCGCAGACTTCTCACCACCATGATAAATAACTCTACTCTAGGGCTTGAAATGTCAGTGTTTTATAACCCTGCAATCAATCACGCACGACCCAACACCTGATACTTTGAGAAGTAGTTTGATTAACAGATTCATAGTTTGATTAAACTGAACATCTGTGTTTGGTGTAGCAGCACATGCTCAACTATGTGCTTGCTAAACTCGAATCGATCTTATTCAACCTGACGGCTTGGCTCGGAGTGGGCCAGAAATGAGCTGTGTGCTATGGAAGGAGCTGTCTGCTTTGCATACCTGCACCTAAATTACTCCAAATGTGCGTCTTACCCAGACCTTCACTGGGATTCTTTCTGGAACCACCCCAGTGAAAATCCACAAGGAATCTGACGCAGTCTGGGTTTTATAGGAAATACCTATGTGAGCTGAAAGGGGCTGTATAGATGACTCCCTCATCGCAGTGCACCTGAACTTGATTACAGTGTGCCCATCAGCAGGCACCATCAGAAAAGGACAGGGTTACTCCCGAAGCCTTTAAGTGGTCAGCTCAAGTAGTGTTGTTCTTCTTGATGGAAGTTAAACACAGCGTTTGTCACAATTGAGTTTGACCTTGACACTGCTCTGTGCTGTACTGTGAGCAAAAATAAGCTGAGCATGATTTTGTAAATCTAAGTATGTATGTTAGTTTGAATTCCCCACATGGGACGGACTTGATGTTAATGAGTGCTTTGATGTTCAAAGAAACTTTATCTGGGGGGAAAAAAAAACGTGTGGATTTTGGCTCTGAAGAATACTTTGGCACCGAGGGTCAAGAGTCTAATGAGATTGTCGGGATCACGGTGATGGAGTTGGAGTGCACTTTCTCACCAGGACAACAGCATGACAGCACAAGAGCACAAACCCTCTGACATCACTGGGTTAAAAATAAAATAAGTACAGGAAACACTGTGGACTGATGAATAGTAATGGGCTTTTGTTTGTCTCATTTGCCGTACTTTTTACCCTTCACTACACAAAGGGAACAACACGCAGTAATCACCTCTATTTCAGTGAGCTGTCATGACAAAAGTAGCAAATATAGGTGGATGATTAAAGCAGGATGTGTGAGTCATAATTGCTCCGATGTAGTGTCTAAGAGTCATTATAGCAGTTAATATTAAATATACCTCAAAGCGAAAGGAACGCACATTGTTGTTATCGAAAGGGAGAAAAGACAAAACATTTTAAGGGCCACTCATCAAGCTTTCTGACACTGGTTTTAAAGCTGGGATAGGCAGATTCCTAATTAATTAATTAATTAAAACAGAATTTGAAAATACGCCCTGCTCCTGTGGCTCTCCCCTCTCTGTCCTAAGCCCCTCCCACCAAATGACCATGCATGTGCTTCATATAGTAACCCAGTGTCTCTCATACATGAATACATTAAATCTTCTTTCATTATACAACTGTGCTCAGCACATTCATCCAACCCCTCCTTGCCCCGCTCTCTGTTTATCAGACCACAGCTAAGATAAGAATTAGCCAGTCTGCACAGCCCAAGTTTCCTCCGCTTCACTCCCTGCCACTATAGTCTACATTGCCGGGAGGAGAAGGTGCAGCAGCTCTGATGCTGCTTGGGTTTACGCTCCCTAAATTCGTTTTGCAACAGTCGGTGACTGAAGGTCCGTGCCTGTAAAGCCCTTTGAGATGACATATACTCCTTTCCAACAGTCATGTGATGTCTTGGCTTGGTTTGGTTTGGTTCGTCCCATCAGCCCAGCACAGCAGGGATATGCGTCTCCATTACAGCAAGGCTACCTGCTTTAAGGTGTCTTTATTTGATGGCAGCTTGTCTAGGTGACATTTAAAAGTAGTGGACTGATCCATGAATTAAGTTCCTGTTATATATACTCCCATAATGTGAAATGCCCTTCTGAATGCCCTGCAGGTGGAGTTTACATTCTTGTATTTATTATACTTTTTATACCTTGCTGTGTGCACTTTATCTTTTACTATTTATCACTTGTCTATTTCTGACTTGACTCTGACTGTTTTTTGCACAAGAATTCCTATGTACCTAGATTGCTTGCAGGTGTACAAATGGCTAATAAAGTTATCTTATCTTATTTTGGCAGGTAAAATGAAGTTTGTCTGTTGGAGAGGTGCAGTAAGAGCCTGTTGTCTGCAACTCCGCATGTAACACCTCACTGTGGCTGTTTCTGCTTTTAGTCTCCCTCCCTGTGGTAGACTTGATTTATTCAAGAAAAGCCGCTATAACAAAGTTCTGCTAATTCAGTGATAAACTCTCAAAAGTCCCCTGTTATTTTGTTATGCAGAAGCTTATATTGTGAAGCCGCAAAATCAAGAAATGTTGAGTTTTTATCAGCAGTAACTTAACATGACTCATGCGGCTGATGGCGAACATGAAACAGTAAAATAAAGCAGGAAAGAAACTAAACTCCAGGCCACAGAGATTCAGTTAGAAGCTGCAAAACAACCGAGAGATGAACACACAGATGGCTTTTTTCAGTGAGAAAAAAAAACCTGTTGCGAAGACGTCACCGCTACCCGCTTGGAGGCTGGCAGCTGGGTTTTGAATCTACTCTTGAGAATGTCCATCTCATGTAGGGCTCAGTGTGGCACTGTTCGGCATGTCACGGCGTGTCTTAGCTGCTAATGAAATTGCAAATCGGCGTGGCATGGCTTGACTCGACATGGCCAAAAGTGACAATGGAAAAGGCCCAATACTGTGATTCAAGGCTCTACTAGCTACATAAATGTGTACTTGAATTAGCCGCAGCCATTAGCTTTTGGCTATGGTTAGCAGAAGGCTAAACTATTAGCAACAATACCCTTCACCGGTATAGACACGTTTTTCCGTTTATTGTCAGACTCTCTTTTTGATAAGCCCATTCGTAGAACAGCCAATAGAAACGCTCTCTCTGAACTGTGTGTCTAGTATTATCTCAGAACACTCGAGCTGCAATATGCTGAAAGGTTATTACGGGATTTTTGCCCATTTATGTCAAAATAAAACTGCATACCCCAGCTTCAAGAACAGAATCCAGAAACTGAAGCAGTTTAACAACACATCATCGCAGCCGATGAAGGCCATCAATTCAGAAGAATGTCAAAGAGTTGTATCGTGTTGACTCAACCTTTCCAAAGTCAATAACATTAGGTTCGTGATTGTTTTACTCCACTTAGTTCCTGTAGTCTGCCCGGGGAACAGTAACCCGACCTCCCTGATCAATGTGTGATCACACAGACAGCATATAATCTTCTTAAGAACCCATTTGTTGTATTTGTTAGCGTTGGGGCCGACATACACATTAAGCAACACCACAAGAAATCTCCTCATCTTGCAGGAATGAGTGAAGTACATATGCTATAAAAATACATCAGCTGTTACTTTATAGATACAAAGTTCAACTTAAATCTAAAAGAATCACATCACAGGAGCACACTCTTACTTCTTTACATTTCTTTAATGTGGAAAAAACAACAACCATTTGGATCAAAATACCCTAAGGCCAGAAGTGCTGGTGTTTTTTTTCCATATAAAATGTAAAGTAGAATGAATAATATAATATAATAAGTAATATACCTGAGGTTTTATATTCGGCCCACTTTAACAATCTGACACAGATTCATTAGTACAGACTTTATTGAATCTTGGATATTCGCTGTGGCTGTAGTGTGACAATTGGTGTGGTTTCTGTCATTGATGCTGTGTCTAAGATGAAATAATGATGTAAAGCAGTGAATAAAATCGCTGCTGCAGTTATTATTTACCTTCAGAGAAATTAATGGACACGCAGGAAGCAATCATACGGTAATCAATATTCCTTTCAGGCCCTGGTATAATAGGCTTGATGATGAAAGGCGTTGGATTTAACATGGACAGCACATGCTGAGAGTCAAGACTCATGTTACAAATTGCCTTACAATAGCAACGACTCTGCATTGTACACCAACGTATCAGCCTCTTTTCCTTAGTTTTAGTTATTGCTCCCTAATACCAGACCATGTGTTCTGCCATACTTCCTTAATACTGCCAAACTTCAGCTTACCGTCTCATCATTTGAAGGAGTCGTCATCATAACCATGTAACACAGCTGGTTACTTGTTGAGAAATTGTTGCACTGTTGTAATAGGAGAGATGAGAATGGCGTTGTCCACCCTTGGGGAATGTGCAGCTTCTAATTACAAAGATTGATATCTAGGGGGGAGGCCCAGAGTCAAACTCAGCAATGTTTGGCCCTGTGTCATAGAAATTACTCATCCCACTGTCACTGCATCTAAGTTTTTCACATGAACACAAAACAAGCTAGTGAGTTATATTATACTCTAAGTGCATACAGTGGATAATAGTTTGTAATGGACATGTAGATTTGGAAGATTCTGCCAAAACTAAAAACAGTTAAATAATTTGAGGATTTGATGACTTTGTTTTTCCATACGCAACTTTATATGGGTGATTCACATAAATAGAGACATCAATATATGATGCAGTATCAATAAATAATATTGATTTCTGCTCCTCAATGATCAGGAGTTGTGTTTCACTAACATGCAAGAGGATCCTGCTCCTCCTGCACAACTACTAAGGTGCCCCAGCCACAGCCACTGCCACCTCAACCAGTGCAAGATCAGTGAGCGGACCGAATGAGTGACCAAACCAACAGAATTTGGTAACGCATACTTTAAATTGACCATTTAAGAGCAAGGCCACTCTGGGAAAACAAACTCTTTTCAATGATTTGTTTATGGAATGACGTTGGGAGTTAGATCAGAATTGCTTTTGGGTGCAGACGCATAATCGCAGCTCAAGTACTTACTGAAATCAAAGTTTTTCCCTGGGAACATGGGTTTGTTATGTGTTTACAGTGAAGCTATTTTGCTTTATCGCGTCATTGAAACATTTCACCTTTGATTGAATGTTACAAGTATTTATAAGTACTTTTTTCTGTACTTCATACCTCCACAAGGCAGAAAAATTTGAAGAAAACTTTGCATTTCCTGGTTCTCACTGAGCTTCTTTGAGGCATTTCTAAGTGGCACATAGACATGTAGTTGTCTATGTTGCTCTTTGTGGCATGTGCATTTCATGGAGGCTTTTAAATTAGTTTATTAACTGCTAACAGTGACTTGACATGACACAGTTTACTTCTTAGTAATTATACGGCTTGGAATTTATGGTGTTGCTTTGTACACACGGGATACCAAATAAAATACCTGCGGGTGACGGCTGGTACAAATATGTAGGTACACAGGAAAAGACAACACTTGTGCAACAGGGAGAGTCATGTCTGTGTGTGTGAGGGATGAATAAATACATTGGACTGTTGGTGACACATAAATGAGGGGAAACATCAGTGATATTCTGTGGAATTAGTTGACTAATTATGGTGGCGTCATTTCTCGTGATAAAACTGTATAGTATGCTTTTTAGCTGTCTTCAGGGAGCCGATAAGGCAGAACAAGCACGACTAACACGTTTTCCAGTTGGAAAATTAGTTGTGTTGTTCTGCAATAAGCTATTTGGGAGACTTTTTGTTCTTCAGTGGTGATAAAACACAATTTAAAGCTTACTGCCTACTTGAAAACAACATCATTGCACCCCAGCATTATTGATAATAATTATTATTATCGTCAATTAGTCTAATCTTTCTGTTCTCTGCCTCACTTAAATACATTGTTTTCCCTCCAGCCCTTGTATTGTAAGTATTTTATGGGTATTGTACCACATATGTTTAAAACTACACCGTAATTTGTGCACTATAATATCAGCTTTACCCTTTTCTTTCTTGTCTTCTTGCTTCTTACCCTTTTTGGTTCGGTATAAAGGAACTCGGGCATGTTTGTCTTGTTATATTGGTTTGTTTAGGCTGGTGTCAGTGTGTTGTGTATAATTGGTTGGTTGGGTTTATGACGAAATAAAACCAAACCAAAGTCCTGCTGCACAATCAAACTCTGTTAGGGAGTAAACAACCAAGACCGCCTTAAAAGGAGGGTCTCTGCTGTGCGGTTCATTTGGTGTGTGAAAGCAAAATGGGCCAACCACAGAATTTTACAATAGTAAATAAACAAATTTAGCATGATTTAAAAATACGGTTTAATCCTGCTCAAAAAGATAGTGGGAAAATTAACAAATTCTGGTGCTCTTAAAGAAAAAAGAAACCTTCGATCATTCAATCATTGAGTATTTAATCCATCTGGTTATAGTGCCCTGCTCCGTGTATTGACAGTTGCTTATTAAAAAGTTAGTGGAAAAGTAGCAGTCGCAAGTTAAGTCTCCTGGCTTTGATATGAGTCCATGTAGCGCTGATGACGCTGTCCAGCAAATGAGTCTGTCTCATTGACTGTAGGACCTGTACTGTAGGATTGACTCGCTTCTGGAGCCAGCCTCAAGTGGCCATTCAATGAACTGCAGTTTTTGGCACTTCCACATTGGCTTCACTCGTCATCCCCGGAGGTTGCCGCTTGGTCTTCTCTGTGTGAATTTGTTATTTACAGCTCTTGGTTTGTTTGTACTAAATCAGTATGAACATGAACCGGACCAGAACTTCAAAGCAGTGATGTATGATCTCTTTCTTTGGTCCAAACAGAATAAACAGAGCTACAGGTGTGAAAGCACCCTTAATCTTTTCATACATGTTGGGACATTTCAGACAGCGATGTGATTTGTTGTGAGGTAAAAGAATTTCATCTTTCTTTAACGCAGAGCTGCATCATGAATCAAACGCTGCTTAGTGACTGCACCTGTAAACTCGTATGTTTTCGCTCTGTTCTAAAAGAGCAATTATGATGGCGGACGAGAATGAAAAACAGCTGGCCAGTGGGAAACAGATGGATGTATGGCTATTAATAACAGTCAGTGCGGTGACATTGTCGTAGTGGTAAACAGATATTAATGTAATTGATCTGAAAACAAAGGGTTTTTTTTCAAATCTGTTTTTGTGTTAAATGTAAAACATCTTGAATTAATACACCTTGTGGTATAAGACGGGGAATTAGACTTTTAAATTATCACTGAAGATGAGAAGCAGTATTGCTCTGGGCTGTGATGGGAATGTTAAGGCCCCTAGCTGTCTCTGATGCAGGAGAGGGGTTTTGATTGTGGGAAAAACAGGTGTATGAGGCATTCATAAAATCTGCTGTTTTGTTTCTGTGGCCAACACTCTTGCGAAATGGAAATTTACAAAAGAATTCTGCATATTTACGGACAGAGTGACATGCAGAAAGATGTTTTTCCACATACCAAAGCGCTCCAGCTACTCTCCCGTATTTTTTATGGTCTTGTACACCATTATTCAGTCCCAGCGGTGACCTGTCATAACATATTGTGCCTGACTGTACCAGTCCCATTTACTTTATCAACTCTATGTGTCCCCTGTCCCATGCTGTTGATTATTAATCCAGAACACAGCAGTCTGGTCCTCCCCAGCATGCATTGTCCTGCTCAGTCAATATCACAGGAGCAGCCGGAGGACTGAGAGCATCCTGCGTCTCTGTAGCTTCACCCTGACATCAGATCCTCTGTGGGATCGGATGCCTGCTCTTTAGCTTTAAGATGTTTTCTTACCAGCCTTCCTGGATCCACTGAGACATACGGGAACTCATCACAATTAGTGTAATTCCCTTTTATCTCCTTTCCTGTTCGTGTGTTGTAGTCATGGATTGCGTCTGAACATGGCTGTAAGCCACGAATAAGCACATTTTTATGTGAGCCCCTGCATTTGCTCCCCTTTGTCCCCTCTGTGAATTGTTGTGCTCCTCTTTTGTTTATTTTAATGTTTTCTCATGACATTTTTTGAATGACTGGTCACATGCAATTTGAAGTTGCTGGGAATAAAGGAGTATTTCACAGCTTTAAGAATGGCCTTTTCACAAAACTGGGCTGTTTATGCAGTAGAAAGACACAGATATTGTTGAAATTGGTGCTATATGACCAGAGAAAACGCCTTTGCTCTAATGCACTATGCCACCCCGAGCCTATTACGATTCCACTACTGGCTGACTTAATGTGAGCTTGCCTGTTTTAACAAAGTAAGTAATGCTGCAACTGGAGCAGCTATGTGATCCACCCACCAGCTACATGGCTGCCCACCATACCTACACTCAGTTCCCTTTGCTCCTCAGTCAGGAAGTGGAAGCCCTGAAGAAAAAGCTACATTAGCATTTAGCTATAGCCATGAAATATTAGGTTCAAAGAGAAGCAGTTAAGGTTAGGGTAAGGGTAAGGGTTACATCTTGTTACTTATAAGGTGAATCATGGTTCTAACCATTGTGTTGGTGGGTCTGTGTGGGGGCGTGTCCTGTAGGCTCAAACGGAATATGGCAGCAGCTCAGGCCCCCAGGATGTGCACAAGGCTTTGAAGCCAAGCAGTGGAATTACAATTTCCGAGCTCATCGTGTGATAGAGTCGGGCCCAAAAAGACTTCCCATAGACTTTTTGAAAGAGACATCTGTAAATTAGTGGATACATTTTTTAGGGGCACAACCTCCATGAAATGCGCCAGTCCACTATCAGAATTCAATCCATTTGGTTTGCTAACATTTGGAAAGTCTAGAAGAGCCGCAAGAGTAAATCATTTTATCCCATTCAAATTAGCAGAGTGTTAAACCAGAAGTAACCTGCTTGGTCCGTTGCAGTCTGTAGTGTCCTTGCTCTATACGCCCAGTGATGCAAAAGCAGTGCGGGTAATTTTATACGCAGCAGTTGAACATTTTTGGCTTTATGCGCCAATGAGCAACTTTCATACGAATGGCCAGAGTCCTGCCTCCAATGCTGTATCCAGGTCTCTTTATAAATCAATGCTGCAGCTACACATGCCTTACAATATCCTCCTGAGACCCTACATGAGGACATCACATTTTTGGTTTCCTGCACCTTATACTTTTTTTAATTCTGCTTTACTTAGAACTGTTGTCCTCATTTGTGGACATTTTTTGTGCCATCTAGTGGTAGTAAGACCACAATACACTAATCCATGTACAAACAAGATGGCAGCCATCTCTGCCAAGTCAGCCAATCCCGACACAAAAGTGGACAAGGTACAAAACCTGATCACATTCTATAGTTGAAACATGTTTATTTATGATAAATAAACTTTGTAGTTTGATATGGCAACAAATTTGACCAATTTTAGCAACAGTAATAAGCTAAGATGCTGGTGATTACGAAGTACTTGTTTGAGGACATTGGGACTTTAATATCGTTGATAATGTTTAGTTTTTTATACTTATCAGATCCTACTAATCTCAAATAGCTAGGAGAAATCAAAAAAACATACCCAAAGTTTGGCTCAAGGATACACAATATGGCGTCTGGCTGGTAGGTAACAAACAATCTCGAATTACAGGCAAACACTAAGTTAAAATATATTCCTGAAAACATTTTAAGCGAGAAATGAGCAATACACTAACATAATCTTTGATTGTAGTTGATCAGCACTGCATAGTTTTACAGTTTGATCTGAGTTTTCGGGGGGGTTAGCTCTATACTCATTGTGTCCGTGGCGACCACGAGTAAACAGGAATGAGGAAGTACAATCTGCAGTACGAGCAACAGCCTGAGAGCCATCAGAACTTCACTGAATGACACAAAATGTGAGATGGAGGAAAGTATAGCACAGTTTATTTACACGTACTTCTCACATTGTTATGACATAAAGCTGGTTGAAAACTGGCAAAGTATCCCTTTAACACATTAGCTAAGATGACACTGACATTTGCTGCTATAAATCAATGGTGTTGCAATGGAAAACAACATTGACATCAATGATCACTACAAATGTCACATTAAACTCTTAAGTAACTGTTAAAAAATGTTCAGAGATAAGCCTCCATGTCCCCGAGGACCCAATGTGTTTGCATGTGTCATTGTTATTTAGTGCTACGAAGATTCCTGGAGAAAAAGAAAAAAACAAACTCATGCTGTTTCTCATGGAGATGTGCCCACTCAAAAGTTCCCAACAGCTTGTTTTGATCAACCATGTATTGGTTACCAGTGCGCAACTTGGTCCCCAGCTGATAATTAAAAAAATAATATGAAAAGTTCTCCGGGGTTTTGCGCTGTAGTACGATGATGAGCCCTCTGTGAGTAGAGAGAAATTACCCAGAGAGGGTTAACATGTGCAGCACTGTGTTCCCTCCTCCTGACATTGACTGAGCACTCACACACACTCTGACACACACACACACACACACACACACACTCACACTTTCTCCACTGAGGCCAGCACAGAGCCAGAGAGGAGGGACTGTTTGCAGCTCTGAGAGCCAGCTGTCGTTCGCTCAGAGCTGCGTCTATTCTCTCCCTGACTCCCTCGTTCTCCACTGGCCTCATCACTCCATGGGACTCCAGACCTGGCCGCCAAGCAAACCACCTCTGTCCTCTATGGCCTGCCTTGATGTGGAGACCCCTTCCATCTGCAGGGGTAAATTCAAATCAGGTGCTTCTTCTTTTCCTTTTCTAACCTGCCTGCATTTCATTATGTTGTTTGTTTATCCACGTAAAGTTTTTTTTTCTTCGTTTTAATGTTTGCTGATGCTGGCAGAACTGGCAGGAGGTCTGTAGTGACGTAGACGCAGCCTCAACAGGAAATGACAGGGAAACAGTAGAGCTCATCACGGTGACTCAAGCCAAGCATCAATCTTACAGGAGAGACTATTGTGCTCTGGTGGATCATAAATCAAAGTTGCCTCAGAAAAGAGCCAGAGTCTAAAACCCAGTTTATACTGTTTGTATTGGCACTCTGTTGAAACACTACCATGGTTTTCTATTACATAATGAATTCACACCTATAATGGGAGTATAAACACAATGACTTAAATTCAGATGTATTAACCAGATATGCTGCTGATCAAGATTGTGATCATTTTTTAATTTTCCTTGTTGATTCACCAGCAGCGAGTTTGTTTGATTGGAGCAGGTCTTCAGTAAAGTCGACTCTTTTTTGTTTAAAACACAACAGAGCTGTGGTTTTGTGGGTTTTTCATCGTTGATTAATCTGTTGATTAGTTTCTCAATTGATAGATTTGTTGTTTGGTCTATAAAATGTTGAAAAGTGTCGATCAATGTTTCCCAAAGTCTAAGAGGACGTCCATAAATGTCTTGTTTTGTTTAACAGCCCACAGATATTCAGTTTGCTGTCATAGAGGAGTAAAGAATTCAGGAAATAGTAACATTTAAGATGCTGGAAAGAAAGAATTTTGACTTTTTTTTTATATCTTAAAAGCATTACTCGAGCCAATTAATCGATTATCACATTAGCTGGCGATTGATTTAATAGTTGACAACTAATCAGTTAATCTGCAGCTATATAGTAAAACCAGTGTTACCAGTGTTTTCGGTTGTCTTCCAGATTATAGTTAGCTATGAAGTCACATTTGAAAAATATTTGCCAACCACATATGTTAATGTGCTGTCTAGGGTGCATTTTGAGACAGAGTAAGATGCACATCAACAAGCTCAGCAAAAGTGTATAATTATCTCCGCCAAGGAGGTTATGTTTTCACCAGCGTTGGTCTGTTTGTTTGTTTGTCTGCAAAATAACTCAAAAAGTTATGAACGGATTTTGATGAAATTTTCAGGAAAGGTGGATAATGGGACAAGGAACAGATGCTAAAATTTTGGTGGTGATTGGTTGAAGCAAAGTGGATAAAATAATAAAAAAGTCTATCGTCTGACAGCCTCAGCAGCAATTCCAATTTCTAAAGACGGTGAAAATAGCGCCATCTGGTGGCCGGGAAGCACGTCTTGTTCTACTTGCTAAATATTGTTGTAATTCTAAAGTTGAAATTAATGTTCTGTGTTGGAAAAAAAGAAAGTGAAAAATACAAAAAAACATATTATATTCTGTGTTGGTACAAAATAAAAACGAAATAAATACACCACAGTGTCTCCATGATGAAGGCATATATAACCTAATAATGATAGTGATGCAAATAACCTAATTGTGATGCAGGCTGCAAAATCTGATGCAGAGGGGGAGGGAATATCACCTACTTGGTGGAGTGCTTTTCTAGTATTGGATATGTGGCTATAGCATGCAAGAAGTTCCTTTCTGTCCCAGCCATCATGCAAGATTTGCAGGTTCAACATTTTATTTAAATTCCATGTCAATAAATTATTATTCATGACCTGCCTATATATAAAACTCGTCTTAACCAAACCCAGGCCAGTTTGCCAACACAGAGACACAGGACACGTCCACTCATGGGGAAGGAAACCAGTGTATTTTCTTGTCTCTTTGAGTCAGGCTTCATTTTAGGCTCTTTTACTTTGGAATAAAAACACACCACTAGGACGTGGTTACAAATTATCTTTAAGTTATTAACTAGCATCATTCATTTTCAAGTTAGATCCAGTGTTCAGCTGCATTTTGCCTTCTACACAGTCTCCATCATTATGTAACAATCACCTAATTTACACTGTGTAGGCCTTGCTGATACGTTTCTGCTTTGCTGAACTGATTCAGGATAAAATGAGTAATGGTAAAGTTTAATTTTAGAACATGTCAGCCGATATGTTTATAGACCCTTTCGGTAATCGCAAGCTGATTATACAATACTTCATTTTTTCCAGGTTTCTAACGATACAAGACAAAATCTGTCAGTTCAGTGGAATTCATACGGACTTTTTGCTGCACATGAGTGCAGGTTGTGAACTGGGCCTGGGCTATATATTGATATTATATCAATATAGTGATATGAGACGAGATATCGCCTTAGATTTTAGATATCATAGTAGTGTAAGTGTTGTCTTTTCCTGGTTTTAAAGGCTGCATTACAGTGAAGTGACGTAAGCTCTGAATTAACTGGACTGTTCTAGCTGTTAGTAGCGATATCCATATAACTGATCAGAATCAGAATCAGAATCAGAATGAGAAATACTTTATTGATCCCCAAGGGGAAATTATTTATGTTACAGGTGCTCCTTGCAAGAGAGGAAAGATACGTGAAAATATAAGAAATTTAAACAATAGTATTTACAAATATGATGATTATTTATTAAACATCTCATTGTGTTAATATTTTGTGAAAGCCCCAATAGTCCAAAAAAGTCAACAAAAGTCACAAATACATCATGATATTTGATTTTCTCCATCATCTGAATCAGGTACTGCACACACACAAGTCTTTTTTGATAAACCAGTGTGATCTGTATTTTCATGGTTTAGTCTGTCCCTGGTTATAGATGCCTGGATCTTTGCTAAAATGGGATTCTGTTTAGAGTCTTTGGTATTTATAACAGTAAAGTCAACATAACCCAGTGTCAGTCTGTTTTTAAACTAAAGTCAGCTTTGTCTGGGCAAAGACTATCTTTTTTTTTTTTTTTTTTGTACCGTTTCTTTAAAAAAACAGAAAAGTCAAATAAAATAAAAGTTCTGTTGGGAGACCTCCAGGGATGATTTGCTGAGAACAACATGGGTCTGAGATTAGAGATTACATCAGTAGACAGGGATTTCAGCCGAGCCCTCTCTCTCTCTCTCTCTCTCTCTCTGTGTTCCTCCACAACCTCTGTTTACGCTCTGCTGGTGAGCAGGAGAGCGGAGCCAGTTTGCATCATGGAGAGGTTAGCCAGGGTTCAGGTTGAACACAAGATGACACAAAGTGAGGAGGACCCCAGGCATGAGGTGTACCCCCCATACTGATGCTCAAATTAAACTCTTTATTCTGTCGTGGCGCTGGAAGGCAGCTTTTGATGTTATTGATATGCTGCAAAATGCACTCATAAATTTCTTTGCCTGTGGCTTTTTATTTTTTCCTCCAAGTCACAGTGGATATGAATATTGAGAGGAACCAATGGCATTTTTTTTTTTTACAATCTCCTGGTATGATCTGTCTCAGGCTGACCAAAACCCCCCGGCCTGGGTTTGTAATAGGAAACACAGCAGGCGGGGCAGGCACACTGTGTTCTCTGCCCCAGAGTTGATGGGCTGCTGTGAGAGTAGACTCGGCCTCCCACCCTTTGCCTCAGCACTTGTCACTCTGTGTTCCCTTGCCCACCAGTGGAAGCCCGTGAACGTCCCCTCAGCTCTGCGTACGACTGGAGACCCCACCCCCTTAACTACCCCTAAATTTCATGGTTCCCAGGCCTTGTTCTCACAGCTGCCCAGTTTATTTTTGCTAGAGTGAGTCACAGAGGCTTGTTCAGACGCAGCGCCTTTCCCAGGAGAGTTGAGCAGGTCTGTGAGTGTGTATTTGTGTGTGTGTGTGAGTGGGAGTAGCAGTTTCCCCCGAGCCACAGAGTAGCCCTAGCAAAGCCGGCTTCGCTTCACTACAACGGCGACAGTCAGCGTCTCGTGTACCTCACGCACCGCCGCCTCATTCCTCACCATCACCCATTACCTTCCTCTTCAATCTTCTTTTTTTCTCTTCTCCATGGAGTGGTGTTATTCCACTGAAATAACATGTCCACGCTCACTTGTTTGTAAATGTTTAAACTGGGATCTTACTACAGTTTATACTGATGGGAAAATAACACTGAGGAGCATCCAAGCACTGTATGTGGGGCCCGCGTGCAAGACTCAACAATTTCTGCTGGAAGATAGTCGTGTCTTTGATGTGTCACAGTAACATAACTGATCATTGCTTATCCACCCAAAGCAAGATTACATATTAAAAACAGTTTATTAAATACGCATGACTCACTTGGCTTTTGCTGGTGTCATGTGACTGCAGCCCTAACATTAATCTCTTATCTTTTTTTTTTGTTCTGTACTGTAGCTACGTTGTTAAACTCTTCTGTGTATTTGCATCCCACACAGAGATATTGACTCTCATTGGGGAGGCTCTTAGCCAATCATGTTCAAGTATAACTGTTATAAAACTTGTGGTACTCCTAACAACCCTAGTTAAAACCATACAGGAAGTGAATAGGATGTCTGTGGTGGTGAACAGGGTTTTCTGTTGGGCCTTTGGGGTAGAGTATCAATTGGGGAAATAATAAGTACTTTGTTTTATTTGAAGTCTGGCAGGTTTCACAGTTAAAGCCAGAGATGGTTGTTGGTTGACTCAGCGGACTTGGCTCTCTAATGGTAAAAGTTCAACCCTGACCTCCGTGTCTCTGCTCTCTCACAGTCCTCCAGCTCTGTCTGCAGCAGAGAAGAAGTCGGGAGCAGCTTGTGGAGCAAGGCATCATGCCGCGTGAGTATTCACATCGCACGCAAACATAACTTGCACCTTTTGCTTTGAAATAAATGGAGGTTAATTCAGTACGTCAAGAAGAAAGTGACCTGTATGGCCTGTTATCTCACATATTCTACTTTTTTTTATCACTTACATTATCTTGTTGCTATTATAAGCATAGTATGAGATAAAATTAAACTTTTTCTAACATCTAACTCAAGCACAGCATCTTCATGGCTTGTGGAGGGCATATTTGCAGTGCCAAAGGCGAGACCAGTGTAAACAACATTATTTTTCAATTTGTGATAATGCACTTTTAGTGGATTTGTATAAGGTGATCACGTTGCATCTGTGTAATTAATGTTGGAGCTTATACTGATACGTCTAAGGTTTTTTTTTTCACACCACTTGCTTTACTAATGGAAGTTTTATTTTAAGGAGTTGTGTAAATGACTTCATGTCATCGCGTGTGTCTGCACATGAATTAATTGCTTTATTCTAGACAGTGTGAAGTTCATTGCCCTGCTCAGACTGTTGCTAATACATGCGTAATTGTGCTCATGTACACATAGTCTCTGATGAAAATGACTCATTTAAAGGGATACTTCACCGGTTTTAGAGCAGCTTTGTAGCATAACAGTGTGGGAAGCCACGACAGACACAGAGAGAAACTGAAAGAGAGCCATTCTCTTAAACTTCAACTATAAAACTAGGCAGTGCTAATCAAAAAGAAAACAAGATTATGTAACTGTATTGCCTATTTCCTGCCTAAAATGTATTAAGAAACATATTTTAGTGCACTGTTTGGCTGTAATGTGAGATTTTGTGAACAGGAAGTGGGCACCATACTGTTTCCAAACAAAAACAGGTAAATCCAAGCAGTGCTGATCAAATATGAACCAAGATTCTGTCACTGTGTTGCCTATGTCTCCTCTCAAATGTTTTCAGAAACATATGTTAGCTCACCATTTAACTGTAAACTGAGTTAGTTTGTTGCACCTGGCTGCCATATTGTTTCCTGTGGAAAAACAGACTAGCTGGCATTACCTCACCCACCAGTAGGAGCATTTTCTGGTCATGTGCGGCACAGTGCATTCTGGTAGTTGTAGGTTTTCTACCTCTTGGGCAATAGTGAATGCCACAGCCCTTTTGCTCTGTTTCCTCTAGTCATGTAGCACCAGTGTGAAAAATATGTGCATCTTTCTCCTGCATACTGTCTAGTATTATGTAGTCTCGCTCACCAGACCTTTCTCAAGAAAAGAAAGGTCTGGCTGCGCCGACTCTCACTTTAAGATTGGAGAAAAAAACGCCCCGGCTGCTTGTATTTCTTTCAACCTTATACTTCATTCTACTTAAGTTAGACCTGTTGTCCTTGTTCGTGGACACTTTTTTGTGCCATCTAGTGGCAGGGAGAGCACAGTACACTAGTTCATGTAAAAACAAGATGGCAGCCATCTCTGCCAAGTCAGTCTGCAGCCGATCCCGACACAAAAGTGGACAAGGACAAACTTGTTTATTTATGATTAATAATGTTTGTAGTTTGATATGGCAACAAATCTGACCAACATTGGTTTATTGGGAATTTATTATCGTCTCGTTTGAGGACATTGGGACTTAATTATCGCTGATGTTTAGTTTTTTTACTTATCAGGTCCTACTGATCCCAAATAGCTAGGAGAAATGAAAAATGCATACTAAACAAAAGTTCGGGAGTTCAGGAGGATATAGTGGACTAAAAAAACAATTGATTTTATTATTCTAGTAGGCTACCAAAACTTTAATTTGTATTTGCAGTGTTAATAATTTATGCAATAAAATAATGATTCTTAGCTCGCCATACTACTCTGTCTCGATCGTTGCTCCCAACCCAAACCATCAGGCAGCACACCAGTGCCATAACAGAAAGAAGTAGCTCATACTTTACACCATCCATCCTTTGATGTGACCAAAATAGAGCAGACCCAGTCCCTGTGCTACACCTAATAAAAGATGAGCGCAGTAGGTGACAGAATTATGCGGATAACATTGGTGGAGAGGTAGAAAGAGAAAAAGGCTCTTTCTCTTTGTCCTGTTCTCTGCTGAGAAGCCTCCTGCAGTCGGGCTTTCAGCTCCTCTCTGGCTCCACACAGCCACATGAGTCAGCGACTGAGCCTTCAGTGGAGGTCAGTGGCTTGATCAAGCGTGGCCTGCGCACAAACCTCCCCGGCCACTCTCCACCAAAGCACTCTGCTGCTCCCGCAGTTAAAGGCTTATGGTAGGTATGCAGTGAGGTTTAGGTGACGAGCAGGAATGTTTTGCTTTGCCCCTCTGACACACTCCTTAGACCGCCCCCACCAACCGGCCAGTGTGTTCTCAAACCAAACAGTGCTCGTCATAACAGAGGTGACTAGTCAGTGAGCCAAACCTCGATTAAAGCAGGATGAGTTTATTCTGCGAGATCAAGGAGGAACTCTCTGCATGGTGCAATCTCTGTGCTTGAGTCAGTAAAGCTGGGGCTTCCTGTTTGACTCAAGCACAGAGATTAGTGCACTCATGCAGGAGAACAAAGACAAAGACATAAAAATAAATGCTGGAATGAAGCTCATGGATGAACAGAAAAATTTATGGATTTTGTTGATTCGCCTTTTCACAGCCCTGAAAACGCCTGCTGCCTTTCATGAGCAGATCCGCAGCCTGGAGAGAGCCAGGGTAAGACTGATGCCATCACACTGCAGCTCATGATTTGAGTCATCTAAATCTAGATTATGCCCCCAGAAGATGTTTAATATAATTGTTTTTTAACAGACTGGGAGCTTCTTAAAGCACAAACTCTGCAGCAGGCCTGAGCGCTCTGAGCTCGTCCGTATGCACATCCTACAAGGTAATCTCCCTCCTGTGTGTTCTTTCTGGGTAATGGCGTCTAGATAAGAGAGATGAATGAGGCGCTTATTCATCCAATTGCACTTATTGCCTGTTTAAATTTGTTTTACAAAGTTGGAAGCAGATGAATATCTTGGAGGTTGACATAAGTTTGTGAGGTCTAGCTGAGCCTGCACTGAGTCACCCTGAAAAAGCAGTGAGGAGGCCGACTGCTGCCGGTCGTATCACAGCTAATCACCCTCTGTGTATTTATCAGAGACGCAGGCCGAACCCTCCCTGCAGGCCACACAGATGAAGCTGAAGAGGGCCAGACTGGCTGATGATCTCAATGAGAAGATCTCCCAGCGGCCTGGACCCATGGAGCTGGTGGAGAAGAACATCCTGCCTGTGGACTCTGTTGTAAAAGAAGACAATGATGGTAAATATTTATTAAAGCTATTATACTCTTACTGTCAGAAGACCTGAGCCATTCAAAAGTTTTGTTTTAACCTACTTTGGTATCATGTTCGCTACTAACAGTTGACCACTTAGTGTGACAGCTAGGGAGTTTACTCAAGCTAGCATTGCATCAGTCACATTTTATCCATTATTGAAGTCATAACACCTGTGTTTGACTGTCCACAATGAAATATGTCGGCAACTGTTTGATGGATCACCATTAAATTGTTTACACACGTTCATGGAGCCTGGTGGATGAGGCCTACTGACATTGGTGATACCCTGACTTTTCCTCAGCCCAGACACCAAGATAAAATGTTGGCATTGCACAGAACTACAGATATACATTTTTACATTTCATATTTATCATAACAACATTTCTAAAGTGACATAGTTCCGATTACATGTTTATGAGCTGAGTCTTTCATCAAGAGGAGAAGGGAATGGTGGATGGCTTGTCCAGTGGGCAGCAGTCATCAGCAGACCACTGTTGGTGGCCATCAGACAAACAACAAAAGCGGGTATTTTTAACGACAAATCCGAACATTTCCCGCCATGTTTGTAGCAACAAAAGAGGTATTTTATGCCCAAACATGGTGTTTTCCTAACTCTAACCATGCGATTTTGTGCAAATACCTAACCACACATTAACCACAGCGTTGTCACAACATAAAACTGAAATTTTAAATGTAAAGAAATGTAAAGTTTCAACTTATCAAAACATACAAATTTAACAGTTGAAATTTTTGTTTTTTAGTGAACTATCTTGTGAAATTTGGTACAGATATTCACGTCACTCTCAGGATTAACTGTAATCACTTTGGTGATCCTCTGACTTTTTGTCTAGCACCATCATCCAGTCAAAATATCAGTTTATCCAATACTTTGGTTTATGAGCAAAAACCTGCAAAACCATTTACATCCCATTAGCCTCAGCTTTTCTTTGTGTTAAATGCTAATTAGCAAATGTTAGCGCTCTTACACACTAAACTAAGATTGTAAAACTTGTTATATACCTGCTTAGCATCAGCATGCTAACTGTAGTTCAGTTAACACTGAAGTCAAAGAAAACTTTATTTCCATTTGCAGTATTATATTCGGCGGTATGGCTCTGTTCTGGGGCCTCTCCGCCTTTTCTCCTTTCCTATGCAAAAAGCTTCTTCCATGCGTCTACATGGACAGAGCATACCTCCCTGCCCTTCCATGTGCAAACGAGGAAAGCCTGAGGTAGAGACAGAGCAAACCTCCCTGCCTTTCCATGTGCAAATGAGCAAAGCCTGAGGTAGAGCCAGAGCAAAGTGCAAATGAGCAAAGCCTGAGGTAGAGCCAGAGCAAACCTCCCTGCCCTTCCATGTGCAAATGAGCAAAGCCTGAGGTAGAGCCAGAGCAAACCTCCCTGCCCTTCCATGTGCAAATGAGGAAAGCCTGAGGTAGAGAGAGCAAACCTCCCTGCCCTTCCATGTGCAAACAAGCAAAGCCTGAGGTAGAGACAGAGCAAACCTCCCTGCCCATCCATGCGCCTACACGGAAAGCCTAAGGCAGGAAGAGCAGAAGCAAAGATCCCTCGGAAACAGAACAGAGCCAGCAACAATGACAAACAGAAATGACACTGATAAGTCAGACACTGTGTGAAAAGGAGGAGCTGGGGTGGAGGCGGGTTGCAAAGCGCCTCGCAGGCCAGAGCAGTTTAAATAGGGTGCCCTGAATGAGATTTGCCAGTCGGTTGCATAGACAGGAATCATGTGATCTATCAGCTGACTCCCTTCCATCAATCAGCTGCTCCATCAGTTGATTGGCTGTTTGAGATCAGCTGATGTAGCTGGGATGTGAGCTGAGCTTGACATGGTGTCCTGCCTGAACTAAAGCTACGCTCAATTTAGCAAGTACAACCTCACAGAGCTGTTAACATGACTGTAGACTCTTTGTATTGTTACATATCTACTGTGTTGTCATATGTACATTCATGTGACAGCTTCTTGACTCTGTAGTCACTGAAAACCTTGAGTTTTTCTTCTGTAATCAAAAATGGTATGTATGTTGTATGTGCACAGATAGCATTCAGCTCATGTCTAAATTGTCAGAAATTCTAAAAATTCAGTTTGATCCTGGTCCCACAGGTGAAGAGTCAAAACGCTCTAAGCCTCCAGATATTTACAACTTCGATGAAGACAGCAGTGATGTCTTATCACCACAACAGCCTGCCAGCCAACAATCTCCCAGCTCTACCTCCGCCTCTCCAAGGGAGTCTGGAGCGACTGAGACCACTTCTACTTCTTCTAACTTAAACTCCCCCATACAGGTACACCAATACCTTAAACTTGTAAAACTTATGTAACATGAACTGTTAATATCAGCAGAAAAAAACAGCCTTCTTGACAAGTTAAGCTTATGCAGTTCTTTAAATAGAATGAAGTAACTTATCATAATTTCAGGATGGTTGCACACTGGTAGGTCAGTTGATTTACTGTATGTACACACAGCATATAACCATGTACTGTATGATGTATTTATCATGTGTAGAAACATTTTGTGTTTATTAACCTGGTTTTGGTTCTATGATTCCAGCTGAGGTGCTTTTCTTTTCTTTCCTTGCGTGGGAAGATGATTAACAGGCATAGCTGTCTCACTGTTCTCCTTAAAGATCATCTCTCTTTGTCTCTGCTTTTTTTAGCACTCCCCAACACCTAACACACAGTCCACATCAGACGTGGTCAGCCTCATCTGTGAGCAACAAAGCAAGCAACAAGCATCTACACCTCAGCCAGTCACCACTGTTGTCCCCAGTGTCACACTGGGGCCACTTCTGGTGAAGGTGAGCTTGTTGTGTTTCTTTCAGTCTTACCGAAGTCATTTTAAAGTCTTTTAAAAGTTATTGAGAAGAGTTTAGTTCATTTTTATCAGCTCTTTAATGTTTATAACCAGCTGACATGAAACTGACCTCTGGTACTGAGCCCTCTGTCTCTCTGATTTATTGACTGTGTTTGTGTTTTGTTTCTTTTGGAAATGTGTCGAGAGACGCAGTGTCAGAAGACACCAAGTCTGTGTTTTGTCACTCTGAGAACCATATCAGTTTTAGGGTGAACTGAATGTCAGCATTCAGCCAAGCTAAATGCAGTTCAAAGAACGACAGGGTTTAAAGTCACTTCACAAATCCTTGTGCCGAAATCTGCGCCAGCTACAGTTTGTCTTCAATTAGGGTCAAGTGACAGGCTGGCCTTCCTCGTTCGGGCTGTGTAAAAGCCAAAAATCAAAGGACGGGAGTGAAGCAATAACTTATGCATTTATCATAATCCAGTTATCCTCTGAGCATAAGATGAACTCTCCCTCCCTCGGAGTACAATAGGAGAATGCGTTTAACAAATCAGAGGATGTGTGCGTGCTCAACCCAGCTTGCGTTTCTGGTTACATAGCTATAACCTGCTGCTCTTATGCCAAACCGTTTTCATGTGTATCCTGTAACTGCAGGTGGTAAAACAATAAAGGTCACATTTCCACTACCCGTTTCCTCATCCTGTAGTTCTCATCGGGTGTCAGAACAATGTTCTACCTTAATGCCTCAAGCTATAAAAGTCCAGCATCACTTCCAAGTCGTGCAGTGTTGGTACTGGCAACGCTAACTGTATTCCCCGATAAACTGGACTGAGATCAGTCACAGGGATCAAATATCTACCAGATGGTCCTCTTAGCTTTTAACTTGCCCCTTTTCTGTGTTGTGTTCTGCAGCAAAGCCTGCCCAAGCCAGCCGGCGATAAAAGCCGCAGCAAAAAGAGCAAAGAGCCCAAACCACGGGTGAAAAAGTTAAAGTACCATCAGTACATCCCCCCGGACCAAAAGCAGGAGCTCAATGAAGTGCTGATGGACTCGGCTTACGCTCGCCTCCTGCAGCAGCAGCAGCAGTTCCTGCAGCTTCAGATCCTAAATCAGCAGCAGCAGCAGTACAGCTACCAGGCCGTCCTGCCCGCCACACTCAAGTATGGCTCCATTTATTAACACATCACAGCCAGAGATAAGATTGGGTTCACCCATAAAGTTAACCTTCCTGTGTTGAGTTCATTACTTAATCTGATGAGACACCGCTAAAGTATAAATGTTTCCTTTCACAAACTGAATCAAAAGTTAACACCCAGTTTTACACAGAGTAATAACTGTTTGACCACAGCTGCTGTTTGTCTCAAATACTTTACATTTCCTGCCCACGGCTTCCTACACAGAAGCTGTTGATTGTGAAAAATGGATCATAGTTCAGATTCCCTCTCTAATCTGTACTCCCTTTTTTCTTCCCGTCTTTTTTTTTTTTATTACAACAGACCAACAACTGAGGTACAAACCAGCTGTTCCACTGTTGTTCTAAATGGAAACACTGCGTCTGCTCCTGTGCAGGCCCGGCACACTCAGACGAACCGCAAGCCGGATCATTTACCAGCTAATCTGGATGAGATGAAGGTGACACGTCGCCGTTTGCACACAGTCTGACTATATGCATGCATGCTGCGGAGGAGAACAAGCTAACTTTAAGAGGTGTTTTATAATACTCTGTTATCTTCACAGGTTGCCGAGCTGAAGATGGAACTAAAACTCAGATCTTTGCCTGTTTCTGGGACTAAGACAGATCTGATAGAGAGGCTGAAGCTGTATCAGGAGAACTCTAACATCCAGACTATTGAAGCAACAGCCGCCACAGCAGCCTCACAGTCAGAAAACACAAAGTTAACACCTCCTGTGTCCCCTATCGCCTCCAAAGTGTCCAGTCTGGGCATAGAGGATAGCAGTATGGCGGACAGTCCCACCAAGCATTCAGATGCTCTGTCTCCAACTCACACTGCTCCCTGTGTGAACTCACCACAGAGAGCTCCACAGGAGGAGTGTCCCACTGAAACAAGGTCCTATGCGAAGGACTCTGAGAAGGACAAGCGTCTCCACGAGAAGGAGCGTCAGATCAAGGAGCTAATGAGGAAGCTGGAGCAGGAGCAGAAGCTGGTGGAGGAGCTGAAGATGCAGCTGGAGGTGGAGAAGAGGAGCCAGCAAGGAGATTCTCCACCTCAGCTCAGCCCTCTTGCTCCCATCCAGGTCAAAGAGGAAAATCGGACCTCACCGACCTGCTCAGCGTCCTGTAGCTCTCCCAGTCTGCCAGTGTTGATCAAACAAGAGGAGGTGGCAGATCAGTGCCATTTGGCTGCTCACAATCAGTTCATCATCAGCCACCAGGCTATCAAGCAGCCCGAAAGCCTGCAGCCAGTCCAGGCTGGAGCTCAGATCCTCCTGCCTGCATCCTGTCCTGCCTCAGCAGTCACTATCCAGCTCCCTGCCAACAGCATTAAATTACACACTACTGTTAGCAGCGCAGCCCCAGGCCTCATCCAGACCTCTGGACAGGTGCCACAGAAAATAGAGGCCTCAGCAGCATTACAACAGCAATGCAGCAATCAGACTCAGCCTCCGACAAAGGTGAGAACACACGAATGCTTGCACGGGCTGCCTCGGCCCATGTCTTCATTAGTCATCACTGTCAGCTGTGATTTTTTATTTGTAGTTTTGGATTTCTTTGAAATATGAAGACTTGAGTTGTATGTGAACATCTGTAGCTACGTGTGTGCACCTGAAATCATAAATTCTGTTTGCAATGCAGTAAATTCAGATTAGGTTGCACATCAAACATCTGCGTCAGTGTTTTTATTGGCACTGGCTGGTCACACATCAGTTTTTGTTTTGGTTGACGCTCTATCATGGGTAATGCATCTCTCGTGTTGCTGCAGTAATAACAGGCCTCAGCTGGGTGGTGAAATCCTTCCCTTTTCATATCAAAAGAAGGCTTGTGGAAACTTGGGTTAGTGGAGCAGCCGCTGAGTGACGGCTGACAGTAGTGCTCCGAATGCCCTCTGTCGTCTCTCTGCGCTTACCAAGCCAGAATTAGCAACAGAAACCACAACTCAATGCTAACCGAGGAGAACACTCATGAGAACTTTGCAAACAGTCAGTAGTGGGGTAAAAGGTGGCGATGCTTCAACTGAAGAGGGTCCAATGAAAATCAAATAACGTTGCTAAAATAGCATTTAGGTTGCACGTAATTCCCAGTATTTATCCCTCCAGAGAGCTTGGTTACTACAACACAAATGTTTATTGCTCCTACAAAGATAATTGGCATTGTATGCACTACTTTTCCGTGCATGCAGGAGAGAGCATTACACCACATTGATGGCATTAAATCATTCCCTAATGTATGCCTCCATGCTGACCTGTCTACATTTCTCCGCAGACTTGGAGGATGGGCAGCACAGCACAAAGCTTACTCAACACATTCCCAGTGAGTGGATGTCCTGCGGGAGCCTCCTCTAGCCAAGCCAGTCCTAAAGATCCTGCAACTAAGGTACAGGGTCCTTTAGTCTCTCCTGCTTTCGCTTTGTTTTTCGTTATCTTTTGTCTAAAGCCGTTTAAGAGGCCCTGGTTTATTTGCTTATTTGCACAGTGTGAGCTTCATTTGAATGATGATTTGTATCAGATGTATCCTGTTTTTCATATGGTGTAAAGGACTGTTGTCTTTTCCTGTTGAACAGTCTCCCTGTACCAGCCAGCCAAGTTTGATCTTGCCAAAATTCACAAACCACGTGTCAAAGTGTAAAGACCCGCCCCGCTATGAGGATGCAGTTAAACAGACACGCAGCATGCTAACAGCTGTTCAGGTGACAAATAAATGCACAGTTTGGTACAGAATATCTGTGAAATTGTTGCCACAGCCGCTCAAACATTTACTGGTGTTTTTATATCTCTGCAGGGGCCCACTGCAGCCAGCCAGCAGATGGACGACTTGTTTGATGTGTTAATTGAGAGCGGTGGTGAGAGATACTGCAACTTTTCTTTTTAAAATAAGGTGCAAAGTACTTTTGATTATTTGATTCTCACACCTAACTTTCTTCTTGTTTTTATAGAGATCTCCCCGTTCATCAGACAGGATCCTCCCAGCCTAGACAAGCCTCTCCCTGTGACAGCCAGTGTAACCACCCTTCCCATCAACACAGTGTTATCCCGCCCTCCACCCGTGGTCCAAGTGGCCCAGCCGCCCTCGGCGCAGCTCAACCCCTCGGCCAGCCTGGCGGCCCTGACCTCCGACGCCCAGCTGGAAACCCTCCTGGGCGCTCAAACCGAGCCGCAGAGCTCGCTTAAGCTGATGGAGGAGCTACACTCACCTGTGGATACCATGGAGGTGGACTTTAATAAAAGCACATCACCCTCTGCTTTGAACTTGCACAGCTCCAATATGGACAATATGGATTGGCTGGACTTTACACTGTCTGTGCCAGCAGAGGGGGCCAACCCTTTGGACATGTCAACGCCAGTGGGCGTCTTCTCCTCTGACTTCCTGGACTCACATGAACTGCACTTGAACTGGGTCTGACTGATGTCAAGGAGAATTCTTACACCCATCAGACAGTTTCAGATATTTTTTTTTTTTTTACGCAAAGGACAAAAGCTTTTGTTTCCTGTATGGAAAAAAGAGCTTTCAGAGGTTGGGGCAGCTCTGCTTTGCATTCTGGTCGTATACATCAGCTCAGTAATAATCTAATTGTGCTGCATCAGTTTGGAAATTCCTGCGTTGCTCTTTTTGAGGTCTCTGATTGTAGACTGGCATAAAGTATGACTGGTACTGGCAGACTGAGCTGACAGTGGAAGTAGCTTTAAAATTTCAATCTTAAATTATGCCACAGATTTGTTATCAATCTGTTCTCATGTTATTGCTTTCTCTTTGTCGTCTGATCATAATGAATGTACAGTGTTACGTCGTCTGACATAATAACTGAAGGAGCAGGAATCAGTCCTAATGCTGGTTCAATAACTAACAGACGAACGCTGCATGTAGCTGGGGGCTGCCATGTCATGTAGTTCACTTCACTCTTGTCTTGGAATGATAACCTCTATCACAACACATTGTAAACACACATGTTCCATGTGTATATGTTGATTGTGAAGCATACGCCAGATGTACCACTGCACACGCTGACCAAACCAGCATGACCAACCAAGTATTTACTGCTTCTGAATGTCCAGTGTGCATCTGTACATTGTGTAAAATATACTGCACATGCTTTTTTGTACAGCCAATAGTCCTACGAGCTTAAAAGGTAGAACCCTTACGACCACTTATGAGCAATTTACCAGGCCCTGTAAAGACTGTATCTAAATCAATCATGATAAAATGTTCTTGCGACATCATTCTTTGACTCTTAAAGGGTTTGAAATGACTTAATTGAGTTAAGGTCAACTCGGTTTTTGTTTAGGTAGTTTATTATTAAGTGTAGAAATGGCAGGACATACCAGACAGTAATCTCTGTGTGCAGCATCACAATGCAACAACATACATGCAGTACAGACACATCTTACAGAATGAACAACTTCTCATTTTAGTTATTCAATCACCTCACATAGAAATAAGAATACATTGCAGTCGATTTGTACTGTAGTGACATCTGCTGGCCACATCTGAATCTAATCAGCTCGAGCAAGCAAAGTCTCCTGTCTGAATGTTTTTTACTTATTTCTTTTTTATCATAGCAAATGGCAAAAGATGACTTCTGGTATGAAGAAAATAGCATTTGGTGTCAAAGTAGCCATTTTACACAACATGATGCACCACAACAGGATAGTTTGTGGGCAGTGGGTTGTGTGTGTTTGAGCATAAAGGTCGCTACTATTAAGAATTCACTGTCTGGCTCTGCAGGTTATCCAGTGCAGACAAACTCATCTGAATGTTGAGGGATTTTTTGTGAAAAGGACTTAAAAGCTTTTTCTTTTCTTTTTTTCCTGTCAGCACATTCGTGCCTCATGAGGCAATCCAAATGTCATCCTGTCAGGGGATTATGTGCTGGAATGAGAAATATTTTGCCTTTACTATACTAGTAAAACGAAACAATTTTGTATTGAGTAATCTTTTTTTAAATATTATCTTAACTGGTGTTGTCTTCTAAACCGAATACCTGCCTCCTCGAGCCCTGACCATCAAAGCTTTAAAGGTCTCTGGTCATTCCTGAGACCTACAAGCTGAATATTGTTTTTGACACTGTCCCTTCTAACTGACGCTGTCCCCACTAGCTTTAAGACTGTTGTGGTTGAACTTTCTGGTAACACTTTACTTGAAGGTGTCTACATAAGGGTGACATGACACTGTCATGAACTTGTCATAAACATTATGTACATGTCATAAACGTTTATGACTGCTGTCATTAAATGTCGTCGCCAGAAGTTGTCTTTGTCATGACAAGTTGACATTAGATTGGTTTGGGATGTCCTTACTATGACAACTTGACATTAACATAAAGACATCTTCTGGTAATGTCATCCTGGTTAATGTCAAATTGTCATTATAAGGACATCCCAAACCAATTTAATGTCAGCTTGTCATGACAAAGACAACTTCTGATAATGTCGCTTTGATTAATGTCAAGTTGTCATAATCAAGACAACCCAAACAATGTCAACTTGTCATTACAAAAAACGAATGACACTTAATGACAGCAGTCATAAACGTTTATGACATGTACATAATGTTCATGACAGGTCCATGACCGTGTCACGTCATAGTTATGACAGTGTCATGTCACTCTTATATACCTATGAGTAAAGTGTTACCAACTTTCTCTTAAGAAACCACACCCTGGGAAAACAACCTTTCACTTTCAGTCCCTGTCAGAAAGGGCTGAAGGCAAGGCAGTGCAACATCTTCAGAAAGCATTGAGCATACGACTGGATCCATGAGACGAGTGTGAGGGTTTGGGAACAAATGTTTTGATATAGTTTTGCTGTTGTTAAAGGTGGTCACTGTTTACGTCAATTAATCAACATTATTTGCCATTTTTTGAGTCTTCGTTCAGCAGAGGCATGCGAGAAAAACATTCTCTTTACAAATTCCAGGTAACACGGCATGAGTAATTGATTTCAGGACTAGTACCTGTTACCATTATCCTCCTGGCAGGTCAGTCCAAGTCTCAGTGAATCTATGTTTGTCCTGCCGACGGGGATACAGTAAACTCATTGAAAACTCTCTCTCATCTCTCTAACCGTCTGTTTGTTTGTTGCCAGAGTTACATAAGAATTCACGCTATATGCCGAACTCTCTGCCTAGTTTCTCCTACTTTTTTCACTCAGGCTTCTCCGTGCTGGATCATTAGCCATCCTGGGACTTCTCTCTCTGTCCTGGCCGTTTGTGCCACATTCCAGATGTTTTGGATTGTCTTTATTCAGCCTCACCTCTTGTCTCTCTTTACCCCATGTGTGTCCTTGTTTCTCTCTCCCCACTGCTTCTTCCATTATTGTCCCCATTAAAGACTTTTTGGAGGAAGTTTTGCCTTATTTGAATCGAGGGTCTAAGGACAGAGGGTGTCATAATGTTATACATATTGTAAAGCCCCCTGAAGCAGATTTGTGATATTGGGCTGTATAGATAAAATCGACTTGACTTTGTATGAGTTTTACACACAGTGTTTTTATGTTAGTCATTTTGTAAATACAGAGATTATTTGGGATTTCACCACAAGCCTATGACCAACCCCATTATGCCATTTCCCCTTTTGTGCTTCTAATAAAAACTATACATACAAGAAGACTTAAATTTTGTAGTTTTGCTGAAGAAACAAACAGCTCACCACATCTGTAAGCCTTAAGAGATGACTGGATGTTTACATGATTTACTACAGGAAGTACTACAGTATATTTACAGTCATTGATAGTATTGATCTGATGTTCTAGTTCAGTAAAAGATCAGTTTGAATATACAGATACATCCTGAAAATCTAATGTAATATACATTTACATACAGGCAGACTTTAGTCATCTCACCACTGCATGTTCTTTCTGACATGTGCTCCATTAAACCAAAGTCATTGCACCTGAATGTTTAAGCTGACAAACATCCTCAGCCACTGATATTCAGTCAGATAACCTCTGTAACGCTGAAACATTACATCACCATTTGGTCGATGTTCAAGTTCTCACCAGCTGCTTCCCTCTCAGAGTTGTTTAACAACTTGGATTGACGTTCGACAGTTGGGACATTTGTGTGTGGTAGATTTGCACCTATCGACGCAGAAGGGAATGAGGCAACAGCCAGCCACGCAGCTGCAAAAGAAGGAAGAGGTACAAAATAAAATGTCAACAAACCTGGAAACGTACAACCATAACACCAGCTACACAAACAGAAACAGGCCAAACAAGTTGTGATTTGTTTTCTCATTAATATTTCACCAGGATGAAGGAATGGCTTTATACCCCATCAGAGCTGTCATGAAACACACCAGCCAGGTGACAGAGCTGGCAGAGGTAGAGGTCTCTGTCATGATGAACTTTTTGCACTCTGGACACTGCGTCCTGCATGGACATGGTGGAAGTTTTTCCACGTCCAGAATCACTGTAGGGGCTGTAAAGAACAGGGAGAATTCATGTTAGTTTTCCCATCAAACATCTTGTTCATTATTTCTCTAAACCTTCCAGAATGAAAAGGGCACTTAGAATAATGTGAGTACCCTTTAGTAGCAATTAAAAAACATGGTAGAGCCTGGTCTCATTCCGAAGTCGCCGAAAAACATCTGCATGATACGTGGCTAGCTGCCATTATAGTTTAACAGCACCTGGTAGCATAAGGGGGAAACATGGCGTAAAAACGACGAAAATTAAGGCGGCGAGGGTCCCATGGTCAGTGGATGGGTGCAACAAAATACTGACTTTCACCTGAGAGGGCGCTGTTCATGCCCCGTAAGATCCTTGAGCCAAACCCTGTTTTTTTTGCCTAAACCCAACCATGTGAGTTTGTTGTTGAAGGGGAAAAAAACTTAGATTTATTTATTTTGAGACTGTATGTAAATGTTAAATTTCCTGTGAAAACGGAAATAAAATTTGAAAGAAGACAATGCGTGTAACAGGCAGCACGTCAACAGCCAACGCACCCGGGGTACCTTGCATGTATGTGGACGTGGAAAGTCCATGACCAATCGTGATGTGTGACGAGGTCGGAGTGAGAATGTGTTGTAACATAAATTGTAATTTTTTAAAAAATAGTGCCACCAGAAGACCAGTGCTCACTTGACGTGTGACATACCCATGACAAAAAACACTATATACTAGTTTATCACCAAAAAACTGAGGTGCCAGTATGCATGAATAACAAAAGACTAAATATTAGTTTAGCCTCCACAGTCAGCCAAGATGGTCTATTATACATCTCACACACATTGGCACGAAAAGACCAACAAAGAACTGACCTGGCTGCCTGTTCTGTGTAATTTGAAGCCTTTTAAGGTGTTTTTGAGCAGCATTTCACCAGATGACTCGGCAGTACTCCAGGTGTGACAGAACGAGTGACTGAACAACATTGTGTTATATTTGTTTTCTGTTTCTGTTTTAATTAGTGCTTTTTAAAAGTACCAATGTATTGGGGTCCTAGGGGCCATAGTCAAAAGCCTCCAATTCTGCCAGTGAAAACCGCACAGTTGGAACTATTAACTGAGTTCATGTGTGCCATGGTAAACATTATAATTCAAAATGTCGCACTGAAAGGGGGTAGAGGCACTCTGACAGTCATTTTGAAGGAGACAGACATGTAACATCCTCATGTGCTCTGTTGTCAACCCTACATACTGTTATTCCAAATGTAAAATGATGTTCAAAATCAACTAACTTCACTTTAACTAAATAATAATGATCTGTTTTTCTCAATTAAAGTCCGTTCTCACTAGATGTGACGACTACAAGTGTGACAGGCAAATTGAACAGTCAAATGGAGCATCTGTATGTTATTGACTCACCAGGGACATTAGGTGGAGGCTCAACATAGAATATTTTGGGTTCAGGCTCAGCAGGCATAGTGATCTCACTGGGGGTGAAACTGGCCTCTAACAAAACAGAAAAAAAAAAAAAAAGTTACAAAACCAAACTATGATGATGAGTAATAATTTGCCGCAGTAAAGTTGGTCTCACCTTTCTTGGAATATTTTTCATCTTTGGCATTGAGGATGTTGTCTTGATGTTCTTGGAGCTTTTGCTTCTTTTCTGTTAGGTGTTTCAGGTCAGCATCAATGCTGTCAATCTCATGATCATATGCCGCTGCGCCCTCTGGCAGAATAATTACATACTCATATATGTGAAACAGCGGAGGCAAAAAAACAAAACAAAAATATGCAAAAGACTTGAGATAGCCACTTCATTTTCATGTTGCAAACATCTGTCTCATTCTTGAGACTTTCGTTCATACTTCACCTGTTTGTTTGAATTCAATCCGATTCCTCAATTCCTGAAAAATGGAGTTCATTTTTTTCCTTTCTAGAAGTTCTCGTCTCTTGATTGAAAGAGATTTCAGCTCTGTAGCTATCATCTCCAGCTTGCTGTCTTGGGAAGTCATGATGGATGCTGAAGAGACACAGGGAATGAGTGGATTGCTGTTAGATTATAGGTCTGATAATTGGGTTACTGTATGTTTATACATGTTTAGGGTGCAAAATGTTCAGTACTGATGCAGTTACGTCTGAATGTGCCAATTATATAGGCATTATTAGTGGTTACCAGTCTCATAGACAGGGTTAAAAGGGTCCTGCTACTCCAGCTAGTCGGTTCAGAAGGCCATTATCAGCCTATTAATGGCCGTGTTTATCCTTAAGGCATTGTTAAGGTTCGATACGTATGCAGACACGTCCATACTCTGCGTTCATGTCATGCTGACTCGTCTATATTTGTGTACCTCATTTGAGAGCTTAAGGATACTGATGAAACGGTGCAGTACCACTGGAAATTGTGGGGGCAGTGTAGCCAATAATTCAAGCGAGACACGACCACAGGACATGATGAAGACTTTTTAAAAATGGCAGAATTTTTTGTAGAGCAGTTATGTGAGTTGGTCAAAAAATCTGTGTGATGTTACTTTGCTCGGGCACAAACACAAACAGTAACTATGGAACAGCTTTGAAGAAATTGGACAGGAAATAGAGTTGAACAGTGGTGAGGTAAAAGTTGTGCAGCCCCCTGGTGGATGTATCCATGCCAACATAGAGGGAGCATAAGGGTAGTCACAGTTACATTTTAAATGGATGTATCTATTTTCGCGCAAAAAGGGAGTATAAATGATCTTATGCGTTGACGTAGGAAGTCAGGTGATGTAATGTTGGTATAGAGTGAGAAAGAGTGAGAAAGTCCACCTCTGGAGGGAGTTGTACATGGTAGTGGATGGGTCAAACAAACACAGGACTTTCACCCAGGAGATTAAGGTTCATGTCCTGTGTGAAACCAAAAGTCAACGTTGACTTATTTTACCTATATAACGGATATCATGTAACATTTCATTAGTAAAAAGCATAGATATTTTAAGTGATTTTTCTAAACCCAACCACACAATGTCGGTACCTAGACCTCCCACTTAACAAAGACTAAAAATAATGATTGTAGCTACCGTGACGTCACCCATTGGTTTGTGGACTCCTGTTTTAAAGACTTGAATTCGGCAATTCAGCCATAATCATTTAGTTTTTTGGAGCCAGAAGTGACCATATTTGGGCAAAAGGGTAGCACAGGAGCGAGGGCTGGATCTGACGAAGAGGCCAAGGAAACTACCAGCAGACAGCCTGTCACTCAAAGCGGCCCATCCTTAATTATGCATGACTTTGGGCCTTAATAAAACATAAACAAATGAGTTATATAAAGATTCACCCCCTGTACAGTTGACATGAATGCTGACATTAGGTATAGAGATCAAAACTGTCTTGTACCAGGCTGTAAACATGTTTATTCTTGCTGTAAAGCTGGGCATTTTAACATGGGGGTCTAAGTGGATTGACTGGCTTCTGGCACCAGCCTCAAGTGGCCATTTTAGGAACTGCAGTTTTAGCACTTCCATGTTGGCTTCATTTTTCAGCCCCAGAGGTTGCCGCTTGGCACCTTATGGGCTCATAACAGCGTTCTTAACTTAGTAGTCGATGTAGCAGGACCCTGCTAAAACCACTATTAATGCCCATTTAATGAAGTGATAACATTCAAAAATGGGTGCATTATCATATTATGAGACTTAGCAGGCTTCTTTAGCATAATTTGTTCAACATGAAATTAACACAATACTGTACAGTGGAGGTATAATATATAACTCTGCAGACAGCGTTGGGTTAATCTCAAATGAAAACATTGTTAAATCTACATAGGCAAATCAATTCCCAGGTTCTGTTTGCATATTTCTCTCTTATCTGTAATATGGAACATGGACACATTTCACAATTAAAAAAAGGCAGACTAAAAGTATGTAATAAAAAGAATCTTTGTCGTGATGCCTGTCATTTATCCATTTATGGCTGAGGAGGAATAACAAAAACAGTGAGTGGGTGGTCGACAGTGTGGTAGTGTATCTCCAAATTGTCTGCCATGAAGAACAAATTTATATTTCCATTTTCTTTTTTCTCAATATTCTAAGACAGTAAGTATGTTGGACTCTGGTCCCGGCTTGTTTTATTTTATGTTGTCTGGTAAGCCCACACGGGCTGGGCGTAACTATTTGCATAATACAAAAATAAAAATGGCCTAAATCTATAAATGAAACAAAAAAGTGCTCACACACTGTCCACTGTACCTTTAGTGCATTTTATATCAAGTCTTAGGTTGAATTCATACTTAAAAGACTCCTCAATGGCATTTTAAGGTGGCTGGTTAGAAAACTTACTATCTATGTACTAATAGACAGTTGACAAAAACCTTATAAAACAACTTCTGGTTTGAGTGAGCAAAAGTGCCAATACAATAACTTAGACTTTCGTTTTCAAAGCAACACATAAAAAAAATTTCCAGCTGTAACTGCACCGTGCTCACTACTACACTATAAGAAGTTAAAAACATTACTTAATCATCCCAACTAACCGAACGAAGTCTTGTTTCAACTGTATTAAAAATAAAATTATATAAAGAGAGTGTGTGTTACCGTATATCCTCAGTCGTTCTCAGCGTCTCCTGTCCAGGTAACATTCAAACTAAGTCAACAAGGGCAGGTATTGTTCAGTCATACCAGGGAATATTCAAATTCTCAGGTTACAACTGCCCTCTCTGGAAAATGTGTCAGGATGCTCTTGTTGAGATGCAAGCAAAACACAAACACACACAACAGAAATAAAAACAAAATACCGTAATATAGTTTAATGTTTAAACACAGCCGTACAAAATCACTGCGCACTGGCAGTAAAAAAGCTCCAGATATCATATTTACACGCAGCCTCCTGGAGAAGCAGCTCAGCTTGTAATGTCCACAGCAATGTCACAAGACTGCCAAAACACTTGAAATAGTCTTTCAATCATGAATACTGAAAATAATTTCAAGTCCGCCAGGCAGGTAGCACCACTGCAGGAACCGGTGGGTTTTTTTTACTGTGATATTTCACTTTTTCCTGAGTCTCTTCATGAACGTCACTTCATCTCTGTTCCTGATCCCGTAGCTGGAGAAATACAGAGAGGACGAGGAAATAAAGTCAAACGGCGCTGATGATAACATCATCACCACAGGTAAACGAGGTGATTATTTCCCACACTTACTCTTTAATCCTCATCTTGTCGTCCTCGAGCTTTTCCCCCTGAAACACCAACTGATAAGTTCTCCAAACATATCTCCTGTGAAAGAAAGGAAGCAAACATTCACATAAGAATCCTAAATCCCTTTTATTTTCTAGTGTTTGATGAGTGTGTTTGTTTGTTTACCAGCTGACATGTTTCACTCCGCCTTCACGCTGTTGTTTCAGCTCCATGAATCTGCGAATGGCTTTCTTCAGGTCAAGCACGGTGGCATTTTGCACCACCACAATGGCTATATTTATAAAATAAATGATTATGAATACAACATGCTATGATAATATGCTTCAACATGAAACAACAAACCATCTCAACACTTACGCATTATCTCGCCATCTGCCTTTAAAACCCTCACAGTCATCGCCTGGCCGTACTCCAATGCAATCTGAGAATTCACCTCCTCCAGAGTCACCTAAAGATAAAGATGATTTATTGATAATGTTCATGACCAAGTTTTTGAGGACTGGAAGGACAAATGAGGGCCCTTGTCAGAGAGTGAATGTCATAACATACTTGCATAAACAAGTGCGCCATCTTTCTGTACTTCAGTTAAAATGATCCATGTCCAGTATTACAGATGATTTGCTGTTATACTAAGTCTAACCTCCAGTACTGGAAAAATACAAATTTGATCACATAAAAGTGAGTGCAGAGCAGCTGAGGTGCTGGTCTGCATTTTACCCTGAACGCTAACCTTTCTAAGTAGTCGGCTTAAACACAATTTGTCACAGAATATGACCCTCAGCCGTGGACTAAATGAAAAAGTTGACCTGCTGTAAATAATCTTTATATATCACACTTAATCACACTAATACACTTATTCAAGCATTTGATTGGTTGTTAGACAGAGAGCTAACTGCCAGTCATTTTGATAAGGAACTAATCATTGTCACCCTGGGCTCTGTGAATTTATTTAACATGTTTGATAGACTATATGATTTATCCATTTACAAAACAACAAACAGACTAAACAATAATGTCAGGTGCATCTGTAAATGAAACCAATTACAAAAAAAAATCAAAAAGGAGTTAATTTCATCTAAGAAAAAAAAGATTCTTAGAATCTTTATTCTGCAAGTTACGTCTATTTAAACTCACATCTCTGCAGAAAAGGTGGATGAGGGGTAGTCATCTTAGACTTTGTGTTTTGTCAATTCAATTCAATAAGCTTTATTGGCATGACATTTCTTACATGTTGCCAAAGCACAAGTACAATCTAAGATAGGGAAATTCAAAAACAATTAAAAACAATGCATTATTACAAATGCATACACATACATTTTAAAGGAGAAAAAAGTGAAGGAGTAAATAAAAAGGCAGAGTGTGATCTGTGGTGAGATGAACCATATGTTGTTGTGTTGGTTGTCTCTTAGGCTGTGACACACACTGACTATCTATGGTGCTGATGCTATTTTCTCCAAGCAGATGCTGCATTTAGTCTGGTCAGAGAGTGAATGAAAATCTTGGAGTTTTCATGCAATTTTTGTTAAGAACTTTGTCCTGGTGTCTTCCTGTGTGCTACATTATAGCAGGAGATGTTGCTCTGTCTCCACCTGTCTCTGAGGACAGAGCTGACACAGCAGCCAGGTCTACCTATGTCTGTCTCTATGTCCAGGCTGTGATCACTGAGTCTGCACATAGTCAGTATCTTTCTCAGTTTCTGATCTGTCACAGCGGCGATAGCTTGCCATTGTGTACTGTCTGTTTAGGGCCAAATAGCATTGAAGTTTGTTTTGGGTTTTTGTGGTAGATGTCTAATAGTTGATGTTGTTTTCTTTTTCTTTGGCTATAATTTGGTTGGGCTGGATTGTGTGAGGCTTTGTGCTGTTAGAGGAGGTGAGCCTCAGGACCAGCTGACTGAGGGGACTCTTCTCTATGTTCTCCTCTTGGCAAAGGAGAGCCTTGTAGTGGCAGGAGATGTCTTAGACATTCAATGTGGAGTGGGAACTATATTTTACCACGTTTGAGCATTACCAGCAAAATTAAACTGAAACTAAGGGACTCCAAACAAGTTTAGAGACATTGCAAGAAAGATTAAAGGAATCAGGATGTATTCAGCCAGGAGTGTGTGTGTGTGTATGCATACTGCATGGTGATATTTCTGTGTTTTAATCACAGACAGATCAAACCAACCTGGATTGGCAGATCACAGAGTAAAGGATCCTGCACCAGTCGAGCCAGTCCCTCCTCGAAAATATCTAGGATCTCTGAGTGAGGAAGAGCCTCCTCATCTTCCTCCTCTGCGTCTAAAGCTGCCATCTCTGTCAGCTTCTCTTCTTCCACCTCTTCAACCTTTACAGACGTCTCCACACCTCCGACGCAGGTGTCCTGACTCTGCTCCTCCATCATTGAGCCCGGTTTGTCACGTGGGAAATGTCAAAACTACTTAAAATAAATAAATAAAGATATAAATAAACACGAGTGAAAAATACTAAAACATTTTAGCGAGACTCTGGCTCAACTAATGCAGCTGACAAACATTTCTTTACTGAAAACTGTTCGCTGAAAGGAGCCATGAAGTAAACAAACACTGTGTACGGTAAAAATCGCATACCTGAAGGCAACCGTAGCTCAATGCAAATGGTTCCGCTTCGTGAACGTAAATTCAGACCCCACTTTATTATTTTATTGGGTAAACATGTGTATTATATTATTATACATTATTCGTCGTGGATACTATTTCTGGAGTGGTCGTAAAATGAATATATAACCACATCCTCTCCTTATATTTCGTTTCCCGACGAGCGGTAAAAACGGTAGCACCTACTTCCGGCAGCCACTTCCGCTGCTTCACATGGACCAAACTGTGTACAGCAGGGAAACTTGAATATTTTGCTAGCTGCGTAAAATATAGCGCTCATATTCAGTCTGTTATTTAGTTTGTAGTTGTTAGATAAATATTTATTACCGGCTAACATGCTGCTTTTTTGTCCAACCTGCGGAAATGTTTTAATAGTCGAGGAAGGACAGAGGTGTATGAGGTTCGCCTGTAACACCTGTCCGTATGTCCACAACATCACAAGAAAGGTGAGTTATGTTGTTATCACTTCACTTCAAAGTCGTATTATTAATAAGTATTACTGTCTAACATTTTGTATTTTGGTCAAAAAAAGATGCTGCTCCTTGGCTCACAGGATGTGGCTATCGTGTCTGTGTTTGACATATATATCTATATTTTTGTTCCTGCAGGTAAACAACAGGAAGTATCCCAAGATGAAAGAGGTGGATGATGTTCTGGGTGGAGCTGCAGCTTGGGAAAACGTGGACTCAACTGCTGGTAAGTGACATTAAAATTAATGGTGTGCAGGCTTCAGTTTATCACTGCATCAGAGGCCAGTGATCCTGGGTCTTTTTGCCTTGATAAAACTGAAGCAAGTGTTTTCTGTCATGTCAGAAATCCTCCATGGTCTCTGTTATATACGGCATGTGGTTTATATTATCACCCAGAATTTTTGTACTGGTGTTCACCCCCACTTGTCCACAACAACACCTTTAACTTTCCCTTGTTATGCATGTTTACTTTGACACATGACGTAAAGTACTCTGCAAAATAATAACCACTTTGATGTTTTCACCATCTGTTGTGCTCCTAAATTAAAATGTTAAAATTATTACAAGCTGTTCATATTTATCTGAGATTTATACAGTGTGTGTTTTTTTAATTAATACAATAGTAATAAGTAAATTGTGTTTATTAAGGCGAGACATGGCATGCAGTGGTCAATTTTGAGGTTTTGGGCTAGTTTACTCCTTGAATATGTATTCTTTCAAACTGCTATAAAGAAAACATTCAAATGATACATTTAGACGTTTATTTTAATACATTTAATCTACTTGCGGCAGTAAGTTTCTCCTGAATTTACCAAGAAGTTAGCATTGTGCAGTGTAGGCCAATATGTTTATTAGTTGGGTTACAACACTTGTAGGCCTTATATGCCTGTCATGTTATTAAATGATCAATTTTCATGAGCTTGAAATATACTATATTGTTATTACGAAGGGCCTGAACATTTATTCTGTTTGTGAGCAATTGTTTCCAATAGAAATGTATTAAATTCCCCTATGCCGTTTTCTCAAAATGAGCTTTTTGTCATACTCCAAGCCGAACATCGCAGCCTCTGTAGCACCTATGTACACCAAACTTTCCAGTTATACACCTAGCTATATTCTGAAGATATATACAGAGGGATTTGTTAATAAATCATTCCTAGCCTGATTTATGTGACATTTTATTCACCAAAATATGGCGAAAATCGATTTTTTTTTAAGGTTATATGGACAGTATATTTTGATTTTCTAGGTAATAAAAGCAGATATCCTTAAATCCCTTTTTTTCATGTTATATGTAAACAAAATGAAAAAATAATTTTGCACCTGGCTTTATCAGATGCTAAAATATATGCAAATTAGCGCATATTTAATGATATAATGTCTAATTTGCATAATTAAACATTAAAATTGTAAAAACTTGTAATACATTTTTTTCATACTATTGTACGTAATCAACTGGGGAAGTTTCATGATGATATCTGTTATTTTAACATTTTACCCTATTCACCTGTTGTGTCTCACTTTAAGAGATTAAAATTACAGCCTGAGGTAGACATCTGAGCAGCTCAGCCTTCTGCTGTTTTATAGATGTTTGATATTGAAATTGAACAACCCATAAGTTAATAATGCCGCGTTTTATTATGTGCTTTATTACACCTGTATGTGCACGTGGGTACACAGAGTCTGCTATCAGCTGCCTATAAGATTCTGTGGAAGTACTAAGGCTTTAAAATGTGAGTAAATTCATTAGATAATCATCCCTTAGTTACACAGAGAGGACGTCAGGTGTGTGTTTTACAGTTACAGAATTACTGTGTTGTCAAACTATATCGCTGTCAAGGGCAACAGATTGTGATAATATCAATACTCCGGGATTAATCCATCAAGAAAACACACCTGTAATAATAATCTCATATTTCTGACTTTAAACTGTCTTCAGAATCAGAAATGCTTTGTTGATCCCCAGGGGGACACTGTAATAGGTCAATCACTCTGATGTCAAGCATAGAGTTGTAGAAGTAAAAATAAGGAGTATAAAAGTATGAAATATGTCAAATTTAAAAATAAAATATATGCAATATGCTCCAATGCTTAACACTGGTATGTATCACACATAAAAATATAAATATTTATAGTATGTAAAGTGTGAAAATAATATAAAAGATGTGCCTTATGTTACATTACAGTGTATGAAACTAGTATGGAACATTTACAAATATAAAAATACATGGATTATACTACAATGTACAACACACTATTTCACATAAATAGAAACAAGAATATGTGCATCATATGATAAATATACATTAAAGAGTGGTATTGGTAAGAATACATTAAGATACCGAAGAATATTGCACGCTTCGCACGCATCTTACTCCCCTAAAATTTGTTGAGATCCATTATCAGGTTTTACATTTAAAAGACAGATGAACTCTAAGTTGCAATGATCTTTTTTTTTTTAAATAAACATACAACAAAATATTTCTCGCTATCCCAAACACTGGTGCAAAAAAGGGTGTGCATTACTCTGCATGTCCTATTTTAGTTCATTGCAACTTATTTTTATATAGCTACAAATGTGCAGTTTCTTTATTTTGAAATTATTTTTAAACTTTAAATTTGTGGACCTAAACTAAAAAAAAAAAAAAAATCAAATTTCTTATATTTACGATCATTTTATGCACACGAAAATACCAAAAGTCAGTAATGGGGTGTCTGTTTTTTTTTCTTTGCACTGTATAACACCGTTGACCTTTCTAGGAAAACCTCATTCCTCGAGGGTCTGTTATAGTTGGCAGAGCTGTTTTGGTTTTCAAGCAAAGCTTCGTAAGAATACATTAAGGCTGCACGCACACACAGATTTGTTTTTCTTGGAGACGATCCTGGTATGAATGTGAATATTAATCAGGTGAGCTTTTACAGCTGCGTTGTCTCATACATGATGTCCTCTCCTTTACACAGTAGAAACCATGTATGGTAACTCCAGGAGTTGTGGTGATTCCACACTGACACTCTGTACTTGCCGTGTGTTCACAGAAACCTGTCCGAAGTGCGAGCATCCTCGGGCGTATTTCATGCAGATTCAGACCAGATCAGCCGACGAGCCGATGACGACTTTCTACAAATGCTGCAACGCCCAGTGTGGACACAGATGGAGAGACTGAAACCTTGTGCACTTTGAAAATCGTAAAATATATTTAATGCTCATGTGGCACAGATGTGACCCTTATACCCTGTCCTTCATTTTTGAGCTTCGTAAATAGGCTCTGGTAGATATTTTTTTTTCGGCTTCTGATGATTTCCAGTCAGTGCAGTTCATCTTCTGTGTGTTGACACAGCTGAAGAAACTTACATTTTCCTTTTGTGTTTGCAGATATTTACTTACAGAACTCACTTTTTTCTAAATAACATTAAAATGAGTGAAAAAAAAAATCATGTTCTGATTTTTATTGATAAAATAGTACCTGTATACAACAGTCAAACAAATTTTGACTTACATAGTTATACATATCACGGACATTTAGAGAGCAATGCAGACCAGCATTATCCACAACAATGGCATACAGTACTTCGTATTAAAAGTTCAATGCAATCCTTCAACTCAAAATTCACTTTCTTGCACAGCTTAGCTAGCCTCAAGAAGAAAAAACAAAATCAAATGCACATAGAGTCAAGGAACTAGCCGGTGAGAATTATTCGTTTGGATGTGTGGCTCATGCAGACAAACTGCACTTAGTGAGTGAAGGTGAACGGCAGGTCGGGCATGCTGTGATGGCCATACAATGCTCCTTCATTGTTAGTAGTAATCTCTATGGAATCACAATGTTGTTTTGCAGGATGTCTGATACAGTCATTTATTTGTAGCTTATTTCCTAGCGGAGGTCACTATTTAATATAAGTCAAAAGACATCAGTATTTATCATCTAACATGCATCTGAGCAATGCGGGTAATCTTAAAGGTCTGATGCCGCATTAGGAGGGTCACAGCCTAAACAATGTTGTGATGATGATGGTGCCACCACTGTAGTTTGTTTGCCAACATTCTTAACTAGAGAGAGGACATGTGATTGCTAAGAGTTCATTAAGTGTGTCTCCATCAGTAACAGTAAAACTCTAAAGTTTAAAGTCTGACACTGTAAGTCCTCAAAGCCCAAATCTCTCAGACTAATGACAGCTGAGGTTGAGTTTTCATGAATGCATCAGAGGGGGGGTTGGGGGGACTGAATTCCAACTTAAAGTGCATATCTTGGCTTTATCATCAAAATAAGTACATCATGGACAGAGGGCGGTAACTGTTAATCACTCGGCATTTTGTGACTACTGACTGAAGCCCTGAAGATTAATAAATATAGCAAGTAACACCAATCTCGGGCGTTCGCCAAACAAGCAAATACGTCGGTCTATCGAGCTGCGAATGGTTCGTTAGTTTGCTCACATTCGAAAAGGGATAATGATAAAAGGAAAAACTAGATCTGTTAGAACCAAAATGATCATACATGGACAAAAATGTTCACAGTTCTCAATATTAACTTGTTAAAATAATGGATAAAATATCTGAAATAAATATGAGAAAAAACAAAACAAAGCTAACCCAGCATGTTTGTCTTCAATACGCTGCTTCTCAGCAAGATTCACAGATGATTCAAATAAATAAAGTGACCATTTTCACAGCTTTCTCCTACTGAGGCTGTCTATCCAGATTATTTTTTGACCTTTATCATGCATAACATCACAAGCCTTGTCTCAGAGTTTCCATACCGGATCAGATGCACCTGCGTGCAAGCTGCCTATCCATCTCTGTGGATGTTTTTTTTTGTGCCCTACGTCTTCTGTAGTTCAGTGAGATTTGTACATTTCAAATGCATGTTTACACATGAAAGAATTATGCTGAAAGATATATACAGTAAATATTCTGTGAACTAATGAGAGAAAACTGCACTTACAATTTAAGAGGGCTACACGACACTTTGCAAAAATGGGAGGAAAAAAGCCTGTCACTACCAGCAGGAGGAACTGTGAGTTTTATGTGTGTGCATGTACACGTCTCTGTAGCATACAGCTGTCGGTGGTTAGCATATACGCTTGTATGTGTAGATGTAGCCCTTGCAAAAAGGGCAGGTGTGTGTCACATCCTTGAGGTCGTCGATCAGACAGGGAATCAAGCAGCAGCCGAGATCACACCTGAAAACGAGGAACAGATACAAAAAATTTATTCAAAAATGCAAACACCTGCATGTGGTAACAGACAGTACAGTAAGTGCCCAGAAAATAAGAAGTGAAAGTCAAGTAGAAGAAACGACACTTCAGTCTGAGCATGCAGACTAAAGTAACAATGTTATAGCCCATGCATTCTCTGCATGCCTGGGGACAGGCAACATCTACCCATTCAACCGGATTTGAATGAAGTGAAGACCAATAGTTACAGACACACTATTCAGACAGTTGTCAGAGATAGCTCTGTGACGATGCATAACACAAAATAGCTAACCACGCCAACTGAATCAAGAGCACGTCTGCAGTCTTCCTCATGTGTCAAACCATAAACTGGTGCACCTGCTTTGCATATACAGGCCACTGAGAACAGTTAAAAGGCACGACTATGTGCTTGAGTTTCGTTTTCTGACAGTATTTTTTGTACACAGATTTTAATATATTGAAATCTGAGGATTCATCAAAGGATGATCCCTTTTTTTAAAATTTTTTTTGTAATTCTCAATTTTGTTTATTTGTTTTATTTTATTCTTGAATGGAGGGTAGGATGTGTTGGATTGATCAAACCTTTCAGACTGTATTGATGGTTGGAATTTTAATGAATACTAGCCTATTAGATAATGACGTAATAATGAAATTAAGGGTAAGTTTGGCATTTTCAACATGGAGCCGTTTTTCTCATGTTTTTGTGCCCGAATGACTAAGGACAACAACTTCTGATTTTTTTCCGAGTATTGAGCCAGACCGCTGTGGACAAAAGCGGCTAAACAGGCTGCAATGTTACCATCTTAGGCATGTTCGCTCATCAATTTATGTACAGTAGAAGTGCTTGTGTTTGCCACTGACATGTTCAAATTACTATTGGAAGCGTCTGACAACATTTCGAAAGTACCCCAACAGAGACAGGTGTTTTTGTTAGAGTGAGATCCTTTTTGTTTCCCCAGAGACAGTTCCAAACCTACCTGTCACTACCGTCAAACCCACCAAACTCCATTTAAATAAACAGTATTTTTTTTTTTAATTGTAATGCACACTTCATTCAAAGTCAACGGAAACAAAATAAAACTCACAAAAACAGTCTTGGATTGTCTTTCCACTGTTCCAGCAATTGCCATCTCTGGTTTGGTTGACATTAACCCAGTAATTCACTCAGTTAGATATGAAAATATGCTGCCTCTATAAATGCTAAAACTAAGTTAATCAGTCAGGTAGGTTTGGTAGTGGCAATTTTAGGGCCGTTTCTTGTGAAACAAAGATGATCTTATTATTTCATAAAAAGGCTTTCTATACATTTTCAGACACTCTGCGCAGTATACCGGTTCGTACTGAAAACCGTATTTATTTTCATTATATGAATTTTTCATATACTGCCAATACCGGTGAAAAGCCCAAACAACTTCCGGAACATGCGCGGCGGGAAAGTGTTTCAGCGGGGACCCATTTCACTGCTGCACACCACAGGCGTGCTAGAGCTGGCGAGAGTGAGAGCAAAGAGAAAAGTTTAGAGGCGAGAATGGCTGCTGGAGAGAGTCCTGAAAGCGAAGCAACTGTACATGATAACCCAGAAGAACTCTTACCAAAAAGAGCAGTGTTTCCCCTATATGCAACTAGCAGCGGCGGTGCGATGATTTATTTATTTTTTTTGTCTTAGCTCTTTAGAAACTACTGTTATATTATTTGGAGCTACGGACGCTTCATATCCAGGCCTATAGAACAGGTCTATACCTTGTCCTTTTATTAAACAAACTAAATAGCCTCATGTTATTTATCTTATTTACATTCTGTCTCTACATGGTCGCACGTTTACAATTTCTCCTCTGCTCTCTGTATCGCCCCGATGCATGCACACACACACACACACAGACACATGCGCGCGCGCACACACACACACACACACACACGGGTGAGCACACTACAACACGGCCCGGGCCGCTTTTTCCTGACTGAAGCCGACCCGAGTCCGAGACAATTAATAACTTAGCACGGCACTAATGGAGCGGAGCCTGTGTTGCGTTCAGGCGTTGTCACGTAAATAACAAATTCCAGCACTTGAATAGGCCATAGCACAACACAGCAGCATGTCAAGTGGGCCGAACCCGAGCAAAATACCGTCAAATACTGTGAAACCGATATGATTTTAAAAAGAAAAAAAAAGAAAAAAACGTGATATGAAAATGTTGTCATACCGCCCAGCCCTACTTAAAGTGATAGTTCAGGTTTTTGGACATGAAGTTGTGTGAAACGCTGACCATCTGTAGCTCTGATGTGATGGTGTCACTACTCTCAACGAGCCTCCTGCTCTGAGAAATCGCCTGTAGCTTACCGGAGAAAAAGTAGTTCTGAAGATGAAAGGGGGACACGTAACCAAAAGGTTATAATAAATAATTTTAAAACATCCCTGCATTACGTCAGACCTTGCTATCAATTGGGA